>NW_027397079.1:12573543-12638293 GCF_003265705.2 Callorhinus ursinus | reverse complement strand
CCTTCCTTCCTTCCTTCCTTCCTTCCTTCCTTCCTTCCTTCCTTCCTTCCTTCTTTCTCTACTAGAATCCAAGCTCCATGAAGGAAGAGACTTTTGTCTCTTGTTCACTGATGCACCCAAGCACATGAAAAATATCAAATGTTTGTTCAGTGAATGAATAGATAATTTACTTTATTACAAAATCATTCGCTTTTGCTTAGCCCTCAGTCTAAAGGTGCCATTGTTACTACCTCTGTATTGCTTAGTATAAGGTTTTGTCATCATGACTTCAAGTTGGGTGTTGTCCCTTCAGGCAATGCCATCTATATTCCAGGAATGAGTACAATCAAGGGGTGAGGACAGAAGCAAGGAAATCAGTTAGAAAACGATTTTAATAATCTGCTAGAGCAATGGTAGTGGCTTAAAACACTGATGAATACTGGTGACATTCAGGGCAAATGTTGATGAGAAATAAAGGATATTGCAATGGACTATATAATGAGTGTGGTAAAGGAAAAAAATCCAGGCTGGCTCCAATTCAACTGGCCTGAGGAAATGGGAAAATGGAGTAACTCATGGAGATGAGGAAGACTTGGAGAGCACACCATGATCACAAACTTGGTCTTAGATGTCGAAGTGTGAGAAGTCTATTGAGATATAAAGTTCTAAAATGAAGGCAAAAGACCTGGGTTTGAGATAGACATTTGGGAGTGTAAGCGTATCAATAGCATTTAAAACCAGGAGACGAGAGTGAACATAATAAAAAAGGAGAAGTAGTCCCAAAACAGAGCCTGAGCACATCAATATTTAAGAGGACAGGAAGCGGAGAGAAACCAGCTGAGGATTCTGACAACGGGCAGCTAGAGGAGTAGAAGGGAACCAGAGGAGTGTTACAACCCGGAAGCCAAATAAAGTGTCTCAAGAAGCAGGGAGTGACAGCTTTGCCAGAGCTGCTCCATATCAAATGAAAATGACTGCAAAATGTGGATGCTGTAATGATCTCAAGAAAGCATTTACAAGGGTAGGGGGTGGTGAAAAATTTTATTGGGATGGATTCTAGAAAGGAAAGGAGAGAAAATGGAAACCACTGTCATAGACAACTCTTGGAGACTTTGACTTTAAAAAAGATATATGTACCTGATGAAGAAGTTGAGATAGAAGCTTTAACATTTTGCATTTGTCTTTTTTTTTTAAGATGAGAAAAATAACAGTATATTTAAAATCTGATGGGTATATCTATCTGAGTGGGAAGAAAATCACAATGCTATTTAGAGGAGAGAGAAGTGCTAGAGGAATGTCTTTAGGCATAAAGGACTGAATTTAGCATACAAGAGATGGGCCTTTGCTAGAAGCATAGAGAGTTTGTCCATGTGTGTAAGGTCTGAAGCAAAGTATGCAGAAACAGGTTCTTGTACAAGGACAGATATGGTGGGAACTGTTTTTAGTTGTTCCTACTTTCCCAACAAATCAGAACTCCATGCTATCAGCTGAGGACAAAAATTGTTAAAGATGCTGGAGATCTGGAAAGAAAGGAACATTGGGATTACAATGTTATATAGTCATCTAAAAATGTGGGAAATTGCCATCTAATTTGTGATATGATATGATGTAGTCACCTAAGGACATGGGACATTGATAAATGGGGATATGAATTCTGCAGAGCATTAAGAGCCTATTTGATGTAGCGACCTTGAATTTTTAAAATGTCCAATTTTAATGGCTTTGTGTTGGCTGCATAGGATCAGGCGTAGGGAGAGTTGAATTTAGCATTTAGATTGCGCCTAACAGGTTCCAGGAAGTGTGGAAGGGAGGAGGAGGTTGACAGTACAAGCAGTCCAGTGGTTATAAGGACTGGACAACTCCTTTGAGCTGGCTAAGGAGAAAAGAGAGGATTGAAGTGGGTTGCCTGAGGTGAAGAGGGATAGTGAAAAGGTGTTAGAATGAAAGACTGTATGTTCCCTAAGGGTTAAAGCATTACCGAAATACACGAAGTGATAGATGACCAGTGGCGTACTTGAAACTGAGATGGATGAGTGTTATCAACCTGGTAACAACAAGGTCAAGGTATGAATGTGCGACCAAGATGAGATTAAGTCACTGAAAGATTCAGATGGTTTGAAAAATCATCTACAGGGGCGCCTGGGTGGCTCAGTTGGTTAAGCAACTGCCTTCGGCTCAGGTCATGATCCTGGAGTCCAGGGATCGAGTCCCATATCAGGCTCCCTGCTCAGTGGGGAGTCTGCTTCTCCCTCTGACCCTCTTCCCTCTCATGCTCTCTATCTCTCATTCTCTCTCTCTCAAATAAATAAATAAAATCTTTAAAAAAAAAAAAAAAGAAAAATCATCTACAATGATAGTGAAATTACCCAGAATTGTATCTGGAGAGAAGTATAGTGATAGCAAACCAGTAGCTGAATTCTTCAAGAATAAGGGATCGAGAGTGGAAAGGCAATCTGACAGCAAAAGGTGGTCAGCATGGGGGAGGGAATTCCTGGGTGTTGGAATTGTTCTCTATCTTGTTTGTGGCGGTGGTTACAAGACAGCCTTTCAGCTGGGCCACTGCTTGGCTCAACCATCTGTGCTAAGGAGGGGAATGGATATTGTGTAGGCAACTCACACAGTGTTGTTGTCATCACCAGCTGTATGACTTCAAAATGGCAAGTGGTATTTTATAAACTGCTTTCCAAAGAACATGGATGTCTTATGGTATCTTAATAGGTGTTCCATCAATAAAGGATTCTGTGATCACCAAGGTTCAGGAAATCTTGGGTTAACAAAACTGAGCCCTTCTCATAGCCTTTTCAATATTTTAATGTGCAATATGAATTACCAAAAGAGAGATTCACCATGTAGTAGTTTTCCAAATTTTATCAACCATTTCACAGTCTTAATCTAGAACACTTATTAACATCTGTTAAACACCAGGTTTCCTCAAAACATAGTTTGGGGGGCGCCTGGGTGGCTCAGTTGTTAAGTGTCTGCCTTTGGCTCAGGTCATGATCCCAGGGTCCTGGGATCGAGCCCCGCATCGGGCTCCCTCTCCACAGGAGGCCTGCTTCTCCCACTCACACCCCCTCCGCTTGTGTTCCCTCTCTCACTGTGTCTCTCTCTGTCAAATAAATAAATAAATAAAATCTTTAAAACAAAGAAAAAAACATAGTTTGGGACAAACTATTGAAGATAATACCCCCTGTTCTCAAGAATATGGAGTGGGGGTGTGCATGCTCGCTTGCTACTGATGAGCATGTAAATTAGTAAGACAATCACCCTATTCTATGATGTAGAATTTGTTTTCTTAGGATTTTATTCTCAGGAAATTATGATCAGGTGCAAAGATCTAACTATAAATATATTCACAGCAGCATGTAGTAAAAGAAAATATCTGAAATAAAGTGAATGCATAATAATATTGACTCAAGCTAACTGCAGTGAACCCATGTATAATAGGAAACTGTGAAGCTATTTAACACGTTGTAATAGCAGAACATGTACTGATTTGGAAATATATTGGTAAATAAACAAAAACAGCTTATAAATAATATGCCTATATTAGGGCACATGATATCCAAAGCATAGGGTCTATCTTTTATTTTTAAAATGCATACGTGTGTATGTGTGTTTGATGAAGCAAAAAATAACATAAAAGATATATATTAAAGACCATTCTATCTGCTTGGTGGGAGTATCGGTGACTTTTCCTCTTTATTTTTTTTTTTTAATTATCTACTATTTCCAGGACTTCTATAGTAATCACACAAGATATAACATTTAGGAAAAGGCTAAACTAATATATCTCTGTGTATGTGCATGTAATTTTTTACTTTTTCCCCCTGAATTCAACACTCAGATTTGTAGCTTTAATCAGTTCTACAAAAACTGAGTTAGCGTTTTGGAGATTAATCAAATGATAAGTAATCTCCTTGTTGTATTATTTATATCTACAATACAAGATATACAAAAAGTTGTTATTCATGCCATGATATTAACCATAAAATGTTTTCAAAATAGCTTTCCAGTAAAACTAGTGATCTTATTAATTTTTATTTTTAATCACCACTTCAGTCAAAGACTTTGGAGAATTGTCACACTTAAATTTAAAGAATTAATGAGATATTTCCAGGTTATTTCAGCAATTACAATTTTGAAACATTTTATGCCAGAGTACAACCATTTCTTTGTTCAAAGACTACCGAGCAATAGTCATTAGATATGGAACAAACATTCATTCACAAACATTCATGCAAACCACATACACTTTTCCTAGTTTAATAAGAAAGCCAAATATTAGGATGCATCGGGCAAGATAATGTGGATTTTGAGGATAAAATATAAATCATATTTTTATAATAAAGAAAAACAATTACATGAAAATTTATCGGGCCACATTTTCAACTGGAGTTTCACATAGCTCTAAAAACTCTCACACAAGATACTTCCTGCCAAAGATAAATAGAATAACCTGATGACCTATACATGAACCCAATTATTGGACATATCTCCAGGGAAGATGGTGCTAGTATTCCTAACATTTTACTTGAAATCAAAGGAATTTTCCATTCCAAATAGAATGTGTGATTGAAAATCCTGGGTACCATCATACTTCTCTATTTCTGATTCTGAGAAAACTGAACACTAGACCCCGCATATATTATGTATAGGCATAGTTAATCACTTAGGCCCCATTAGCACGAAAGAACGAAATACAACTTTGATATCATCACTTCCAAGAAGGATTTTAAAACTCAGGTAGATGTGAGAACAGTTTAAAGTTACAGAGCTTAAAAATATAAAAGTTACACAGCTGTTTATTTTCAACGTATGCATGGTCTAGAACCCCAGTCTCCTGACTGATAGTCTTGCAACTTTTATTCTCTTTTTTAACTGTTTGCAATAAATATAGAATTTATCTTACTTACTGCAAAGAAACTGCAATACCCACATGAAATATGTGCAGTGTACTTGACTTTGGTCTCATCGTATGTCTTTTCCTATGTTGCCTTACGTCTAGTGTAGCAAAATAACAAGAATATGGAACCTCAATGAAATGCCGATTTCTTGACTTTCACTGGATATAAATATAATACATGACATTTTGGACCAAAAATTCTAGATATTGTTTTTCAGATCAGTCATCACGAACATTTGCGATCAAGTCACATAATTAATGATTTAGACAACATACATTTAAAGATATTCTGATGGCCCACATTTGAAAAATTCATAAGCTATAGACATGTAGACCCTCAAGATGTGATTCATTCTAATATACACACACTATCCAGAGAAGTGAGGACACAGAGGCATTGCTTCGTTTTAAGCCCTCTCACCTATACTCCACACAGTCACTTGAACGGTCTTTCTAAAATGCAGATCTAGGTCATTCTCCTTTTAAAAATGTTCCAGGAATGGGCGCCTGGGTGGCTCAGTTGGTTAAGCGACTGCCTTCGGCTCAGGTCATGATCCTGGAGTCCCGGGATCGAGTCCCGCATCGGGCTCCCTGCTCAGCAGGGAGTCTGCTTCTCCCTCTGACCCTCTTCCCTCTCGTGCCCACTATCTCTCATTCTCTCTCTCTTAAATAAATAAAATCTTTAAAAAATAAATAAATAAATAAATAAATAAAAATGTTCCAGGATTACCCAGTTGCCCATTGGATACGATGTGCAATCATTAGCATGAAATCCCAGGCTCTTCACGAACCTGCTCTTACCTGCACTGCTGTGCACAGATTTATCCCTCTGTCCTTCTTCCCTTCAATGCATCATGTAACTCAGTAATATTGCATTTCTGCAAGACCCTATTCTCCCACAGCCGTCTGTGCTGATTATCGCCGTACCGCAAAATTATCATGTTCTGTTTACTCCCTTGCCTCTGCTACTAGACTCTAGGTTCCTTACCGGCAAGGACCAAGTGGCATTTGTCTATGTATCTCGAGGGCTTTGAACAGAAATTGGAACTCGAAGAGTATATATTGAAAAAGTTGAGGAAAAAAAAAAGTGAATTGGAACTACAAAAAAGTCTGACTGATTCGTTTGAATATCTGCTTCTCTTGTCAGATAGATTCGTATCAGGAAATTCCAGACCATCTGGCATGTTTAGGCATGTCCGCACTTATCACCACATTTAACCAAGTAACTAGATAACACACAGACCAACAGGTCCCCGCTTCAAATTTATTCTAGAAAGGAATCATCATCTATGGTTCTGGCTAAAACGCAAATCTTCGCCGCCCATTCCAAGATTATGACACAGCCAGTTTGTGTTGGAGCTGTCATGGAAAAAACAAAACACAGAGAGATCTCATCATGTTTTCTGTGATAGCCTATATTTCTGCAATTAAAAGATCTCTGTGCCAAGCATCTAGGTGTTAGATAAATGAAGATTTACTATTGCTCTATGCATTTGAAAGCCATTTCTTCAAACTGCACTCATCATTGTAATGAAACGTTGTTTGCCAACATGTAGGAAAAAATAATCAGCCACTTTTTTCCAGTATTGAAATATCACCTCTGCACCTTACATATCTATTGCCTACCAATATAGGTCCTTCAGAGTGATCCAAGTAAACACTGCATGGGAAAAGAACCACTGTTAGCTACTCCACGTTCATGTTATGTAAATAAGCAAGTACTACTGGTGTTTGCGTATAGTCTTCCCATTTATTTCAGATATACAAAAAGGATAATTGTGCAGAAGGAGCTGAATACAATTTTGTATATTACTCAACTTTTGTCTTTTTTCCTTCTTCCTTTCTCTTTTCCTCTTTTCTGTGTATTTCTGTGATTTCAAATTATTCAAGCTGTTCAGGTTATTAAACAGTGAATCCAGCTGACTTAAAAATATAGAAATATGCCACGCAGACTCTTACAGAAAGCTCTTTAAGAGCTTCTATTATCTACTGAAGAACTAATGGGCTCCCTTAATTGTGCCTGCTGGGTGATCAGGCACAACCGGCTGAGAAATTCAGGCCCACTCAGAAAGGCAAGGCTGCGAAAAGGACATTTGCTCAGCAAGAAAGGTTTCGGAAGCCCTTTGACAAATGAGACAAAGCAAGTCAAGTCATAACAGAAGGGCTTTTTGAACACTTTTAGTAATTTGGTTATAACTAACTCTAGAGTGCATTAGCAGAAGCTTCTTAATCAGATCCTAAATTTTCATTAAAGAGACTAATTACAGTGTGTCTTTTATTGGTAGATTTATTTTTTCCTCCATAAAAATGCTTGGGAAATATAAACTCATTTGTTTGAATTTCCCTTTGTCCCTATCTCTGTTTTCCACGAGGGCCCGATGCTGACACATTAAGAGACTGCACACACAGAGGGCAGTGTTCGCTAAATAATCCCCGTTCTGCTGGCAACTGATTAAACCAAATCTACATTAAAGGTGAGATCAGCCCCCATCCCTCACATGCAGTGTCTATTGTCACATCTTGTTTTTACAAGTCTGGTTGAATCCCACTATCTTAATTCCATTTATTTTAGAAAAAAAAATACTTTCAATCTGAGTGATTTCTTTTCCTCTTGCTGAATATATCTGTTGCTAGGCCAGTGATATGCTTAAAAGACTTCTGACTCAGGAGGCTGCCTGACAGGAGTACTTCTCTCGTGCCTGACTAAGATCACAGTTAATCCAATAAAACTTTTTTTTTTTTTTTTTGGAGACACTTTCTTCCAAAGAGGCAGAGTAACCCATATCTTGCAGGTATGATCCTGAAGATATTACTTGCAGGCAAAAAAAAAAAAAAAGAAAGAAAGAAAGAAAGAAAAGAAAAGAAAAGGAAAGAAACTCGAGTTCTGGAGTCAGCCAGTTTGACTTGCTTTTTTCAACAAAGCATTATCAATGGGTTTCCAGTTGTATTTGCATCATTAATGTCATAACGATGCTTAAATCTAGTACTGGCCAACATGAAAACAAATAATCAAGGATATGTTACCATATTAAGCAAAACCAAACAACAGACATTGGGAGAAATACTCTCCACATAACTTCATCCATGGTTATTGCAAAATTCAAATGAGTCTTTTTTCCAATAAATATTGAGCAAATATATAGTATATATTGTCTGCTAAAGACACCGTGGTAAACAAGACAGTCTTGGGTCCAAGATTTTTGTGGCCTTCACTAAAAATAAACTGTAATGAAAGACAGGGAGTTTCTAGAAGCTTTGAGAAGTTTTAGCCTGATATAAAATCATCATTTATTATATTTTCATTTTTCAATCAAAAGAAGTCAAATATCAGCAAACTCACATGGTTTGATCTAATTGCAAAATGTAGGTAATCACTGTGAAAGCATTTTACAACGATTGGATAACTTACACGCTGCAAAATGCTTAATGCAATTTAGCTATTATTATTGTGGCTTAAAACATCTTTTTAATTTTTTTTTTTTTTTTTAGATTTATTTATTTGAGAGAGAGAGTGCACGCACAGGGCATGCATGCCAGCAGGGGTAGGGACGGAGGGAGAGAATCTCAATTGGGTCCCGCACTGGCATGGAGCGCAGAATCCCACCCCAGCTCCATCTCACCAACCTGAGATCATGACCTGCTGAAACCAAAAGTCCAACATTCAAACAACTGAGCCACCCAGGATCCCCAATCTTAAAATATTTTTTAAACTTTTATCCTGATAGTGACAATGATAAAATCCTATCATGAAACACATTCAATCTATTTTGTAATTGTAAATTTAAGAAATTTTAGGAAATATCAGTTATGTACCCCTTATTTCTTTATCTCTTTCTGTGTTTGCTACTTCTAGATTATTGTTTTACTGTCTTGCAATCTTGATATTGCCCTCAATATTTTAAAAATTTAATAGAGAATATTTCCCTTTCTGCCCTATATTTTCCTTTTCCTTTTGGTGATAGATTGCAGAACAATGTTCACTGAAGATAAAGTTAATATATAAGATATCCCATCTAAATTGTTGCCAGAATATAACAATGATACTTGAATGAGCACCTGCTGTATGTCACCCTTAGACAACATAGACAGGTCTTGGAACATAGCTAGTAAGTCTATTCTCTCGGTTTCCTTGTATGAACATGATAAAATCCAGTCTCTTTCTTTCAGTTGGGTGTCTATGAAGGTAAAATTATATATTCACTTATACCCACATATTTACACTCAACCAGTCATTCAGTAAATATTTTCTGAACACCTGGATTAAATACTGAAGATATGATAGTGAACAAAACAGACAAAATGCTTGTTTCCTTTTGAATTTACATTCTAGTAGTAGCTGAGTTCACCAAAGAATGTCAGCACTATAAAGGTATATAAACTATAACCAAACAGTGTTAGTTAAAAATGGCACAAAAGCAAAACCTGGATTTAACAAGAATCCAGCAATAACACTAAGGATAATTTTGTCACAATCTACATTATTTTTAGGGGGCTTTCAGGAGATTTAAAATTATATGTCATAAGCCTTATACAATGCTATTATTTGATAGATGTTTAATATGATACTGATAATAAAGAATTTTTTAGTTATGAGTATTATTTGGCTTTGAGCTTTCAAATGGTCAGTGCAAAAATATAAATCCAGTAAGTCAAACATTTAAAACATTTCATATAACGAAAGCAGCAGTCACTCCAGAAAAGCACCTAGAGTATTTCTGGTCCTAAAACTACACTGAAATTCCTCCCACTGCTCAAAGGAAAGAAGGTAGTGGTTGGTTAAAAGCATGGAATCATTCTGTTGTTAGATTCCATAATGATAACATGTTTTTCATTTCATTCCTCAAAAACGCATGGAAAGACACCAAGTGACTATCCTCCTATGGGAGGATGCAATAAAATGAGTTCTGTTACTCAGCGTCCTAAACTGTTTAAGAAGTAGATTTTTTTTTTGAATTTTATTTATTTATTTGAGAAGGAGAGGGAGAAGCAGACTCCTTGCTGAGCAGGGAGCCCGATGTGGGACTCGATCCCAGGACCCTGAGATCATGACCTGAGCCAAAAGCAGACACAACCAACTGGGCCACCCACACACCCTGAGAACTAGATTTTTATTATATTTTAGGGTATGTGGACTATGTGTCCTTTAGGAAAGAATATCTAAAATCATTTCTCCTAGCGCAGAAATTAATAAATATACAATGGCTCAAGATTAGAGTCAATAAAAATACCTGGAGCATACTCCTTTTTGCTACCTGCTGAGCAGAGATCTGCATGATTTAATAGATCATTTGGCCAGGGACATAACTAACCTTCCCTATGAAAAATGTGTCATCCAGAAGTTTCTCTGACTAAAGAGAGAAGACCCTTGAATACAACTGAGCTGAGAAAGCTCAAAAGCTCTTTAAAATGCCATTTATAAATATATAATGAAAAATAATAAAATCTGAATTTTAACTGAGTTCTGTCTGATGCCCAAACCAACTCTTTATCTCCCATACCAATGTATAGAAATCTGTGTTAGGATATCAAAGGTCAAATATGCTCAGTTATTAATGTATTCAATAATTATTGGTATACATTTTTGCATTTTTATTCAGAATTTCTGAACATTAAAAACATTATTTCCACAAGAGAATGAATGATCTAGGGAGAGACAGAATTAAGTTTTTCTTACCCTAGGAAATACTGAAGCATATGAACAATATTTGACTTATTTGGAGCATACTTACTTATATCAATTCATATCTAGTATACTTGAAGCTAAAAGTGGTAATGAATGAAAATTGTTTTCTGATACAAAAATTTATTGAATACAAATGACCCCCTACACCTCTATAAAGTGTTATTTGATAATGCACAACTAGTCCCTGTGTGTTTGTAAATAAACACAAGAAGGATTTTTTCTATAATTATAAAAATAGAATACGTTCAGTAATAAACATGTGAATCATGTATTAGTTTTTAATTGAAGGCCATTGTAATGGTTAATTTTATCTGTGCATTTGGCTGGGCAACTGTGCCAGATAATTGGACAAATATTATTCTGGATGTTTCTGTGAAGATGTTTTGGATCAGATCAACATTGAAATCAGTGGACTTTGAATAACACACATTATCCTTCATAATTTGGATGGACCTCATCCAATCAGCTAAAGACATTCCTAGAACCATGGCTGACCTCCCTGAGCAAGAAGAGATTTTGCGAGGAGAGACAACCTTTGGACTCAAACTGCAACTACCCCCTGGGCATTGAGCCTTCTAGTCTACCCTGCAAATTCTGGATTTACCAAACCTCCAAATTGCATGAGACAATTCATTAAAATAAATCTTTCTGCCCCAACCCCACACGCATACACACACACACACACACACACACACACACACACACACATCTATTGTTGGTCTGTTTCTCCAGAAAAAACCCCAGCTAATACAACCATAAACATAACTTGCTGATAAGTCCAAGTTTGTCAGTGTTTCCAGAACGTAGGAAGTCTAAACACATAATGTATAATACTCTGGATAATCTGGTGAATTGATAGTCTAAGTAAATATGAATATAAATTAAATGCAAGTGTCCTTGGGATAATTTAACTGAAGAGATATAAGAATGAATATTATGCATTGATATAAATCAAGAGCAATGGGTCCAGAGTGGACTACTGAATGAATGAGTGAGTGAGTGAATGAATAAAAAAGTTACTAAACTCTCAGGTTTGACCAATAGGAAAGAGACAGTATGTAATAATTCAACTACATTGAGCATAGACTAGTTCTTAGTATTGAGACAAGGAAAACAAGAGGAACAATGGGATGGAAATGGAAATGTTTCCAAAGAATAGTTTTATTAAATAAGAATCTTAAAAGGAAACTAGACTGTTTTCTTTTCTCTTCTTTTCTTTTTTTTAAGATTTTATTTATTCGAGAGAGAGAGAACGAGAGATAGAGAGCACGAGAGGGAAGAGGGTCAGAGGGAGAAGCAGACTCCCTGCTGATCAGGGAGCCCGATGCGGGACTCGATCCCGGGACTCTAGGATCATGACCTGAGCCGAAGGCAGTCACTTAACCAACTGAGCTAACCAGGCGCCCTAGATTGTTTTCTGTAGTTTCTATAGATCACTGTCACAGAACTGCAAAACATTTCCTAAAGACTAAAATTTGGCTCCGTTATTGAGCATCCAGTGTGTGGCAGGTGCTATAATAAGCAAGGGCACACTACCACAATCCCATGTGGTAGGGACTACATCTCCAGTTTACTGATCAAGTAACTGAGGCTTAACGTCAGGCAACTTGCTCACACTTGCATAACCAGAGAATACTGTAGAGGATGGACCATCTCCAGAACCATCCTCCTAACACAGTATGGTGAGGAAGCATACAAGTTACCAAAAAAAAAAAAAAAAGTTTGGACTCTTAACACTGAGTGATTTTTAAATAAGTGAACAATTACTGTCTTCCTGTTTTAGATTAGACATTTCTGATATAATTGTAGTGATTTAACAAATGTCCAAGATACCACAAAAATGAAATTTTTTTTTCTGGGTAAATGTGCTCAGAATATTTACACTGGCAACCAAAGATTATCAAACTATATCACTGGGCTTTGAAAAAAATTTTTTGAAAATATTTCTTGCACCACACAGTACATGTTTTTTTTTTTTTTTAAGGGTTTATTTATTTATTCTGAGAGAGTGAGAATGAGAGAGAGAGAGAGAGAGAGAGAAAGCACATGAGAAGGGGGAGGGTTAGAGGGAGAAGCAGGCTCCTCGCTGAGCAGGGAGCCCGATGCAGGACACTATCCCGGGACTCCAGGATCGTAACCTGAGCTGAAGGCAGTCGCTTAACCGACTGAGCCACCCAGGCGCCCCCACAGGACATGTTTTATTGCTTGCATATACATTTCTTCTACAATCATGAAACCACATTTTAGATCTCAGTGATTTTGAAACTAGAGCTGCCTTTGTCCTCCTCTTCATGAACTTAATTTTTGCTAACAACCCTATAATAATAAACAAATGTGGGTCTCATTTTTATACAATGAAATAATTGTTGCTGTCACAAAGATCATTTTAAAGGGGTTTATTCTACTTGTTGGTGTCAACACAGATCCAAATATCCATATAAAGTCATATAGGAATATTTACACATGAAAGATGTTAAGTTTATTTTTGTATGGAAAAAATCCATGTGACTGCAAACATTATTGATACAAAAGAGCATATTTGGAATATCTTTATTTTATTTTTTTATTTTTTTAAAGATTTTATTTATTTATTTGAGAGAGCGAGAATGAGAGAGAGAGAGAGAGAGAGCACGTGAGAGGGGGGAGGGTCAGAGGGAGCAGACTCCCTGCTGAGCAGGGAGCCCGATGTGGGACTCGATCCCGGGACTCCAGGATCATGACCTGAGCCGAAGGCAGTCGCTTAACCAACTGAGCCACCCAGGCGCCCTGGAATATCTTTATTTTAAAAAATATCTGTTGACACAGTATGTTTACATATAATTTGTCCTATAAATGATCTCAATGTTTTGTTTTATATTAAATCAATAGATTTATTTCCCTAGAACCAAGCAAGTTGTTTTGCAGGGAGTTAAGGCAAGAGCAGATATTAGCATCAACTGTTGTAGAGTTCCTATTTTTTCCTATTATGTATCATCAAATAGTATAGCATATGTAAAGTCAAGAAAGGTGGTGGGCCATTATTTCTAGAATCGCTTGTATGGCAAAAACCTTGAATGCCATCCTCCCATATATCAATATAGTAAAGTAGGAAGAACTGGTTTAGAAGAGAATGTCTACTTTTCAACCTTTATAACTTGAAACAGTATAATCCACTGTTCAGCTCAGTTCACAGAGCAGTTCAGTTCAGAGCCTTAAGTCAGATTATATATTATGCTGAACACTCTGAAATTGGTGATATTGATCATTTAACCTACAAAAACGGCTGTTCCACAGGTTTCCACCTATATGAAGATTTTAGAGAAATGAGCATATAATCATGATACTGCTTAGGAACTCCCAATAAAATGTTCAAAGAAGAACTTGGAGGAAGGGAAACATTCATTTATGAGGCTCCAGTTAGCAATGCCCTTATGTGTGGTCATTCCCAGTACATGGGCAGAACTTCCTTGATTTAGGTTTTTATCAGTAATTAATTATCAAATTTGAAATTGAACTAAAATTATTTCTTCTCTTGATTAGTTGCCATTGGGGTCACCGAGAGTAGACAGAGTAGCACACATAGAAAGGGTTGGTTGAGGGCGCCTGGGTGGCTCAGTTGGTTAAGCAACTGCCTTCGGCTCAGGTCATGATCCTGGAGTCCCGGGATCGGGTCCCGCATCGGGCTCCCCGCTCGGCGGGGAGTCTGCTTCTCCCTCTGACCCTCTCCCCTCTCATGCTCTCTCTCTCTATCTCATTCTCTCTCTCAAATAAATAAATAAAATATTTAAAAAAAAAAAAAAAGAAAGGGTTGGTTGTTTGATTGGTTGGTTTTTTCCACAATGTCTCACTGCTCTGGGAAGCCAAGATTTGCCGAGGTACGAAACCATCTAAATAGGAGAACTCTGGTGTATCACCGGGCTGAGGTCAGGAGACAAGACACGGTGGATATTTATAGCGTTGGAAGCTCAGCCCTCCTTCTGCCATCTGTACCCTGAGAACCACTCTCTTCTACAGTCTCAGAATAAGTCCTTTGGATGGAACATAGGCTTCTTCCTCTTCCAGACCAGTTATGTGACATAGGGCTGGCCAATTTGAGAACTGCATGAAACTGGCTACGGTAATTGGTTGGGGAAAGGTGTATGACCCGATTAAATCTAATGGGAATTAGGTTCAAGACTTTGGTTCAACTCTTCAAGAAAGAACTACTACTCTGCTGGACTTCAGCCTGGGAGGACACAGGTCTGGAGATGCTAGGGGTTACCATATAAGAAAAGCCTCTGTGAGAGAGAGCCCAGCATAGAAGAACCAAGAAAATGAAGAGAAACTGGGAATTCCTGATATATATATATATATATATTTTTTTTCCTGATGTAAATATATATATCAAGTTTCTGATTCAGCTCTTCCTAAGATACTTTTTTTCAGTTACATGACAAAAATTCGTTTTGGTTGAAGCAGGGTCGAGTCAGTTTTCCTCTTGAAAAAAGCCCTGATTAATATAAAGAGAGGATGAGACGAGCAGAGGGAAATGAAAAGTTCCCAATTTACCTCCTTCTGGATATACTCTCAGGGACCAGATGCTACTTGGAAGGTCGCAGTATTTAGGAATAGCGCTCGCCAACCTTAGCTATTTACCTTACACTATGCACAGGCTTACAAAACAATAGCATTGTTACCCTGTAGAATCAAGAGAAAAGTCATCATGAAATCCTGGGTCCCCTTAGACCATTTCTCAAACTGCACCGATTTAAATACTAGGACAGAGATAGAGGCAGCTTCTATTGCATTCAGAGACCCCCTTATTTTTCAGAACCTCTCATTGCAAAGCTCTATTCCTACCTATGCATCTCCAAATGTATTCAAAACTCACTTCAATTTGAAAATCTTTCTCTATAAGAAAATAAATCATGATTAAGGCATGTGCTTTCAATCATTCTGCTTACCAAAATATCCTTTACTCATTTTTTTCCAATAAAAAGTTTCTCTTCCTTTAACCTCAGCTCAAATACCCCCTTCTCAACGAGGTCTTGAACATCGCATTTCTCTCTCAACCCACATCATAAAACATGTATATATTCACTTTGGTCCACAAATACTAATAAAATACTTAATGTGTCAGATGCTACTTTTATTACTGAAAAACTTGTTAAAAATCTAGAATATATCTCTGTCCTAAAGAAATTTATAGTCTAGGGGGAATTACAAGTAAGTACATTAACAATTTACTAACCTCTGAAAAGAGATTCCAAATACATAGTTACAAATGTGAAAATCAGAGGGCAACAGGAGATACACAAAGTTATAGGCCAGTTGGTGACAGGTAAGGAGGGTGTTGGTGAAACAGGAAGGAGATGTCAGGCCATGACGGAAACTTCCTGCCCAAGAGAAAGACTAGGATTTATCATGAAGGGGAATGGAGAACCACCGAATGATTTTAAATGACTGCAGCCTATCGAGGTTGCATTTGAATTGTTTGCTTTGGCATCAGGATGGAGTTTGAATTGGGCAATCTTTCACACTGATTTGCCCGGGACAGTCTTAGTGTGCTTGTTCTTAGTGTGCTTGTTCTTAGTGTGATTATTAGTTGTCCCACTTCATTCTCAAACTGTCCTGGTTTAGACAGTAAATTATGTGGTCATCCCAAGGGCAGATTATCCTGGAGCAAAATTAAGCCGAAAAAAGCAGGAGAAGCCAGTTGGAAGTCTGTGGCATTAACACAGCCTAGAAACAAAGACACCTAAAGTAAGTTGCTGGCCAGGGAGCTGGAGGGGAAAAAAAAAAGAAAAAAGAAAAAAAAAAAAGAAGCATTGTTCAGCCACAACCAATTACTTGTACCTTGATTTAGCACTTAATACCTTTTCTTTTATGTTAGGCTTCATCATTTACCTGTTTATTTTTTTCTCCATTCAATCTTAAATTCCTTGAGGGCAAGAACTACATCTTCAATTCTGTTTTTCTTCAGAGATAAGTGCAATGCCTTGAGCAAAGTGCTTGCTGAATAAATATAGATTGATTTGAATTAATAAATTTTACCAAGACATTTTACAAAGAGAAATAAATGGTTAAAGCCCTTTGTAGGGTTCTTCATTATTCACGGGAAATGGAATTGTATCCTCATGAATTAATGACATATACAGTGAATAGTGCAAACCTTTCCCCTGGTACTCTTGGATGACTTCATCAAATCGGGCCATCAAATGAGGCTTCTATTACTTACAAGTAACTCAGAGTCTCAAATTCAAAAGAAGAGGTCTCTACCATCAATCAATGGTGGTGGTGCACTGGGTTTGGTAAGTAGTAGGATCTCGATAAAAAATGTCTGAATAAATGACTACATTCCCCAGTTTTACCTAGCTGGCACCGATCAGTCTTTGTTCTTTCTTATTCTGTGTTTCCATATTATCTTGTACATTCTTTTTGATATGGTTTATAATGCTGTATTAAAACTACTTGGGCACGTGTCCTTGAACTCCTGAAGGTAAGAACTGTATCTTTGGTACCATTATATTCTCATTGCCTAGAAGAATGCCTGGTAACCAGTAATTACCATTGTTATAAAAGGTGCCTTAAACTAAACCATCTAAATAACAATCATTCATTTAAAACACTATCAAAGTAAAGGAGATGATATTTAGGATGGCAAATTTGTTATTATATATAAAAACAAGGGAGCATCAAATAAGATTGTTTATCCATCTACTATCCATATTATAATAAGTAGATTCCCATGCACTGCTATAATTAACATGCAATATAAACTTAGAGTGCTCATTTTAAGCTTTCTTCTCAAATTAAATTGTTTTATAGTTTCCTGGGGAATTGCTGTCTCAAGTTTATCAGCAGGATAACTATAATTCGATATATGGAATGTTGCATTCCATTGTGAATTTTCTGCTATAGAGTTCAAGATTTCGTCTTTTTTCTGTACTGCAATTCCTCTCACCCTGAAATATAGACAATTCAACAATGTGTAGGCTAGGTCATATTTAATTTGTAATGCTAACAGCATAATTGCTGAGCAGGTATCCTCAGTGTGAGTCATGCTGACACCCCCTTTCCCATCTTATGACCACATTTATTCTCTGCCTAATTTTTTTCTAGAACTCCATAAAAATTATTTATGCCCAAAACTTCAGGATGGATCTATAACTCCCTCATATTATGACCTACTTTTCCCCAACAACCTCAAAAGGTCCTGACCTCTATTATCAAAATCTCAATGCAGATGGAAGTTTTGATGAGATTCTAATTAAGTGAAAACCTTTCTGTAATTATACATGTTCACTATTTAATGAGAATCTTTCTATAATTAGAAATTTATTTGGACACTTTAAGATTTCACAGGCTGTTGCGGTGGTGTCCTAATTCAAACATTTTTCATTCATGAGGGGGCAAAGTTCTTTTCCCCACAAATGTATCACTGCCAAGGGAAATTTCTCCTTTAATTAAGTGTACTATATTGTTGAATGATGACTCACAAAACTTATTTTCACTCTTCTTTTTCTTTTCTTAACAAGGGGCTAAATTCTTGCCCTAGGATGTATCAGAATTTAACACTTTTGGTTAAATACAAAGTGTTAAATGGTGGCCAAACAAATTTCTAGTTATGATTTAAAAGATAAATTAGGTAAATTTTATCTTGAAAAGAGCTACAGAAGCCTTTGAGTCTATTGGGAGTCATGGGGACAATGTCAAAAGAGAAACAGGAGAGACATATACAAATGTCCTCTAGGCTAATGATTGGACCTGTTGATTGGGGGATGAGAGACCAGAGAGATTCAGTTCGCAGCGGTGATGCCTTCATCCCATTTCTTCTCTATACCTTGGATCGTTTCATGTTAAATCAGTTTTGTTAAATAGCTTGTCCCATTGTCTCCTTCTCAACATCTTAGAGAAATCATGCACCCGTAGGAAACCAGGTTTTGCTCATGAATAGAAGGTTATAGACACGAACCAGATTCTAATGAAGGGCTAAACCGGGGGCTGAGATAAAGCAGGTCACATGGTATCTATAAACCAACTGCGCAGTGTCTGAGGAGTAGCCTTTCCTACACTTTCAAAAGCATGTTAAGGACTTTTGTTTGTTGGCCTGTCATTATTAAAATAAATTCTTTCCTCTCTAGCTCAGGGTTCTCAAAACTATTCCTGTCCATTTAGAGAATCATAACATTTCCCAGCATTTAGAATAAACTTCAGCAGGGCATCTGGGTGGCTTGGTAGGTTAAGCGTCTGCCTTCGGCTCAGGTCATGATCCCGGGGTCCTGGGATCCAGCCCTGCATCGGGCTCCCTGCTCAGCGGAGAGTCTGCTTCTCCCTCTCCCTCTACCTGCCGCTCCCCCTGCTTGTGCTCGCTCTCTCTCTCTCTGTCAAATAAATAAGTAAAATCTTAAAAAAAAAAAAAAAAAAGAATAAACTTCAGTGAGTTTAGCACATGAGGAAATGAAGACACTACGGGCAATAATCTACCCCAAATCTCAAAGCTCCCATGTTGGTAGGATCAGAAGTACCTGATGTTCTGGCAGTTGTGTCACGAAATCTGAAGAGCATTAGGGAAATTTATCAGTATGAAGTATGAGCTGATCTAAGGCTTCTTTGTTGTGTATTGATGCAGTCATTATACAGGTCTCCTATGGAATAAAATGTAAATAGATGGACATGTTTGTGTACCTTTCTAGAGAATATAAACTTGATAATGGAAGGGCCCAGGGCAGGCTGCCTGAAAATATACCACGATGGCATACTGATTATTTTGAATTGAAGCTACTTAGCACTCAGATCCTCCTCTGTCCCTCTGAAGGCAAGAAGTAAATCTCTTATATGAAAGGTATCTTCCCTGAAGAAGTAAAAAGACATACTATCACCATATATAAGAACTTGAAAGTGGAGAAAGCTACAAAAACAAACCATATTACCTTATACTAATATACTACTTCAGCCCAAATTCCACTTAGAATTCCTTACTAATCAAAACTCCTAAATATCTGTTTTGTCTATCCTCCCAATTCCTCACAAATTTATTATCTCTTTGTCCAAGATGTTAAAAAAAAAAAAATGCCTGTTGTTGGCCATTTCTTTGGGTCTCAATTTCATTACTGGGCCTCCCTGTGTATGCAATTAAAATTTGCTTTTTTCAGCTGTTAATCTGTCTTATGGCAATTTAATTCCTAAACCAGCTGAAAGAATCTTAGAGGGTAGAGAGAATTCTTTTTCCTCTCCTACAATAAATGTAATCAAAACAAAACAAACAAAAAACAAACTTGAAGTCTTAATCCCCAGTCCCCCCCAAAGAAAGAAAGAAAGCAATAACAAATGTTACTTGAATATTTATATAATATTTAAGTAATGTGGTAGTCATTTCTGAATTGTCTATTGACATTTAAAATAAAAAGATTTATTCTTAAAAGTTTTATTCTTAATATCACATGTAACTATTTGAGAGAGTAAATAAGTAAATGAAATCTGCCAAGAATCTCCTTTATTGCACGTTCTGCGTGGAGCACTGGGTGTTATGCACAAACCATGAATCATGGAACACTACATCGAAAACTAATGATGTAATGTGTGGTGATTAACATAACAATAAAAAATTTAAAGAAAAAAAAAGAATCTCCTTGATGAAATGTATGGTGTCAAATCGGAAAAAAAAGTATTTTTTGGCAATGCTTATACACATAGATCCTACTTGTTCACCAGGTGTACCTTTAGTATCTAGGCATTGGTGCTAGAGTTACCTTACTTTTGACATGTTGTGAATCTTAAGCAATTTGTTTCATGTGTATGTTTAATCTGCCCTATTCGATTATGAAGTACATTGAGCTTGAAGATCTGTGTTCTTTTATATCCCCCACTGGAGCTAAGGAGAGACAAGGAGATGGGAGTAGAAAGCTCCTCCATGTTGAATGTTAATAATCATGTAAACGCGTCCCCTTTTGATGCAGAAACTCAACCATGTGAAAATATAAATGGCTTTGTAATGAAAGTGCATATTTTGCAATCCATCAGAGATTTCTTATGTTTAAAAGATATGTGGGTGAATTGATTATTCTAAATGTAAGTAGGCAGTATTCCTATTATCTACCCTCGAGCATTTAAACAGACATTACCTTTCAATTTACTTTCTTCAATGACTATTATTTACTCCAAGAGAAAGTTCAAGTTCATGGATAACATCATCATTTATTTATGACAGAATAAGTCTTACAAATCTGATAAAAATTACAAGGTTATAAAGTATATTAAGTCCTCTAACAGATGACTTAACTTCTACACTTTCTGACATTTTCTGCAATAACATTTTATTTTAAATGTCAACCGTACATAAATTCAAACTCGTCACAAACACTGAGATGTTCAAAAGTTCTCATTTTAGATGGAGGGTGGGAAGGATCAGGCCAGAGAGAGAAAGAATAACTTTAAAAGCCTATATCTGGAGATGCCTTAAAATGTTCATCTTTTCTGTAAGTTAAAAAATAAAAAAGTAAAAAACAAAACAAAACAAAAACAAAAACAAACCTAAAGTGTGGCAATAAATTATGCAATGCATCATAAATTTTGAATCGCCCATTGTATGTGGCACAATGTTTCAGAACAATGTCATAGAGAAGGAAACATCAAATACCACTTCTTCCTGTGTTTGTAATATAATTTCTCTATATTTAAAGAAAAGGAACACCACAAATTTAAATTAAAGCCATCTATCAATATTTCAGAAGTGAAATAATTCCTAAGATGTTCAAATAAGCACATTTACTTCTAATTTATAAGGTTTAGAGGCCAGAAAATTAATTTAAGAGCTATGAGTTCATATCCACTTCTGTTATGTAGCAGAACTAGAACAATTTTATGCTATTTTTAATTACCATAAAACATTGATGATGTTTTGAGCATAAATGTTAACTATGAGCTGTTTTAAATTAACTTTAATTTTCAATAATGCCCATATAAAAGGATTTTTCTTTAAGATTTTTTTTGTCTTAGAATGTAGATGATTAAAAAGTATCACTAACACAATAGCTGGTACTTTTATATATTTATTCATAATATTATTTTCATCAATGTGTGCAGTTTCTCATACTCCTGTTCATTGCCTTTTAGCTGAATTGCTAGAATAGATCTCCATTTCTATTCTCTTTTTTCCCTGCTGGGGGCAATGTCCCTCCACTACTATTTAAGATATAACTAGAAACTACTCATAGTTAGGGAAACAGAATGTTCTTTTAAGCAACAGTCTCAGTCACTAAAGTAAAATGGGGGCAGCATGCCAAATATATGCCCTAATAAAACATTTTAACAATTGCAAACGTGTAAAGTTTTATAGCTTATTTCTACAACCTGCACAGTAAATTTTTTAAAAATGATGCAATAATGAATAGAAATGAATTATTTTTTCCCACCTGCACGATAATTTTATATAGAAAGTGTTTATTACTAAAGCCCTTAGCGCCCCCTAAAACTAGCTATACATTTTCTTCTTGCTACTTCTGAGAGGATAACTCATAATTTGAAGGGATGGAAGACAAGAAATGAATAGAGATTGAAGAGAATATTCTTATTTAGTTACAACAAAAATTAGGACCATCTATGGAGTCACATTCCTGCTTCACATTTTGAAAGTAGGATTTTATGTTTTAATCCAATTATGTCTTTACAATTAATTTTGCAATGCTTATAGTTATTCAAGAACAATGTATGGTGATAAAGTTTTTTATCTGTTATTTTATTTTTTTATTTTTATTTTTTATTTTTAAGATTTTTTTTAATTTATTTGACAGAAAGAGACAGTGAGAGAGGGAACACAAGCAGGGGGAGTGGGAGAGGGAGAAGCAGGCTTCCCGCCAAGCAGGGAGCCCGATGCGGGGCTCGATCCCAGGACTCCGGGATCATGACCTGAGCCGAAGGCAGACGCTTAACGACTGAGCCACCCAGGCGCCCCTTTATGTTTTTTTTAAAGGTTATATTAGGAAAATTATAAAATATCATGATCAAATGCATTTCTTATCTGGGGTACATAAACTATTTTAAAGCTGTTTGAGCTTCATTTTGTATAGAGAAACAACCACCAAGCTCTTACGGCAAAATCATCAAATACACACACACACACACACACACACAAACACGCACGCACACACGATTAAACAGAGAGAAAAGTAGTAGAACATTGTATCTTAAAATTTTCAGAACTTCAATTAAACAGAATTCAAAGTGCAAGAACATCATTTCCCTTTACCCATTATACCTTCCCTGACAATTTCGACTAGGGTATCCTCTCCCACTTTCAATCTACTAAACTATTCCTATTTCTGGAATTATTTATATGCACAGCTAGAGCCCACATTGCATTTCCTTTCGTTCTGTTCACATTTGTCTTTAACACACAAGGAACTCCTTAAACATAATTGTGATATATTTATTTTTCTTACTTTTATCCCATGATTTCTCTAATGCTTGCTGAGATGATAGATATATAATAGATTTAAAAAATATTTTTCAACAATATATGAAACAGAGTATGAACAAATCTGATCATTTTCTCATTAAATTTCACATAAGCATGTGTTTCATTTAACAGGAATGAGTGAACACTCCAAAAGGTCAGCAATTTCTTTTACATGAATTCAAGCTTTGATATCACCACTTAGTTTTTCTTAGTATTTGGACAGTTTCTGGTATGGAGAAGGATGTGATTATGAGACAGTACTCTTCCAGGTATGCAGATCAGGAGATCTGTTTAATCTTCTCAGAATCAAATAACACACATGCATGCACACACACACACACCAGATTATAAATTTCCAAAATATAGTTAAAGACAAAATGAATAACAGGTAAGAGTAAGAATTGAGAATAAGAAAATTCCTATTACTACTACTATTAACAGTAACTGAGAAATGTGTTGAGCACATGAACACATTTGTCCTCTTAGGAAAAAAACAAAAACAAAAACAAAAACAAGAATCAAAGTGAATGCCTGTAAAGTTCTCTGGCTATAATTATCTATCGCCCACTTTATGATGGAGATCATAGCTGCCTATTATAGTTGCCTATTGCTAGTCTAGATTGTTCTCCCAAGAAACTAGATTCTTGGTTCAAAGGAAGGAAATTCCCAAAGGGAACTATTCAGTTAATGGAAAATGAGGAAACACAACTCTGTTTCTGGACCTTGCAAACATTCAAGATCTGAATGTGAGGGTGCATGAGGAATGCTTTTCCGATATCCACTTCAGAACTCTTGAAGGAAACGTCTGTCTTAACAAATGAAATTGAGCATTTAGGACGTTGTGACAAGTATGTTGTATTGTGGACATGAAAATGGAGTTATTACATATATGGATCATCCAGTTAGCTCTCCTTGCTTCAACATCATACTAACTCAGCAACTATCTAACTTATAAAATTTGGTTTTCCATGTCATTTGGCCCAAAAGGAAAAAATGTATTTGATCATACACATAGGAGCTTCCTGGTATATATGACAGGCCCAGAGGTCAATTAAAATCAATAATATATTATGCTAGTATATATAAACATATCTATAAATATATATATATATATGTATCAGTTTCTTCACAGTTTTGGGTGGAGGAGCTTATCTCACTGTATGGACATAATCAAGATGTTCAGCCTCTAAAACTGAGGAATAGAGTCCTTGGTAAGATAAGTTTTTATTCAACTTGGCAAGCCATCATCATTTACCAAGAATGAGAGCTTTAATTCATTGTTCTTTATTTTATGTATGTATGCATAAACTTATGAACAGAATCATTAATAAAACCTAGCAATTGTACCCAGATTTATATAATCCTGGTGATAAGAATGAATAATACGTTATATGTTTAAAAAAAAGAAGATAGCAGGAAGGGAAAAATGAAGGGGGGGAAATCGGAGGGGGAGAGGAACCATGAGAGACGATGGACTCTGAGAAACAAACTGAGGGTTCTAGAGGGGAGGGGGGTGGGGGATGGGTTAGCCTGGTGATGGGTATTAAGGAGGGCACGTTCTGCGTGGAGCACTGGGCGTTATATGCAAACAATGAATCATGGAACACTACGTCAAAAACTAATGATGTAATGTATGGTGATGAACATAATGAAATAAAAAAATGGATTGAAAAATGTATGTATAACTGATTGCTTCTATAGTTACAACCTAATTCTTTATTTCCAAGTTACTGTTAAGAGTTCTTCTCTTGAACATTCCATCAGCAGCTGTATTTCAACATGTTTAACAGAAACCGAAATGTCCCATTTGAAACCTGGCGTTCCCTGTAAATTGTTAATGACATGACCATCTTTCTAATTACTTAGGCTGAAAATCAGAGTGCTCTTCAAGTCCTTTCCTCAACAGATCAGGAGATTTGGGAGACAGACAAATCGGTTCTGTGACTAGAGGCAATTTATTTCACATCTCTCAGCCTCCATTTCTTGTGTATAAGATGAAGATAATAATTCAGTACTTGCAATATTTCTATAAAGGAAAAAATGTGATCATGTCTGCATAAAGCAGGGCACAGCTCTGGCTCAAAAGGAAGGGTCAATAAACGATCAAAGAAACGGGGGGGTACATTACATTATAATCCTGACATAACTGAAAAGCAATGTGTGCCATGGTTATAGACAAGAGGATAGCTGACTTTTCTCTTTATCAAAATCTGAAATTTTAAAATTTTTGTGGGTGGTGCCTTTTGAGCAACAAGCAGGGGGATTCTGAGGGGTATTGTCAGGGTTCTGTCTTTGTAGACCCTGCACACAGTTTGGATATTTATCTCTATCCACAATGGAGCACGATTCAAACGTCACCATTTTTAAGGACTAAGTCCCCGTGTGTAAAACAATTTTAAATTTGGCATATGGTACATAGATTCCAAGTTGTTTGCATATAGTGTTTTGCATATAATGAAACAGTTTTGCATATAGTGAAACAGTCTCATAACATATTCAAGCTGAATGGAATCTTAGATGTCATTCAAATTTCTTTTTTTTTTAAGATTATTTATTTATTTAAGACAAAGAGAGAGAGCAGGAGCAGGGGTGGCGGGAGGGGGAGTGGGAGAGGGAGAAGCAGGCTCCCCACTGAGCAGGAAGCCTGACACAGGGCTCAATCCCAGGACCCCAAGATCATGACCTGAGCCAAAGGCAGAACTTAACCGATTTAGCCACCCAGGCACCCCAAAGATTTCATTTATTTATTTATGTATTTATTTGAAAAACAGAGAGAGAGAGAGAGAGAGAGCAAGTATGCCAGCAGGGAGAGGGGGAGGGAGAGGGACAAGCAGTCTCCCCACTGAGCACAGAGCCCAACACCAAGGCTGGATGCCAGGACCCTGAGATCATGACCTGACCCGAAACCAAGGGTCAGAGGCTCAACCGCCTGAGCCACCCAGGCACCCCTTAGATGTCACCCAAGTATCTTTCTTCACCATTGAGGCTAATGAGAATTGGAGCAATTCAGCTCAGTTTGCAAGGCTGCTATGTTGGTTAATGAGAGTGCCTAGGCTGGAACTCACTCTTCCCTCGTAAATCAAGGGATTTACCCTCCCTGAACCATTCCAGCTCCTAAACTTAATTTTGAAGGCAGTGGCCATGTGTCTTACATCTCCCATACTGAATTTTATTCTAGGGTTGACTGGCATTCTCTAAACTTCAAATGCAATGCAAAAAATATTATATGTACAAAATACCAAACACAGAATTCTTGTATGAAACATGTTCAAGTAATAACTTTCATATTCTCTTAGTCTGTTCTCTTCAACTGTAACAAAATATAAATCCCCATTTTTAAAATAAACTCAGATCTACTTAGGAAAGTATTGATTATATAATTGTAATGTTGATTTATATGAAATCATACATCATATCATGCTGTATATAATATTTTAAATGAATAATTATTTTAAGGAACGGTGTTTTTATGAGCAGGGTATAGGTAAAATTTACAATAAAAACAACAGACTTCTCTTCCTTTTATCTTCCCCTACATCACTACTAAAATTATAATGACCACATTAGAAATTTGTATGTGTATGAGGATTTTTCCTTTACACATGTGTGCGCATGCACACATACACACAAACAATGCTAAATACAAAATTAAAAACAATTTTTAGTAGGAAAACCATGGTATGTAAACCATAAATGATAGATTAATATAAATATCATTCACAATTCCTTCCTTCTGTGTTTATGCTTACATGTTGAAACTTTAAATTTTCTGTATTGATGCAATTTTGTGTTTCTTAGTTTTTGCCATGAAGACAAATGTTCTGATTAAACATTTTGATTTGTAGTAAATAGAAATGCCTCCGTATTTTTTTTTTCTTTATACACGCTGAAATATCTCCCAATTTGTCAGTGATTTGGAGATTAAGTAAACTTTCATGGGGTACAGCTACTCTAATTTTCTACAAGAGGAAGCTGAGACCAGAGGGTTAAATTAATTAGTGGCCGAGTTAGGACTAGAATTTAGGTCTATTGACAAGTACGGCATTCTCTGAGCATGTCATGATGATTGTATGTGCGGTTTTGGCCTCTATATTTATTATTGGAGAGGTTTGATTCATTATTTGATTTATTTATTTCTTTTTGTTCAAACTTAAATCACTTTAATGAGGAAACCCTTGATAAAAAAAGAAGCAACTCTTAAACAAAACAAAATCAAACAATAGCAACCACAACAAAACCCTGTTGTGATAAATTGGAAAGGAAGAACTCAAGATGACATTAGTTCTTTGGGTTTAACCGTGAAAAGCTCCTCAAGTACATCTCCATGATTTGTTTATTCTATTGTCTCTACTTGGAAAGGCTTTCCCCCAGTACATATTTCATTTCTATCTATTTTTTAAGACTAAGATCAAACATTACTTTCTGAATTAAGCTCTTTCTTGATTTTACAGTGAGAAATTGTCTCTAAGTTCTCACAGCACATTGTTCCTTGCTAATGTGTGCCTACTACATACTGTACAGCATGTCAGTTGAAGGAATATGACTTTTCTCCTAAAAACTGAATTGTAGACTTATTTAGACCAGGAATTAAGCCCTGTATCTCCCTCCTAGTCATTTGACACTCAACGAATGAAAGAGGCAGCTCTCCTGTGTTCTCAAGTGGGGTGGGGAAATCCAATCTGATAAATTTAAGCACAATAGATTAATTTCAGCTAACACATATAAAATAATTATGGTAAACCATCCATCATTCTAAGATTCCAAAGTAAGATAAGTAATCTAAATTATTCCTTCAAAAATTAAAAAAAAAAACACAACCTTTAAACTCTATGCCAAAACACACTTTTACAGAAATCTGCTAAAAGAAAAATGATCACCAAAAAAAGGTAGAAAGAATAAGCAGGGATACGGAACTCACTCACATGAGAAAAACTGTGATACCATTTTTTCCCCCAGACTGTGTTTGAGGCTGGAGAACAGACACGTTAGATGGTCGTGCAATCAGCCCGAGGTTTCGAAGATACATGTAGCCAGTACTGTCTGCGCCTTGCCCAGACCCCTCAGAAATCACGTCTACACAACAAAGACAGCAAGTGTGAACACCTGCGCTGCTGCCTCAGGTCTGTTGTTTCTGTTGTGTTGTGTTTTGTTTTGTTTTCCTGGCTGCTGAAGCACCGTCAACCCTGCCAGAACATTAATGCCCCCAGAAGCAGCTCTGAACCAAACATGGACACGGAGTCTGTGGATAAATGTTCCATGGGTTGTGGCTTTTCTACAATCGGCCTCTGAGGTGTGTTCTACCTTGTCTTTCCATCCAGACAGACCCCAGTTGTCCACAAGGGCACCCTGGTTGATAACATCCCCTTTGCCACCTTCTCCTCCCCTGCTTACTTATTCCACTCCTACACTGTTAATTCCTGGGGTCACAAATCACTTTCCAAATAAATTGTTTGCACTCCAGTTCTTCATATTTTTTTAAGGATTTTACTTATTTATTCATGAGAGACAGGGAGAGAGAGGGAGGTGGAGGCAGAGGGAGAAGGGGGCTCCCCATGGAGCAGGGAGCCTGACACTGCACTCAATCCTAGGACTCTGGGATCAGAACCTGAGCCGAAGGCAGATGCTTAACCGACTGAGCCATGCAGGCGTCCCCTCATTTCTTCATTTTTTTTAAAGACACTTATTTGAGAGAGAGCATAAGCACAAGCACAAGTTGGGGGATGGGCCAAGGGAGAGCAAGACCGGGAATCTCAAGCAGACTCCCCACTGAGTGCAGAGCCCAAGCGGGACTACATCGTAGGAACCTGAGATCATGACGCAAGCCAAAACCAAGAGTCCGATGCTTAACTGACCGAGCTGCTCAGGCACCCATGCACTCCAATTCTTATTCTCTGTGCTCTCCTCTGAGGAAACAATCAAGCCAAGAGAGGATATTTTGCTTTACATTTTTCAGATAAATTTTTTTCTGGTTCTTTCTATTTAAAATGTTGACTTCTAAAAAGTCTCGTTTTAGTCTTCTTTATAGTCCAAAAAGTCCTTCATGCCCTAAGATATTTTTATCTAAGCTAGATCCCAAAGTTGGCCTTTACTATATTTATAGATGAAGCATGCAATGTTATGGTTCAAATAAAAGAGAAAAAAAATTGAGGCGCACCTGGGTGGCTCAGTCAGTTAAGCATCTGCCTTCAACTAAGATCATGATCTCGGGGTCCTGGGATGGAGCCCCCCCTATTGGACTCCCTGGTCAGTGGGGAGCTGGCTTCTCCCTCTCCTTCTGCTTCTCCTCCCTACTCGTGCTCTCTCGCTCTCAAAATAAAAAAAAAAATATTTTAAAAAATTGACAAGATGAAATATGATTATAAAATATATTGCTACTACAAAATTTGATCCATGAAAACAAAGTTATTGACCCTGCTGGTTTAGAAACTGAATTTACTTTTTCTATGGATATCAAAAGTGTGGGTTGGAAAAACTTTTAAAAATGGTATGATGTTTCTTCAGCTGATTCAAGGAAAATGTTATCATATCATTGCAAATTAGAGTTGCTTATCAGATTAGTGTTCATAATATTTTGGTATGTAATCTTTTAAATTTTAAAAAGGTGCAATTTGTAGGGCGCCTGGGTGGCTCAGTTGGTTAAGCGACTGCCTTCGGCTCAGGTCATGATCCTGGAGTCCCGAGATCGAGTCCCGGATCGGGCTCCCTGCTCAGCAGGGAGTCTGCTTCTCCCTCTGACCCTCCCCCCTCTCATGTGCTCTCTCTCAAATAAATAAATAAAATCTTTAAAAAAAAAATGCAACTTGTAGATAGATTGGCCTTCCAGTTGAAAAATGAATGCATGTCCTATAATTACACCAATAAATTCTCATTTGTTGGTAACAGATGCACATCTTTTTTCATTTGTTTTATTCAGTCATCCAAAAACAGCTCACGACATAAGATCTCTGGTATTCTACTTATAGAGAAAACAGGGATGATTGGGTTATTCAGTGTTTTACAATCTAGTACATTTTTAATTAAACTTATCACACTTAAATGCTGAGTAAGTACAGATGTTATTTTTTACTTTAGTTATCCAAGAGATTTTACAGGAAAAATATGTATGAAACTTGAGTAAATATAGCTTTTATGTAATAATCCAAATGTTATTGAGATAGTTGTTTGTAGACATATAAAAGATTTTGTCATTAAGAATAGAGTTATAATAGAAGTATTTTATACTTTGGGCATTTATTAAAAGAATAACAGATCTTTATTTTTATTTTGTCTTAAAACATTAATTGCAATGGATTTATGAATGACCTAATTCTGTTTTAAGTTTTAGTAATAAAAGCTCCATTACAACACTGGTTATGAGAAATGTGACATAAAATTTTAAAAAGCAATTCTCAAATATTGTGTTTATTGTCTCGGCCTTGAAAGGTATTTTTTTCCCCCATGATTAGCATGCCTATGCAATTTTAAGCACTTCTCTGGTTTATGTTAAATTGTATGTTTAATAATTTAGGTAAGCAGAAAAGCCAAGATAAGAAATCAGATAAAATATCTATTCCCACTACCCCCCACCAAAGATCCACGAATCTATTAAAGTAAGTATTTATACTGTTTACCATCCCAGGGTTCATTTACAGGATGTTAAATTGCAAAATTTATAATGTATAGAGCTTCAGTTCTTCAGAAATGGTAGTTGCTTTCTTAATTTAAACCAACTAAAGATAGGAAATACTATCTTTTATTTTCTTACAGATAATTCTTAAACTTAACAAAATCTAGTGTGACCTAAGTTAGGATATACTAAAATCCCACATGCCATTATATCATCTTGATGGAAAAAATAGGATAACATATCATGTCTGAACTTTAATTCAATAAGCTTGTCTATCAATTTTAATGGAAAAAATTGAAACATAGTTTAATGGAAATGCTGATTTTAAAAATTCTTAGGCATTTGAATACTTATATTAATATATAGTGTCTTTTAAATACAACAAATCCAAGTAGGTCCCAAATAAATACAAATAATGTCAATAAGCAAATTAGGAAATTAACATAATATAATTTTCCTAAGAATAGAAACCCTATCTATTTTCTTTGTTTCTCCAGTCTGTATTCCAGGAGTTGTCCCTAGTGGATGTCAATCAATCATTGTTAGTTAAGAGAACATCTGTGTAAGAGCAAATAGCTAATGGAAAGGGATTAAAGTCAGAAAGGGAAATAGTATGTAAAATGCTCCATAAATAAAAAATGTTTTGTCATTTTGAAGTTTTATCCAATAAGAAACGTGTATGTCTCTTGATAGGACAGTCATAAAATAAATGTGGTTTCACGGTATCTAGTCACAAAAGATTGCAGTTAACTTTTATAATCATTTTTTTATAAACCTAATATACTTTATGCATTTACTCATTTAGAAAAGGTCTGGGTTTCTGATTTATAAATCTAGATATCGCCTATTTATGTTCTTAGATCTTTGCAATTATGTTGGCTTGGTAGAACAAAAGACAAAGGAACTGCAGAAAATGAGATTTAAATCAACTACTTTTATTGGTACAGGAGGGAAAAGCCAAAGGAACACCTAAATTGAAAAATGGATTGATTGATGTCTACTGTTACTCTATGTGACTCACTACGACTATCTTATGCTTATAACTTTACAGCTGGAAAAACACTTTCTATAAACCATTTCAGCTTCTTCACTACAGGGTGTGATAGATATGGATGTTTTTGCAGACACAAAAATGGACATAGAGAGAATAGTGTCTTGCTGACTTTTATAAAGCCAGTAAGTGGGGGAGATAAGACTAAGTTCACTTTTCCCCACTGCATATCACATGATGCTTCTCAATAAAGCGGGCATGTATTTAGAATAAAAATATATGTACGAGCATATGTGTCCATGAGTGTGTGCACATGCATGTATGCCAATCAATTACTTCATTATTGAACAGGTCTGGTGTCTTTAAGTCCCTTAACGGCTAAGGGTACCAAAAGTTAGGGTATGAAGTTGACATAAAAACAAACAAAAACATCTTGACTATGGAAAGAAGAGCTAAGTGGGAAAAACAAAACAAAATGAAAACAAAAAACAAAACAAAAGAAAAAAACACAATTCTTCTGTATGTTCTCCTTGTCAATTGATCTCATCTGAGCTTTAGAATAAGCAAGATTGATATGCCTCAAATCTGTACCAATAGATCTGATGCAACTTCTAATGCTCTATTTTCTAGTGTACATAAGGTACACTATTACCATATTGACAGTTTCTGCCTCACTTTGCAACATTTTAAATAGTACCCATCTGTCCCCAATACTACTTCACTCCAACTTACCTATTTCTTGTGATTACTTCATTACGCAATCATCCAATTGATACTTAAGCTACCAAATATTCCTTCGAAACCCTGACTTCACCCATTTCTCTCCCTATTTTGAATATCCCTTCTCATAAGCAGATGGACCCTCCTAGAGAGTAGAGACTATTATCTAAACCTCCATCCACTTCTGGGTGCCAAGGGGAGGGCTTTCTCGTAGCTCGGTACACACAGCTTGGGTAGAACAGTAGGCTTCCCACAATTCCCAAATGCAAACCATGCACAACAACTAGTTTATAAATAATGATCCTTCCCATCAAATTCTTTATCCACAGTTTTTCTATCACCTGGAGGGAATCTGTGTTTCTTTACCACCAGTGCCTATCAATAATTTCTCTTAAATGCTGATTTAAAAAGTCTCCCCTCAAGAACACTTTTCATTGATCGGGGTGCCTGGGTGGCTCAGTCATTAAGCGTCTGCCTTCGGCTCAGGTCGCGGTCCCAGGGTCCTGGGATCGAGCCCCACATCAGGCTCCCTGCTCCGCGGGAAGCCTGCTTCTCCCTTTGCCACTCCCCCTGCTTGTGTTCCCTCTCTTGCTGTGTCTCTCTCTGTCAAATAAATAAAATCTTTTAAAAAAAACTTAAAAGAACACTTTTCATTGATCATGTTATTTTATATTAATAAGTTCTTTGTTCTGTGTTCAAAATAATAGTATGTGCTTCATATTTTCCTCCTTTTAACTCTATTTATGCACTTTGCTTATCAACAATACTGCACATTTTTTTTTTTAAGGGGACAGGCCTTATGTGTCGAAAAAAATACCTAATTTTTTGTGCATTCTACATGCTCACTAAATTCTTTATAAAAAGTAAATATTATCTTTACCTCTATTCTTAGCTATAGCAGAACAATTCATAATAAAGAACCCTGAAAGGGTAAATATTATTGGTCATGAGAAACCTGAAACAAGTTCACAGAGAATGTGCAATATTGCATGTGATTCATTCCTATAACATACATGGGTTTTTGTTGGTCTTTTCTCTCTTACTATTACAAACTTCAGTTGAGGATCTACCATATGCAAAGAGCCATGTGTTTTTCTGTGGAATAATTTTAAAAAAAAGAGGAAGATAAATAAGGTCCAGAATTTTTCCAGTAGAATTATGTGCTCTCTGGTGGAATATAAAATCAGCGCTTAGATTGGGAGAAGCACAGCAGAAAGAACAATGAGTGACCAAAGGACATAAAAGAATGTTAGGATTACCTAGTGTGTTGTATATGTAGTGAGAGTACCAAAGCACGCTGAGGTTTCACGGAGTAGGTACAATTTTTGTGGGGCTTGGAAAGATTCCAAAGTAAGTCCATTCTGGTAATGCAGTTTCAAATAGCCTCAAAAACTTAATTTTTTTTCAATGTGAATTTGGATTTTAATAGTGATCTAACTTTTATGTAGGACTTTTAATAAGTCTGCAAATATTTGACCTTTTTCTATAGTATGCTTTATATTGTTCTAAAATTGTTACATATACGCAACAAAGGACAAACAAGTCTGTAAGTATCCTGAGGGCTGAAACCACACTATATACTTATTTTACTTCCCTCATATTTCTAAGTAGAATGCTAAGCACATAAGCATTTTTTTTAAAGATTTTATTTATTTATTTGACAGAGAGGGAGACGGCGAGAGAGGAACACAAGCAGGCGGAGTGGGAGAGGGAGAAGCAGGCTTCCCGCTGAGCTTGGAGCCCGATGCGGGGCTCAATCCCAGGACCCCGGGATCATGACCTGAGCAGAAGGCAGACCCTTAAGGACTGAGCCACCCAGGCGTCCCATAAGCATTTTTTTTTTTTTCCTCGAAGTGTAATTCATGGAACACCTCCATCTGAACCATCTAATGTGTTGTTCAAAATCTAGGTTACTAAGCCTCATTCTAGACTACTTGAGTCAAAAGAAATTAGAATTCCTAATAAGAACCCCAAGTAATTCCCAGAGAACATTAACACTTAACAGCCACTAACACAAAGGGGGCTAGGCACAGACTTATTCATTGATGCAACACAATGATACTGCTTGAACTTTCAATGCCATTGTTTTGACAAGCTAATTGGCATCTGTTTCAAGCTAAGCATTTGCAAGAACATTTCTGTTCTGAAGGATTTGCAAAGTTTTACTGGAAAGGGTGTCTCAAAAGTTAAATACTTCACGCAAAGATGTTAAAGTGAAGAGGACAAAGGGAGCTCAGCCAGTGAAGAGACACACAATTCTAACTCTATGCCCTACAATTCCCAACCAGCTCTCATCCCTGTCCCCAGGCTCAGCCCAAAGCACAGAATGGAGGAACACAGGTGAATTCATGAAATCCTGAGAATTTCATTAATCATTTTCTCTCCAATTTAGAAAGATGTGGATTGAGGAATAACTAGGCAGCTTTAGGAAAGTCAAGAGGGAATTTCTGAGAGAGAAAATCTATAGGTACCTCCCTAGGACCTCAGCACCAATGAGAAAGATGATCAAAGTTTCCCAAGACATTATGGTCCACCAAGAGGTGTATGCGGAGGGGAAGAAGGGTAAGCCAAAATCAGCTGCAGTGGGACACACTCCTGAGTGGATGGAGCTGAGCGTGAGGTCATTAGTATTGGCTAGAAGGCAGAGCAGAATCCAAACCTTTATCGACAAGGGCTGAACTCAGCAGACCCAGTCCAGATCTCCATCACCAAATTTACATGGCCACAGGTCAGAAAAATAGATAGAAAACCAAACCCAGACTTCAAAGACACACTAGAATTAGGAAACAAATTATTCTTTAAAAATAAGGTTCAGTGAAAAGGGTACTTATTATCTATTATATCAGATTGAAGGTCTGAATAATGTTGCCCTTAGTAAGCATGGATGAAAAGAAGCAGAACAGATACGCACAACAAGGCACAATCAAAAGGGAAGTGGTAGGATTGGAAGAAATGAAGGAAGGGAGAAGAGAGAAGAACAGAAGAGACAAATACAGCAAGCAAAATAATTTCTATTCTAGAATGAAAAGTCTATCCCAAGAAACCCAGAAATTATCCAGGTCAGCTTCAAGCTCTGGAAGAGTTTGACAACAATACAAACGTAATAAGAAGTGTTAAAGGATGAGACAACAACCGAAAAAAAACAGGAAAAGAGAGAAGGCAAAGTACAGTTAAAACCCAAGTCAAAATCTTAATGTATCTAATTAGATTAAAATGGTGGCTCTCTTGGGAAGCCTGGCTGGCTCAGTCCGTGGAGGATATGACTCCTGATCTCAGGGCCGTGAGTTCAAGCCAGACACTGCTTGTAGAGCTTACTTAAATGAAATAACATAACCAAACATAACATAAAATAGAATAAAATGGTGGATTTCACTGAAACTATCTCAGGAGTTTTAAAAATACCGATGTTTTGGTTGACTCAGTATTTATTGATTTAATAGTTCTGGGGAGCAGTCTGGGCGTTGAGATTTTTAAAATCTTTACAGGTGATTCAGATGTGCAGCCAGGATTGAGAACCTGTGATTTAGAGACACCAAAGAGGTATGTGGTAACCGGAATAATGGAAAGGAGAGCCTAAAATCCAAGTAAATGAAGACGAAAGCCGAAGAATTAAAGCAACCAGAAAATATATAATAGAAAGAAAGAACAAGAGGCTCTAACAGAAGAACTGGTGTCCCTGAAGTACAAACACTCTAAAAGAGGCAAGAAAATGGTAATCAAAAGTATAATAAATGAACATTTTCATGAAATCCAGAGAAAAGTTAATGTGAAGAGCCAAGTTACACATTATAGTAGGAACATTTTAAATAGAACAATGAGCATCAGGAATCTATGAAGTGATTTAATCCACCTCAAGGATTAATGAGTAGAGATATATGAGGCATTCCTGTGGAGAAAACAAGTTGCTCACAAAGGCTGGGGCAGGGGTCAGGGAGAAGAATCAGGCTAACATTACAGTTCAGCATAGCAATTCAGTCAAAAAGTGCAGTGTGATGATATTTTATCTAACCAAAATTAGCAGGGGCAGCAATCGGGTTTTCTCAAACAACAAGAAAAACACAACAACAACAAAAACCCAGGAGAGGTGATACCCATGAACCATGCTTGAAACACCAGGTCATGCACAACCAGGAAAATGCAACAGAAAATAAATTTAAAGCATGGTTCAATAGTCACTGAAAATCAGTGATGGGGACCTGGACCATTTTTGCCTGAGATATTTCACTGCTCATTGAGTCAAGGTCACCTGCTAATGATTGTTAACTTGGCATTTTTTCCACATTGGTAGGTCTTCAGGTGTTAATTATGATCACCCACTATCAAATGTCCATTAGGCAGCTCCACTCTGGTTGCCTTGGTGGATAAGAGACACCAGTTTTCAAACTGCTACTACTGAATTCTTTTTTTTTTTTTGTTTTTGAGTAATATTTCTATAAAGTCATCACATTTAACATGGAGAAAAAAAATTAGTAAATAAATTTTTAATACACATTTTGGCAACCTTAATGCACCAAATTCCTTTAGTAATTAACTTTTCAGGACATTTTTACATAGTGTTCTTCCCTCCTGTCAATATTTAAAGATATGGCTTCCAGTCTTCATTTTCTGGAAAGATTTTTGCCACACCTCCCCTCATAAGGCATGTGGTGCAGGCTTGAAGTTTACTTCAATTTATGACACTTATTATAACATCATTTCTTTTTAAAGAAAATATACCTCAGCTATAACATTATAGCTACGTAAATTCTGTAAACATTCTTTATAAAAGAAATTTACTCGATAAAGATTGATAAGAAAACCAGATAAAGGGGGATTATGAACTCTTCAGAATCCCTATCTTTGCATATCAAGCTCTGAAGAACATATATTATCTGGGACAGAATGGTGAGGAGAGAGTTGCTGTTTGATGAATTTAAGAAAACTTTGCTTGCAACCTTTGAAGACTCCTATATAGAAGCTTCTTACTGATCTAGATTTCCCTTCTCATCTTGGACTCTGAAACTGTCATGCAGTAGGCACAGGAGTAGCGGATGTTAACTGTTTCTCATTCCGGTGACATACCCCTTATGAGAAAGGCCTAGGGTTATGTTTATCTTCCAGTGAGAAATGCTTGTAAGCAACATGGTTGAGAGCTTCCCAGCTCTTGGTTTTAGACATGAAGGTGCTATTATTGCAACATAGCCAAAAGAGTAGCCTCAGGGAAGTACCTTGGGGCAAAGTGTCTTTGTCTACTTCTTAAGTTAATAAAACTCTAGCTTCATGGAGCTTCCTCCAAGGTGTCTCTAGAGTTTTTATTGCCTGAGGGTCTTAGCACCGGTTTTATGTGCAGTCCTTCATCCATAGTAAACCTCAGGGTGTAACCAGGTTTAGAATAAAGATATTTTTCTCTCCTATTTTACTGAATGGTGACATTTCTTGTGATTCTCACTTGCGATGAGTAAGCATTCAAAAGTAATTAAATCAAGGAGCTGAGTATGTTATTTTTATTCTTTCTGCATTCATATTTTTATAGAATGATTTTGGAATTACAATCTTAAGAAAAAATAACCAGGATTTTTTACTGTGTCCAACTCTTAAATTTTAGTTTTTTTTTTTTAAAGAGAAAGCATATAAGCATAGATAATTTTAGATTATTTAGAGTGAACATGTTTATAATATTCATCATTGATTGCCTAGAATGTATTAGAATTATAGATATAATTTATATTTGTTTTGAAATGTCCCTTACTATTCTGTATCCTGTGATTTAAGAAATGGTATAGAGAACATACAAAACCGTATGGCAAGTTCTTAATGAGTAACTCAGATGATTAAATAAAATGTCACAGAACGGCATGCTTGCCATGCATCTGGAAAGGCCTTATGTTCACTGAGGAGTTGAGGCTGAAGAGTAGTGCTTAGATCAATAGATAGTTTGAAGAAGGACATTCCACAAAGTAGAAACATTTATTAGGATAATTTGTCACGGTACTTAACATCTACAACAGAAATGAAAATTCAAAATAGCTGAATTAGCTTCCAAACATCCCCTCATTTAATCAAGAACCAATAATTGGATTGAAGAAGTCTGTGAAATGTTTGGCTGATCCTGCGTCTCTGCTATTAAATCTGCTCATTTTAAAATTCAAATTAATAATCATTTTACTGGGGGAAAATATTCATTCAAATGAAAGAAAAAAAATCCTTAAAATCAGCAGAGGTTTACAGTTAACATTACTAATGTAAACAGAATTCAGATGTCAAGAATTAGGAAGGGTCTGAGACTTTATCACCCCTGTAAACTAAGAGGTTAGTGAACCAGAGCTTAAAGACAGTGATCAGAAAGACAGGCCTCCAGGTCATAAACAAAGGACAGCTCATCACTCATAAGAACAGCAGTAGCTTATGTATCAGCATCTGATCTCGTTCCCTGAACCCCAATTCCCACAGGGGGATGGGAAGAGGGCCAAGTGCCCCCTACACATGCAGATGCTGTATTCCTAGAAAGAATCCCTGAGCTTGGGGAACCTGAATCTTTTACAATGGGAAGTAAGCAAACCTGTCTTCTGCTCTACATGGAGACATGATCTCAGTTTTCCAGAGCCACTGACGTATGAAACATCCTTGAAGAGTTAATCCAGAACCAGGGCAGGTGATGTCGGCTCAGGAGATAGGCAGAGACACAATAAACCCATGGAGAATGGTCTCTTAAAATCAGGTTAATAGCTGATATTTACAACTAAAGTCTGTTTACAAGTCTGTTGCATATGTTTTCAGAATATGAACAACAAGACCAGGACTTTTCAGGTGGAAAACTGAAGCAGAGACATGAGCAACTATCTCCAAGGTCAAACACCTCCTTATTGATGAAACTAAACTGAGAGCTTGTCTTAATCGCTATGAATTACATCTAGTGAACTGTATATTGTTCTCCTCTACCACAGATGCTAATCATACAGTCATTAGCGACTCCTATAATTCATACATATTACACTAGAAGGTAGAGCAATTGTCTCTGCTTGAAAAGGAATAAGACTGTTCAATATCTTTATTCAGATGTACCTACGCACTTTTTCAGTCCTAAGAATATGATGCATTTTTGAGGTTTTGGGGATTCCAGTAGGATACTGTCTTTAGTTATTTCTTTCTTTTTTCTTTCTTCCTTTATTTTATAGGCAACTGTAGCATAAGTTTCAGCTGGATATTAGGAAAACTGAGTTCTAAACTAACTGCATGATTCTAGGAAAAATATTTTCTCCACATTGCACCCAAGATTCCTTTAATATAACACAAAGTGATGATCTCTAAGGTTGTTCTAACTCTATAATCAGGGCAATTAGATGTCCCTCCTGATTCCAATATTTAATATAATTCTGGTTAGAGACTGGCAGTCTATATAAAACATTAACTATACTTAGGGAGTAAAACCTATACAATGAAAGGGTTCTCATGCCCATAGTAATTAACCAGGATGCCCTTAAGCTGAACTTGGGTATAGTTTCAGAACATTCCTCCATACATGTTCCAGGCAGCTATTATATATTGATTAGAATTGGTCTGTAAGATAAAAGTCCTTTCTCTTCCCTTTGGAAGATATTGCAGATGGACACTTTGAAATTACTGAGCTTAATGGAATGGTTATGAATAAACTGTACCCTTTTACCACTTATTCGTAAAAATCAGGGAGATCCAGTGATGAACACGACTACCATTTTCCTGAAGGAACTTGAAGTATGGGAGAAGACATGTAAATAATTACATGTGATACAGTGTGTTAAATGCTCTACAATACATATTTATAATGAACAGAGATGATCAGAAGGGAGAACAAATATGCTTAGAAGAAGACTTCACAGAATTAAAACTAGATATGAGAACCAGTTAATTAATTGGACCAAAAGGAAGAGAGTATTGCAAACACAGAAAATACCTAACAGCAATGCATCAAGATGGATAGTTTGGTATGGTTAGTATGGTGCTGACAAAGCATTTGAGGGACAAAAACGATGCCTAGTCAAAAGGAACAGCAAGAGTTGTATGACATCAGGGGAGTCATTCCTCTATACTACAGGAAGTGGCATTTAATGAATAATTTTTGAGGCAGAGGAGCTAACATAATCATAGTTTAATTTTTAAAATTTATTCTGGCTGGCAACTTGACGAAAGATCCCTTTCAGGGGAATAAGAACAGAGGCTGGGAGCAAGTTAGAAGTTATTTTAACAGTCTAGAGAAGAGATACAGTTTCATCTTGGGCAGAAATAGTAGGGATGAAGAGGAATGAATTAGCGGAGAAGCATTTAATTAACCTAGATATCTAATGAACACTTGGAATGGAAGAGAGAGAAGAATCTAGGATGACAAGTGTGTGCTATGAGAAACTGAGGGGTCAGTAAAATAGTTAACACCGAAGGATAAAATCTGAGATCCAGGGCAAGGAGGGGGAGCATGGAAAGTTCCATGTTGGACAGGACTACTCTAAGATAGTAAAAACCATCAAATGAGAGATTATCAAATGGAAAATCTGAACTGCAGCTTTGGACTTCGGTAGGAGTGATGTACTACAGAATAGCTTAAAGGAAACAATCATTTTAAGGTTAAGAAAATACCAGGAAAATATTGTTAAAAATCCCAATAGAAAGAGGTATGTAAAGAAGCAAGGAGCGTCAATGAAGAATCAATTAAGAGAAGAAGGAAATGGTCTATGTAGGACCGACTGAAAATTCACCGGTCATCATAGCCAGAGCTGTTTCTTTGGGAGAACAGGCAGAGGATTGGTTAAGAAGTGGAAAAAATCAGGTCCAGCAGATCTACAAGCAAATTAGGATGCTTTGTGATGAAAGCAACAGAAACCCAACTCCAATTACCTTTGGTGTGAACTGACTTATGACATTGCACAGCAGAAATTCAGAGGTAAAACAGGCTCCAGAATTACTTAAGTCAGTATTTGAAGGTAATCAGGGCATTTCTCTTTGCTTTTGAGCTTCGCCATCTTCAGCAAGCTTCATCCTCAGACTGGTTCCCCCGTAGCTTGAACACAGATTGTAGGTGCAAGTTTGTGTATTTATAGGTGGATAGTTGAACAAAATTAGGCTTCCGTCAGGGAAGGCAGAAGAGGGACATTATGTTGTGTAGGCAAGCAAGAGTGCCCACTCCTAACTACACACGGGAAGAGAGCTCACTCCCACAGGCCAGAAGCTAAAGGGGAAAGATATGCAGCAACTTGGTAACATTGTGCTTTTGTCTTTGGTTCTTTTTTTTTTTTTAATGTTATGTTAATCACCATACATTACATCATTAGTTTTTGATGCAATGTTCCATGATTCATTGTTTGCGTATAACACCTAGCTGCTTTTAACTATTGTTTTGTGAGATTTGATCACGTTTCTATGCTAAAGGAGCATATGAGGGACGAAAAAATTGCCAGTAGAAAAAAGACCCTAAGCTCAATAAAACCTCAGGGACAACAGGAGCTAATGGGATTAACAGCGCAAGACAGAGAGATTGCTGACAAAGGTGAGGAGTTGGTGGGTAGATGTGTTTGAGGTTTGGGGGAAAGATGGGGAACCTCTACTCCTGAAGCTTAGAGAATCTTTATTCCCGAGGGCCTTTACAGTTCCTGCAAAGTAGGAAGGGGCAGAGGTCATTTGGTAAGAGTGATGGGCAAGTGGGTGCTAATCGGGAGTTTGTAAGAAAAGTTCTCTTTTTTGCTTCCCCTTATAATCCTTTTTCAGGTTCTAAGTCAGAGCTTCAGTGTGGTGCCCTTAGCCCTCCTGAGGTGCTCTTTAGCCCACCCTGTCTCACTATTGTGCCCTCAGGCCACTTGGGTGCTATCAGTTTTAATCCCATGCCCTTCTCTGTCTGCTTCTCTGCCTCTGACCACCCTAATTTCCTGCCCTTTGTCTCTCTTGCTTTCCCTCTGGTGCTTTCCACTCACATATATATTTCTCCACTGTCTTCTGTCATGACCTTCAACCCCATTGTCTGAGAGAAAGCTGAAGATTCCACTTGAAGAGAATGAAAATAATCTTGTTTTATCCAAAATAGCTTACATCAAGGAGAAAGAAATGACACAGGGGTGGATACTTAACAAAATAAAGCCAAAATGCCATAAGAATAACATTTCTAATTTTTGTCATGAATATATAATTGGTTAGCACTTGATAAATATTGTATTTACATTAAAGAATGGCCAACTATTTAATAATACAAATTCAAGTATAAGGCTTAAAATCCAATTTCAAAATTATTTCATCATAGTGTATTTAGTAATTATAGCTTTAGGTAATTGTCGAACGTTTTTATTTTTCTCATCACTTCATAATTTTGATTTATTCAAAATCAGTGGCAACCCATGCCAGTAACTTCCTCACTTGCCAAGAAATTTGGCCATGGAACTGTAAACTACTTGTCTATTTTACATAATCTTCTTATTTCACTTGTGCAAATACTACTATTCAGTAGGACATTATAGCAACAGCTTGATTTTCAGTTTTTGAAATAGACAAAAGGCTAAATTTTGGGGTGGGCCAATTTTGCTTTCTTTTTATAGGAAATGGATATAGACTCATTCTTTCAGTAGTAGCATGACCTACATAAATTGTGTGTGGCTGTGATTTTTCTCATTTTCCCCCACGAGAGGGAGAAATATCCCTTCCCCCACTGCCCTCCTACTGCCACAAAAGGGGAAAATGTGATCACAGGAGCTCTGAATACAATTTTTGTTGAGCTTGTTTTTTTCTGCACCTTAGGTGACCAGATCGATAGACAGTCCAGCAGCTGAGAAAAAAATCAGATGACTGGAATACAGCCAGAGGCAGTTTCTCTAGTACAGCAAGAGTCCATTCTCATACTATAAAACTTAAAATAAATGCTCTATAAGCAGACACTCATATCTCAATAAATTTACAAAGGGAAAATGCAGACATTAAAATGAGTCCTAAGAATACTAATGTCAGAATCACTCTTCTAAAATATCCAATATAATGAAACAGACTTTCCAAGGCTATCGGGGGTTTCCCACCTTTCAAAGTTATAGGTCTTTACAGACAGCAGTTAATAGATGAGAACCACCATGTAGCCAATGCTTCTCACGGGACCGTGGACTAAGATGGCTGCTCACACGGGTAACATTTTACAGGGAGCAGCTTGGGTGCCTGGGGATCAAATGGAACATCCAGCCTGAAAACCAGCTGAGCTATCCAGGTGGTCTTCCTTCCCTGCTTCCATAAGGGATGTAGCTCCTGAAACTTGACTAGCTCGCAGGAAGGATGATGGGACTCATACGTCAAAACGTATTCTCCATTCCAGGGAATGTATCCATTTAGACATCCGTTCACTCAAGAACATCTGCTGGGCTTTTATACTGGGTAAGGCATCACAGAAATCAGGAAACCACAAGAAGCTCAGGGAGGTGGGGGCTTTAGACCTTGCTTCTGGGCCCCGAATATGCTTCTATATCTTAGTCACATGACTTTAACTAGTTTTACAAAATTCAACTAAGTTCTTATCTTTTCTGGAAAGTCTTACTTGACATCACTTTTCTGTCCTTCAGGAATTCTGAGAGAGGTGTCTTTCTTACATGTCTTTCTGTTCTAATTTCTACTGCGATTTATAAGGTAAATGACAAAGATAGTAGCTACACCAATCAACGTGCATTGTTTATCTTACGCCAGCACTAAGGGATTTATTTGCACTGTTTTATTTAATTCTCACAACTGTTCTTATCCCCACTGAGAATGCCTCTCCTCAGCTCTGACACCGTTCTCTGTGGACACGGGGGGCATCCACAAGACTCAAAGTGTTTCTTCTGAGCCAGGCCCTTCCCCAGCTGCCTCAACACCACAAACTGTCCCCGGTCTAGTAAGTAGCTTTATCAAGGAGATGTTGGTTCACACCTTTCATGACCACCTCAATACCTGTAGGAAAAATTGTTGGCCAAGCTTTCTTATACTTTCCAAATTGAAGTGAAAATCTACCTTCCTGTAAATCTAAGGGTCCATGAGAAAGAATCATGCCATTTTACCTTATTTGCCAGTAACTTTTATATATCAGTAAGAAAGAGTCTGCTTTTAAGGATTCAAATTTGAAGACAACTGAGCATCTAGTCAAAAGTGTAGGATATAGAATTCTAAAATTCTATTACAAAACCTAACTTTGCAAGCACTGGAAATGATATGCCTGTACTCCTTATAAGGGGAAATATATGGCTTTCATGGAAGTATGATAAAGGTATTGCAAATTAACATTGCATAGGCATACATACCTACAATAACTGCCTTCATTTTTCCTTAAGCAGAAAAGGAACTCATTTTCTAATTTTGCCCAAATTTAATGTTGAAATTTCTTTATTATATATGTACATAATATATAGTATACTCTATTCCAAAGGATAAGTCTATTTAAAATTTACATCCAATGTTACTTTAATGATCCTAAGTGGACAGTTAAAGCACTTTTTTCTTGTTATAAAAAATTATTTTAAGAATATAATCACAATGTGCATTAATCAGATGGTTTAAAATGCTGTTAATAAGCAATTAAAGTATCTTTGGTATTCAGATGCTGAATCCATTTGCTGAAGATATGCCCATCTTAATGTTTTAGAATGTGCATTATATCTACTTCATTCTTACTCTAGGAACTATGCCAAAATTATTTCTCCACGGGGGGGGGAGGGATATAAGAGGCATGCATATTGTCTTGAAAGAGAATAAAGAAGTTTGCTGATACATAAGAACAGTTTTGTAAAAACTGGGGCTAACTTTTTAATCTTTAATAATTCAGATACCTATCTTTAATCTCATTAAAATTCTAATTCCTTGAATTACAGGTACACTGGATTTTTTTATTTGACAAATTAGAAAAATAATGGAATTTTTGGCTTAAAACTTACAATGGACACAAATAGAAATAAGCGGTATTGGATTTTCATCACATAAATAATTTGAAAAAAACATGCTCTCAGAAAATTTTTCTACTTAAATGTTATTCTCAACTGAATATCTGAAATTAGTCTTCGAAAAGGAACATTTCATAGTATGTATTGCCATTTTTAGCCGGAAAAAACCCCATAAAATCCATGTTTAAATGACTTAAAAGAATGTTAAATATTAATTCACTTTGATTCTACCATGAAAAAAAGTCTCAGTGTAATGAACCACTATTATTTATTTATTTCAAATGAAATTTATCAAAAATGTACTCATTGCTTTAGGGCCTTTGGGAATGCATATAAAAACACAAAAATATATTAATTAAGTATATCAATAGCCCAACTCCTCATTAAAAAGAATAACAGGTTTAAACAACAACACACCATAGAGATAGAGTTCATATTTTATGTACATAGGATTTAACTATGATAGCTTGTTTACTATCTAGACTCTGCGAAGATTGGTATAAGGATTTAGTTGTATATTTAGTTTTTATTTATTTTTATTTTTGTTCATTTATGTATTTATTTGTTTTGGTTAAGGAAGGCTAAGTAAGCACTTGAATCTACTTGAGTAATGATGTGACTGTTAGCTAAGATCCAACGGAAATGCTGTCATGGAGCTTTCCCAGTACACAGGAAAGTCCTTTGGAGCTTCATCCAGAGGCCAGATCCTGATCATGTAATGGTTTCTTAACACAAGAGTCTAATTCTTTTTCTTCTCCCATTATCTGACTTTGAGTTCATTGTGCATTCTATTAAAAGGCAGAAAATATGGCATCTATAGAAAAGGTAAATTCTGTTAGTAGCCAGTGTAAGTAGAAAGCTCTCTACTTTTTACTTAAGTCTTCATATGACCCCGTCTGCCCCAGATATCTCCTCTGCTGGTGACACACCACTTGAACTGTCAATGGTGAGCCCAAAAAATAAACACAAGATGCGATTTCTGAAATAGGTAACTATGGGTTGTATATATAATATACAGAAGTAAAGGCAGCGAGCTAGCCTTTCCATTAGCAAAACTGTACAGATAAATTTATCAGATGAGTAGCTTTCACACTGGAAAGTAATAATATCCAGAGGTAACTGAATGGGTAGATTTGTGTTGTGCTGATGGGCATGTGTAGAGAAGAGAGAGCCTTCAGCTCTGTGTTGGGGGCTTCTAACAAAAAACAGTGGGAGAGCTGTCTAAAGTGGAGAAAAAAGAAGGTGCGTGTACAAGAAAAATCTCTTCCTACTTCTTGGTTTTGCTTAAGGCTAGCTCTGACCTAATGCCGTATTGGTCTACTCACATACTATTTATTTATTTTTTAAAATTTTCTTTAAGCAATAAAGTTCTCATTGTTATTAAGAAATACTAATATTAAATATATCTTAAAACAATTTTGATGGTGCCTGAGAACCTGAACATAATTATCCAGTTATTATAGATCACAGAGGCATCACACTCAGATGACTCAGATGACTCACTGGGTCTATCTACAGAAACCTGCCAGTAGGGGCGCCTGGGTGGCTCAAGTCGTTAAGCGTCTGCCCTCGGCTCAGGTCATGATCCCAGGGTCCTGGTTTCCAGCCCCGTATTGGGCTCCCTGCTTGGTGGGAAGCCTGCTTCTCCCTCTCCCACTCCCCCTGCTTGTGTTTCCTCTCATGCTGTGTCTCTCTCTGTCAAATAAATAAAATCTTAAAAAAAAAAAAAAGAAAGAAAGAGAAAGAAAGAAACCTGCTACTACTTGAAGGAAGCAAGGCAAATGCAGGATGCTGCCAAATGTGGCTTATCATATAGGGGATAATGAAGGTTGGGCTTGATTGAGAATAATAGAATTATAGCATCACAGAGTTTGCAGAAGCAATTTAAAGATCAACGATTCCAGGAATATGTTCTATGTACTTCTACACCATCTCTATGAAGATGTCATCTAGCTGGTGTTTGAATGCTTTGCGGGCTATTGAAATGTTAGGTAACTGAAGGAACACCTCATCATCATCAGGCTCTTGCTTATTATCTAAAGTTATCTTCCTTTACTTAGAATGTTATCTTTTACTGTCCGCCAGCTTCCTCTGAAGTGCTTTGCCAACCTTCTTGCTGTTCCTCCACACACTGAGCCTCAGGACCTTTGCACTTGCTCATCCTCAGTGTTTAGAAAATATTTACCGAACCAAAAAGTTCAGTAAATGGAAATTTACCAGTGGAAAGTACCACCACCCTATGGTAAAGTCAGAAGCCTGGGGGTATTTTATCCTCTACCCTCCCTTTAAATGCCAACATCTACTCCATAACAAAGCCCCACTGATTATTCCTCTAAAAGAGCACTCCACCTCTCTCCACTGTCACTTCCTAGATCAAAGCTTTATCACCTCCTGCTTAGAGTAATACCACCGCTTCTAACTTGCTACTTCAGCTCTAGCATCAGTAAATTTGTTTGTAATGATGCAGTTAGGTGATGTCTCTAAAATACATATCTGTCCATCTCCTTACTTAAAAGTCTACAGTGTTCATTTCTCTGAGGTAAAATCAGAACAAGCTTCCGATTTTTTTTTTTTTTTAAATCTTCAGCCTCCTCTTTCCTTGACTTCTTTATCTATTCAAAGTGTCTGATTAGAGGGGTGGCTCAGTCAGTTAAGTGTCTGACTCCTGATTTCAGCTCAGGTCATGATCTTGGGGCCCCATGGGCCGGGCTCAGCAAGGAGTCCGCTTGAGATTCTCTCTCCTCCTGCCCCTCCCTCCATGCATGCACTCTCTCTCTCTCAAATAAATAAATCTTTAAAAAAAAAAAAAAGTATGTGATTAGAGACACTTCCTCCAAGAAGTCTTTACCAATCTCCCTGAACTGCATTGGGTGTTCCAGCTAGGGAACTTTTAAAAATGCGCTGCATTTTTTTTTCCATATCGAAGTTATCATATTGCATTATATTTGCTTGCTTAATTATATCTCTGCTACTAATAGGATTCTAAGCATTCTGAAGTCAAAGAACATGTCTGTCTTATTCATTACTGGGCCTCCAGAGCCTAGCATAAGTAAATATTCAATTTAATATAAATTGTTAAAAGAAGGAAGGGATTCAACCCTGAATCTCAGGATGTCACTTTAATCTTGGATCGGATATTTCGGTATAGTTACAAATAGAGGGGTTATTTGTCTGAGGTCTGAGGTCTCTTGAATGTGTCAGGAGCAGTCTTCAAACAGTGGGTGGGGTCTGGATGATATAATTATGCGGTTGCACAAACTAAGCAAGCACTACTTTATTTGGCAATTCTGTACCGAGGACCAACTACACGCCAAACACTCTTCTAGGTGCTGGACAAAGTGGTGAAATAGGCAGACAGGATCCCTGCTCTGAGCTTACACAGTCGTTAGGGAGACAATGAACAAGTACACACAGAAAACAAAACAAAACAAAAACATCAAGATCATTTCTGATATGCAAAGCTGCTCTAAAGAAACTAAGACTGGGTATATGATGACAGAGTATCTGGGAGGGCAACATTTCTCTATGAAATTGTCAGGGAAGGCTTTTCCTGCCTGAGGAAGGAATGAGAGAGTGGCATTTGTGACCTGACAGTATGGATCCACACAGGCAAATTTCTTATTTTTCCCCCTCACATGCAGATTTCTAAAGGGGAAGTGGTTTCCTGAAAGGCCTAAGTTGGTGTGTTCCAGGGGCAGGAAAGGTGGTGTGATTGGAACGTTGAGCTATGAGGCAAGGGGCCAGATTATACACAGCTCTATAACCACAGTGAGTGAGAGTCATTATATTTGAAGTTGAATGGGAAACCACTGGAGCATAGTCATCACTTAGAAGACCAAAGTTCATCTACACAGAGTCCAATATATCTCAAAACTAATATAGTGATTCATGCGGCACACAGATTTGATACTACTTCTGTTTAGTGACTCACAAATCACTATAATTAGGAGGCTGGTGAAAATACTGCACTCTCCCCTCCCTTTTCTTTGCTTCTTTTCTTTTATTCAGTAAGCTCCCAAGTAACTAGTCCTGGGGGGAGATAAAGTGATGAATAACCTCATTCAGCTCAAAGAAACAACAACAACAAAAAATCCCCCAGTTGAATGGGTTCATTGCAAAAGGCAAAATGGTCATTGTTTAGTGGATGAGGTTTCCTCTCTTTAGTATCCAGGCGATGACTAATGATTTTCCTCCAAAGCTCCCACTTTTAAAGGAATGAATAAGCCCCAAAGGCCTCGGAGAGATAAGTATTACTTTCCTCCTGGTAGCTCAGCTCATGACTGAGAGGGAAAAAGAAACTGGACAATATTTCAAAGCCAAGACCTATGAATGTGATCATAGATACTGTACCTCTGTACTCCTACTAAATTGTTTGGTACCCAAATAGTTTTTATGCCATTCTATGTATTTTCTGCCTTAGCCATAAACTCACTCATCTGAAGTGGGCTTGCTTCGAATATGCTTCTGGGCTACGCTCACATCAGCATCATTCCCTTGCTTCCCAGAGGAGAGCCAACCCTGTGGCCTGACCCAGTGCTCAAAGACTCTTGTGAAATTGGATGATCAGTGGTCATATTACACAAACAGCAATTGTGCCAAACTCAGGTATTTATTTGCATAATTTTATTTTCTAGGGACAAATTTCAAACAACACTAACAGCAACAGACTACTACAAAATAATTACTTGCCTTTTTGACGCAAAACAGCACACTGAATGCTAATGTAAGTTTCAACGCATTGCTTTGATTCTCTCATCTCTATTGCGAAAAATGTCATGGGTTAACATATTTGTGCCCCACTGAGAATTAAAGAGGAAACAAAATGTTTAGCATTTGTAATGAGGCCATGCATTAATGTAGGAAGGTCATGCCAGATCACGTATAATAGGTATGGCAACATTATTTTCAATGGTAGCCAAAGGGGACTCAACTCAATGATAGGCAATGCTTTGAGAAATATTTATTTCTGATGTGAGAGGAAATAGAACTAGAGCATTTTGGTTGGTGGAAGTCATAAATAAGATTTTCCCACAAAGGATTAGAAAGCAAAAATACTCTTCTCACAAGCTATATCACCTCGAAGTTCAAGGACCAGGTGAAGAGATCACAATATTTTCTGATGGTAGTGTAATACATTGCCCAAATTAGTTCTTGGGAGAAATTATCAGGTAAGATGAACTAAACGTTGGTGTTAGAGGCATTAAAAGAAAGCCATAGGCAGGCAAATCTTTAAATGGAGTACAATGTCATATATTTTAATCCATCAGCTAAAAATTAGCATGGGCTGTTTATAAAATCAATCTTATTGAAAAGTTTGGTTTCCTATAGTTTCCAAATCTATTTTGCAAAAAAAAAACTTAGTTTGAGAATTTTAATGCTGACAGTTTGTAAATAAGCACCTTTAGCACTCAGGGTAAAAATTGAACATATTGCATTTAAAAGAAAATGTAACAATTTATATGAGTCAGTTTTGAGTTGGAATCTTTATATACTATTTCACATCTTGCAAGACTCATTACTATATATTGTGTCATACAATGAAAATTTTAGCAAATAAATATAGTATATTAACTATTAAAAAAAAAGTAGGGTTAACCCAAATAGGTAAGTCACAAAAGAAGAGATGTAAATGACCATTAAATATGTATTGCGAAAAATGTCATGGGTTAACTATCAACAGTAATGAGTAAACTCATGTTAACTATCAACAGTAATGAGTAAAGTAATGAGTAAAGAAATTACATCAGGTCCTCTCTGTTTAGCAAACTGATAAAGATTAAAAATGACGATAGTGTAGTACAGAGGTTGCTAGGAATCCAAAAACGTCTCATAAGAGGGGTAATTTTAAATACTATTTATGGGCATTTGCATGTTGGCTGCCACTCTGGAAGGAAAATTATGAATATTTAGCGATTCAACTTCTAGTAATTAATCTTAATGAAATAAGGAAATGCAAAAATATACACATGGAGATATATATCAGAATACTGTTTTTAGTAGTGAACATTTGAAAATAGCTGAAGTGTTCCACAAGAAAAGATTAATTTAGACACTGACATTAGATTTGCATACCACAATACTACACAGCCATTAAAAGCAATGCTATATTTTGGTGGAGGTGGGTAGGGGAATTTCCATTCTCGGTCCTGTTTCCTTCCAAGTAATTTAATTAGCAGACACTCCTGCCTTCTCTTCATCTTGTCACATCTCCTTATCATGGAGAAATGACTGAATCTGATTTGTGAATTTGGGAACAGGGAAAGGGAATCAGGACCCTGCCATTTCCGCTTGGGAGTGAGTTTTCCTGTAGGTAGCATAAGTTTCCCTTTACTCTTACTTAAACTTATCTGGATAGGAGTACTGTAGACAAAGACCTACCTACCAGGGCAATCCGCTGTTGGGTGGGTATGCTGTTTAAATTTGAGCTCAGTATTAAAATGGACCCTTGATTGAATTTATAAGCTACATCTCCCAACCTAATCTATATCAGTATTAAAGATGAAATTTTGGCCCCTTTCTCCCAACACTTTGTCTTATGCTGCAAATATTCAAGAAATTGGACAGGGAAGAGAAGTGCTCTTTATCACCCCCCTCAACACCTCAACATAATAGAAGAATATTTAAAGTCATTGAAGTGTTCACAGTGTATTGCTAAGTGGGAAAAAACAGACACAAAAACTATAGAATATAAAACATTACACAAAATACTGCAACAATATTTATCTCTGTGTAGAGATTGATGAGGGCTTCATATTTAATTTCTTCTATTTTAGTTTATATGTATTTTCAGAATTTTCTGCAGCTAGTTTGTGTTATTTTTTCTAGTTAGACCTGAAGTGTTGCTTTGATGAGTTATTGTAGAATTCTAGAATCTTCTTCCAAAAAGGCTATTACACACAGAAGAGAAGAAACACGTCTATGTGTAATGACAGCCCTGATTCTATATGAAGACAAGGTCCTAAGCTAGATGAACTCACTAGTCCATCCTGCAACTAGGACTAGTCACCACATGTTTGATAACTCCGTGAGAACATAATTACTAGATTTTCAATTGCTTTCTCTGATGATTTTACCACAGAAAAACTGAACACCTATGTGAGCTTTTAATTTCCTAATGTATTCATTATCTGACCAGAGCTGTGGGAGATGGTAGCTTTGTAGTCAGATTTATCCAAGGCCTGTTCCCTTTGCCTATTTGGATATTCAGAGGTTCAATGGAATGCCTCAGATTTGTGTTAAAAGGTAGAGATTCTTCTCCAAAAAGCTATTTTTCAGAAATATATTTTGTTCATTAGCTACTTGAGAGGACTTTGAATGTTAACATTTTTTTTTTTTCTTTCATGAATGTATGCATGAAATTTCACGGTATGGTCATTACTCCAGACTGAAAAATCCTAAGTAACTCCTCAGGAAGAGTTGTTCTCTACTCTGCTCAACCTAGCCTGGCTCTGTCTGATAATACACTCTCAGAAACACACATTTGTAACAAATTTAAATTTCAATAATTCTGGGTGCACACATGTCAAAAACAAATTATAAGCATATCAAAGCATAATTAGCAAAGTGTAAAATCAGCACACTTTAAAATCTTCTAGCTTCCACAAAACTACCATATTACTGTGCGTATATATATATATATATATAGAGAGAGAGAGAGAGAGAGAGAGAGAGTCAATCCGATTTCCCAATTTGTTGAGGAATAATTCATTCATTGCTGCATGATTTCTGAAATTGCATTCACAATCTTAGTCCTGTGCTCTTCCAACATATTTAGCTATGAGGAATAAAGAGCAATTTAACACGCTTGTTTCCATAATACTCTTATTCATAGAAACAGGAATATAAACTTTAAGACATAAACATATTGCACAGGAACATTTATAACTTTCTTCCCTTCATATATGGAAGGAGTCTAATGAAGCTTCTTATTGGCATAGTGGATTTTTGAAGTCCATATCAGGTCCCTTAACATGCTCCAGAAGAATATCTGATGCCTCTCTGGTTTACACTATATATGGGCACTACCGATGGCTAGGCACTCAAGTACACATTTAATTAAACATTTCAGCAATTAGATTGGGTCCCTCGGCCATTTGACAAAGTAGATTTCAGGGCTAAGCATACAGCTGTTCAGCTTGTGCACAGAACAGCTCCAGAGCACAACTCCAGGGGGTACCACTCACATAGAATATAAGGCGGATCGTATCCCCAAAGGGACATTCCTATCTCTTCTACATGTGTACCAGATGCCAGATGCAGCCCAAGAAGACAAAGTTTATAGGTCAAAACCAATAGAGGCCAGAAGAACAAATTGTGGGGGTGAGGAGAATCTTATATGCCCAGAGAGGTCTTGGAACGCTAAAGTGATTGAGATCCCCATCCTTCCTGACAGCAGCACATCCCGGATCTAATCTGAAACAGAATTATGAGTAGACCTGTAGACATTAAGTAATTCATCCGGCCAGAGGATCCAAGGACAATACAATTGAGTGTTCTTCTGGGTTGGTTACTGTTGTAGGTGGTGAACGTTTTGTTCTCGTAACAACCTTACAGAAACTTTATTTAAGTAAATTAGTTTTGTGGCTTAGATAATAATGGAAATAACAAAGTTCTTACTAAGTAATTCAAGGAAAGAAAATGTAAAAAGAGAAAGAGGCAACAAAGAGAACAACAAAAAAACAAACAAAAAAACCAAAGTTCCTATCCCTAAACCAGCAAGTAGGTCGGTTTATCTGGCATTGATACGAATACAGATTGGTCAAAGGATGTAAGTTCTTTCTCCTTCTTACTCTTTTCAATTCCAGTGACCTGAAAAAATTCAAACTTCCCCAAAATGATACAAATGATCGCCTTCTCCCTAATGGGGATATGCTCATTTGGTTTAATTTTGCTTTGTTGAAATATTCTTAGACATTCATTTTAATATATAATCGAAAGCAGATAGCAAAGAAAGAAGCAGTAACTTTCACACTATTTCTGCATTATTTTTTGCCATGGGGCCTTGCATTTGAGGTTAAAAGAACAATAGAACGCAGGGCTATCATTCATTCTTGCTGAAAACAACGCTAACCAAGGATCAAAGTGCAGAAAATGAAAAAGACTGCTTGCTCAATTTAGTCTCAGTATATTCTAAAGGCCATTAAAGTGCCCGACACCTTCACAGTATCTCCCTTCTATATCTACATCCATTTAGGTAGATTATTCTTAAGAAAATTTAGTTGGCCAAGAAACAGATGGGGATGGTGTAATTCCTTCTAACTGCACTTTCCCTCAGTTTGTTAATGACAAATGCGTTACAGTTATTTATTACAAATAGATTAAAGGTGTCAGGATGGTTCAATTCATAGCAATCTTATACTTTTAAAATGTTTTGGGAACTGGGCTTCTTCCCAATGCTGATAATGCACATGGTTTGATTTCCAGGGGACTATATTCCTTAGGAGTACTTTTCTTTATGTTTATTACTTTAAAAAAATGAAGGTACCATCTGCTCTTGCCTTGTAGTTGTTTAAACTGCTTCGAACCTTGGGTCATAACGAGAATAATTCTGGTGTACTTCCACATAGTTAATTTCATCTGCAAATAATTAGCTATGCAGCCCTGTCTTTTAGCCCTACAATGGATGACAATGAACACAAAGTGACCTCTAGAAGCAAGATGTTTCCTAGGATAGATAAACACTTGAGACTCTCCAAGTGGTCTGATGTAGTGACAGAAAAATAGTTATGATTTCACACCTCAGTGTCATAAATATGCATATACTACACAAGGAAAATCTTTATGATTAATTTACACCACATGATGTTAGATAAATACTTGCACTTACAATCTATTTAATCTTTCTTCTGAAACAGTTTAAGACAGGGAACGGACATAGGTCAATAGATACATTATACAGACATGATAATTATTAGTCTATGACTGCAAATTCATTCCATGAGAAATAAAATTACTAATGTATAGTTTCACAGGAGCTATACAAACTGTAACACTCTTCTTAAGAGCTAAACAATGCAAATGGGCAATAATATAGCATAGAAATGTGCAAAATGTTACATCAAAAATTAAATGTACTCTAATTGGTTTTTAACCTAGGATCCATGAATACCTTAAGATTATATGGAAAATTTTGAGGGTTTTGTGCATTTGTACATTTTTAAGAAAGGGTCCATGAGTCTGCCAAAAGGTCTAATCTCTAAGTGTGTAAATGCAAAGCATTCTAATAAAATAGTTTTTATTTAATTATTCAGCTGTTTTAGTTTGTTTTAAAAACCACTGTTTAAATACACCAGGTACAGGAAACTAGATTCATAAAACACCTGTCTTTTTAAAAAAAAGAATGGTAAACTGCAAGACAACACAGGGGATTTAATAAAGGGAGATTGTTACAAGTGTTGAAACAAGTGTTAGAAAAATAGACTAAATAAAGCCAAAGCTGAACATTTGTTATGTGAATACTTCTCAGCAGGAAATTTGCATCGAGTTCATAACTTTGGTGTAGTAGTGTTTTACTCTTGTATTTTAAGCAACAACAGGTTTGATTATATCATGTTGTATTTATTTATTTGGGGAGGGGTGGGGCAGTAGGAGAGGGAGAGAGTCCTAAGCAGACTGTGCGCTGAACTTGGAACCGACGCCGGGCTCAAACTCACCACCCTGAGATCAGCACCTGAGCCGAAACCAAGAGTCACATGCTTAACTAACTGTGCACCCAGGCATCCCTATATCATGCTGTTTTTGAAGAATTCCTGCAGAAATATTACGCTGGTAATTCTATTTGACATCATTTTATATATATACAAACTACTGCATAAATAAGGAGTCTGAAATGGAGTGTCTTATTTCCTTGTTTCCAACACTGTTTCTGTGGATTTTAAGTTTACTTCATGCCCATGAGTTAAATGATTATGTTGCCATGTCCACATTCTTAATATTCACAGAGCTGACAGGTTACCTTTGTATTAACAAGGAGAAAAATTATATCACATCTCTGCACTCAAAGGGAAGATGGAATTTTGTATAATCATAAATATTTCTTTAAAAGGAAAACTGTTTAAGTATTTATAAGTAACGAGCTTACCTGAGGGCTTAATGGAGGAATAGGGGTAGAGATAGAATAGTATTGCACAGTGATTATGGCTTCACCCTTCCTGACAGCTATAAAAACAGATACCTTGTCTATATTCAGGATAAGTCTATCAGATGCTTCAGTGAGAAAAATTGTAACTGACGGAGTAGCTGAAGTATCAATCCTTGTTAAACATACTCTTGCCTTTAGCTCTGAGCCATCTCTTGTCCTCCTATTTGCCGGCTTAGGCAGCTTCTTTATTTTTAAAGCACTTAAGTTATTTTATCGCAATTATATAACTCATTTCTCTCTTCTAATATTGTCTGTTCCAGTATATACTACTGAATGAAGGAAGTTGAACCCTGTAACCCAGCTGGCTTTTATATATAGTCTAATGCTACACAGCATTGTAAAGCTTCCAATGATTTGGTAAGACGTCTAACAAGAAGTAGTTTGAGTGCAGGTTGAGCCCCAAATTTAACAGAGAGTGTTTTCACACAGAGATTTAAATAGACATTTGTATCACAAAATGCTATGGATCTTAAGTTTATTATAATACTTGTTCCAAATGTTACTCCATACCATTTATAACTCTGTAGACAAACAACAATTTAATTTCCTAAAATTTTAGAACCTTTAGATTTCTGTAGTCCAAGGGTTTTCCAAAACATGTTTCATTAAAAAATGCCCCACAGGGCTGAGGGAGGTAAAAGAGTGTAAAAAAAGAAGTAGGTCACAAGCAGACAGGATATAGTTTTCTAGGTTTTATATATTAGTCTTCCCTGTCAGCTTTTCCTTGATTAAAGAGTTTCACAGCCAGTAGTATTTTTAAAAGCATTGCTTTGTTCCAATTCCTTATACAAATGAGGCCTAAAGATGTCAAACACTATACCCAAAGTCACATTATCTAGGTAGCAGGAGAACTTTTTCCCCATGTCAAATCAGTTAATATTAGATTCAATGTCCTTATTTATCTTTTTTGACATTAATCTATTTTCAGTTTTGTACATTGAAATTTATTCATTACTTTACTAAAATATTGAATCAGAAGTTAACATCTTATTGTTCTAGTAGCTTGTACCTGTGACCTTACCCATAAGGTGCAAACTATGAAATTCATGGAGTCCTGTGCTGGTTTACTAAACCCCGAAGAGAACTAAGAGAAAACAGGGACCTCTCTCAGCCACAGGGAACTTCACCCTTCCACACTTGCTCAAACCTCCTTGCAAGCATCTCTGGGTTTAGACTTTACTGCTTTCTACTATCTCCCAGAGCTTGCTGGAAGATTTTAATTTATATAAGCTGGCCAAATATTTGATGGTTTCCCCCTGAGTTTGCAGAGCTTGATACCGAGGATCAAGATGGAAATGAATAGCAGTGTGCCCTACCTTAAGGAGAAAGAAGGTGTTTAGGATATAGAAAGAATTTCAAAAGATATGGTTCACTGCCTGTTTGCTGAATCATGCGTTATGTTGTCCAGTTATTATTAAAATGCATTCATTTAGTCGTCCTATAGAGTAAGCAGAGTTGCCCTCAATGGTTAGGTGATGGCATTAAACATACCTCTACTTAAAGTTCTAAACTATTTTAAGTAACCTATCACTGTGCATCTTCTTTCCAGAAAAGCATATGACTGCACAAGCACATGTTTGTTTCAGTGGAAGGTCCCCTGAAACTGGCCGTGTGGTTTTAATCACCACCACCTCTGAAAAGACTCAGAACTCTGGAAAGACTCAGAACCTGCGAGGCAACACTAACTCATGGCAAACATTATCTAAGCACTGTCTAGAGATGCCAAGTACATGTAATGGAAACCACTTTGCAAGCATTCTCTCATTTCATCTTTACAATAACCTTAATGTTAAGTCCTATGTTCATCCCATCATAAAGATGAAGAAACTGGAGTGAAAAAATACTTGAATAACTGGGGCCTGGGTGGCTCAGTTGGTTAAGCGTCTGGCTCTTCATTCCAGCTCAGGTCATGATCTCAGGGTTGTGGGATCCAGCCCCAGGGCGGGCTCCACGCTCAGGGTGGAGTCTGCTTATCCTGCACCCTCTGCTCCTCATCACCCAACCCCTTGCTTGTGGGCTCTGTCTCTCCCAAACAAACAAACTTGAAAAACTTGTTCAACGTCACAAAATCTATGAGTAAATGGAGTGGGACTTGATCCTTGGTCTGCCTGGTACAAACATGATCTTAAAGCTGATATACTAAAATATATCAACTATTTACATAATGATTCTTTTGTTAATGTGTGGATACATGTAAAAGACAGTAGTTTGATACCCTCCCACACTCCACACCTCCATCCCCCTATATCTTAAGTTATAATTAAATTACAGCATTAGTCTTGAAGGTTAGCATCAGGCAAAATTGGATGTTTGATCTGCCTAATTCTCTCTTTTTTTAAAACCAGTTTAACCATTGTTAAGTATATAATTCAATGACATTAAGTACTCACAATGTTGTGCAAGCATCACATTAGATTTCCAGATTTTTTCAACATGACAAACAGAAACGCTGTCCCCATTTAACAAAAACTCGCTGTTCTCCCTTGCCTCTAGCTCCTATAACCTTTATTCTCCTTCTGTCTTTGTGGATTTTCCTATTATAGGTAACTTGTACAAGTGGAATCATAAAGTCTTTGTCCTTTTGTGTCTATCTGATTTTACTTAGCATACTATTTTCAAGTTTCCTCCATATTGTAGCATGTAACAGAATCCCATTCTTTTAGAAGGCTGAATAATGTTCAATAGTATGTAGAAACCACATTTTATTGATCCATTCATCTGTCGGTGGATATCTGGCTTGTTTCCACCCTTTGATTATTGGTAATGATTCTGCTCTGAACATTGATGTCCAAGAATCTGTTTCAGTCCCTTCTCTAGTTTTTCTGAGTATGTAACTAGAAGCGGGGTTGCTGGATCATATAGTAATTCTATTTAAGTTTCAAAATTTCCCTGGTTTTTATTTCTCATTCTTCTCTGAATAATTTATAAACTATTCCCTTCTATCCCTGAAGCCTCTGCATTCCTTCTCATTTCTAATAATATTTAGAATACAACTCCTTATATTAAAAATAACTTTAACATTGTTAGTGCTTGCTATGTGTTATATAATTCTTTTTTTTTTTAAACCTCACTACCAAATTCACTAAGGTGATAATTGTCATAAAGTAAATACATAACACATGATTATACCTTAATACTTTCTCCCTGTATGTCTTGTGTTTCTTTCAGTGTGCTATTTTAACCGGATCATTGTTTTAGACTGAAGAAATGAGGAACCAGCCCCAAAAGCACTAATACATTTGATTCATTGGTTCCTTTGCCATCAGTGTAGACACTTGGAGATGTGTGGACTGAAGGAAGAGAGGCATGTCATTCAGCTGATACACAATATGGATAGAAGATGTGATAGCTTTTTTCACAAGACATTTTAAAAATCACCATACCATCAGTGCATATTTTTAGTATACATTACACTTAGAGTATACTGTGTTTTGTATAGTGCGTAGCGTATAGTATGGTGTGCATTTTTCCTAAATAATTTGTTTCTGTCCAATCAAAGGATTGCCACCTACAATGATAGTATCCTGAAGGAAAACGTATGTTAAGCATCGTTTCAAAGGGGATGTGAAGCAGGAAAGAGGAAGTGAAAGAACACTGATTGAGTATCTATTATCTAACGCTGGAGCGAACTAGCTGATTCAGACAGGTCTTCCAAGGTACCCCACAGTGATCACAACACACTGAAGCAGGGGAGGTCCCTATTTTGAAGGGATGGAAATGGGGCTTGAAGAGGTTAGAGGTTGGGCTAGGTCAACTGCTGCCTCAGGCAATGCAGAGAAACTGCAGGTTAAGGATAAGCCAGGCCACCAGGATGGTTGAGTCCCAGAGAAATCGCCTTATATTACTACACATCAGTGTCTTTGTTTTTCTTACAAGCTGTAAGTCACCTACTGGGTTTAAAGTATGTATTTTAGGAATTTTATCTGGAATCTGAGGTGACCAGACAGATGAGTAGGGCTCAGATCTGTAAGTATATTTAACTAACCAATTAGGAGTTAATAGGGTAAGAAAGTGATTTTTGTTTTCTTTGAAAACCATTGACAGTATGTAACATGTTATCTTTTAAAATGTATGCATTAAAGTTTATAACAACTTTAATAAAGCTTTTTTCCAAGACAGAACCACTTTGAATCTGGATGACCCCTATAGGTTACTTGTAATTGGGTGATTAATAATGTCTTTAAGAAAAAAAAAAATCAAATAAGTGAGGATGCATAACCTTAAGTATGATTTAAAAGTTACTCTCCTACTCGCGTACATATGGTCTATTCTCAATTATAGATAGATTTATCAAAATTTTTTAAAAAATCAATGTTGATTGTGACAAGTTGGTCTTGAAGAAATGGCAAACCCTACATTCCAGGTGAAAGAAATTCCACGTCAGGAGTAAAAGGTTGAATGAGATTAACTGATTCAAAAACTGTCTTCTAACCATGACTTTATTACCTTATTGATAATTGGAGGCAAATAATTCAGTCCACATCTTACAGGAAACTATAGAACAAAGAATAACTCTAGTTGCTTTGATTTCCATACTTCAATCTGTGAAAGTGCAGAGTTGCTATTTCTCTAATTAATGTAATGTTTGTTCTTATTAAATTCAAGCTTTTAAAATGATTCATTCACAATTTAGATTGCATATAATTAATGATATAGATTTATTGTGCCGGTAAACATTTTAGGGAACGTTTCTTTGATCACTGAAGCTGAGAAGTTCATCAAAAACTTGTATGAAAGAAGTAGCAAGCACACACATCACAAATGACATATAAATGTTATTTGTACCCTCACACACATCTATGCACCTCTAAATACACCAAAGGTACATCTTATTTCTAATAGCTGTTTTAAGGAAGTAATGCTACCCTCTCCACCCCTTATCCACGCTCCTTCAAAGTCCTTCCTACTCTTCTTCAGAGCTCACTTCCGGTAACATTTCTTTTCTAAAAGAGAATTCATATATTGCAAAATATCTCAAGATTAACTAAATAAGGGACGTCTGGGTGGCTCAGTCAGTTAAGCAGCTGCCTTCAGCTCAGGTCATGATCCCAGAGTCCTGGGATCTAGTCCTGTGTCGGGTTCCTTGCTATGCAGGGAGCCTGCTTCTCCCTCTGCCTGATGTTCCCTCTGCTTGTGCTTGCTCTCTGTCTCTCTCTTCTTCTCTCTCTCTGACAAATAAATAAATAAAATTAAAAAGAAAAGATTCACTAAATAAGGCAACAGATAACAACTAACAAAAGTTAACATTCTGTGATGGATGTCTGCTTCAGTTTTCTGTTGTATATACATTTGGAAATACAAATAAGGTCAAACTCTGCATGACCTTCCCCTTCCGCCTGGCATCCCCAGAAGCAGGCGGGCCCCATGCTGGAGTGTGCCACAAAGACACTGTCCTTGAACTAACTGTAGTCAGGCTCCTTTCAACCCTCTTCTCAACTAGACCTCAGCCTTTGGACTTCTGTGTCTGTCTTTGCATGGCCCAGTTTTCACTGAACTCCCACTGAATTAGTTCAGGCAGAATCCTCTACCCTCAATCTCTGATCAAAATGTCTCAGCCTCATTATCTCTCAGGTGATGTCCCATCACCCTGGCCTGCCTTCAGCAGGAATCCTTCCAAGTTGATTTCATCAGAATGCTCTTGATGTTTCCCTTGAGTAATTTTCTTTCCATTTATCACCACATTGCTCCTTGGCTATGAACCCTCTGCTGTCCACACTGTATGCAGAACTGGACTCAGTTTGTACTGAGGTCTCTTTTCTCCTAGAGCTGTGGTTTCTGAATAAAAATGTTTTTACCACTTTAAATACTGTCAAGCTCTGGTTTTCTTTAACGTACCCATTACCTGACATGTTTTGTTGTTGTTTTATTTATTATGTCCTCTTATATATGCAGGATCAAAGATCATTGTGGTTTGCTTTTGAAAGTTTTGCATATGATACCAGAATATATGTATCAAAATACCCTCTTACAGAACTTGTTTTTCTTCAAAGAACGTGCAACATTTTATTATTGTATACTTGTCTAAGTACTTACTTAATTACTGTCACTAAAGTATGTTTTTTGAAGACAGTGACCATATTTATTTTGCTCATTGATTATTACTTGCTGAAAGTTTTTGACTGAAAGAACAGTTGCTGGGGAAGAAAAGGGTCCTCAGATTAATGAGACATGGATCATCTGAATTCACATTTAGAATAAGCTTAATGGCAGTGTTTGGAAAAATAGTATTTATTATTTTTAAGTCTGTGGCATTTCTCTTTCAATTAGCATTTACTAATTACCTATCCTGTGCTCTGACATTTTATTAAGTTTTACTGAGGCCAGAGTAAAAGACATACTCTATGTCCTCAAGTAAACAGCACTTGGCAAGAGCATTTAGATACTCCTCTTTGAAACCATACTTGGCAGATTTTACTTAAAAAGTAATATCCTTGTTAGTGTCTTTTGAATTGGTTGTAACTCAGGTCTTATCATAAGGCCGTCCACAGCATGTGTTTTAAAAGTGACTCACATTGACAAATTACCAATCTTAATCAGTAACTTCAAAAGGACTTTTTAAGTCACTCACTCCATTACCTGCCTTTACTGTCAAAAAATTCTGGTGAGTAAACATCAGTGCTACTTTTGTGAATATTTGTAAGTGACAGAAAGCTTTCCAAATGTAATGATGATCCAGATCCCCTAAAGCAGAAATTTGATTCAAGATAACGGCCAGCATAGATGTGAAATTGGACATGTATGCAGAATGGCAAGAAATCAAAGATAAATTAATGAGAATGCTTATAATTGCATTTATGTATTTTCCCCATAATAAACTTTTGAAATGAAAATGCACATCTGATTTGCCCATATGCTTAATAAAGGGGAAAATTCAATCTAATTACATTCCAGTTGAATATTTGCTCCTAATAAAGTATTGTTTTAGTTCAATATTTTAAAGGATAGTTAGAATAAACATAATGTATCAAACCAGAAAAAAAGCCATTTTCTTTAAGAAAATGGCTTTTATTCCACATACATTAAAATTTGCTAAACACAAATACATTTTAAATCTAAGGTTCAATTATGTAATCCTATAAAAATACACTCATGGACTTCTTACAGATCCTTTTATAGAGATCACTAGAAAAATACTGTTTAGAAATAATGTTTTGCTTAAAATTAAATAATATATACTTTTAATATTTTGATCATTGCATGTTATTAATAGAAGTATATTCACTTATTTGAGTTTGGTCTTTTTATTCTCTGATTATATCACTTAAGTCAATTATAAAAGGGTGGTAAATACTGTGTTTTCATGGGAATCTACTTTTTCTTTTAAAGATTTTATTTATTTATTTGACAGAGAGCTACACAGTGAGAGAGGGAACACAAGCAGGCGGAGTGGCAGAGGGAGAAGCAGGCTTCCCGCGGAGCAGGGAGCCCGATGTGGGGCTCGATCCCAGGACCCTGGGATCACGACCTGAGCCAAAGGCAGACGCTTAACCAACTGAGCCACCCAGGCGCCCCCATGTAAATCTACTTAATTATAGATTATAATTTGTTAGATTATCATTCATGTGATGAATTTAATAATTCATTTTATCAAACTTTTATTTTCAATCTAAATTAAGCTCATTTTCCCCACCTATTTATTAGTCTTCAAATCCTGTAACTACCAAGAAAAATGTATGAATATGTGTGTTCAGATAAAAAAGATAGATATTATATGCATCTGGGACACTGGTAAACAAAATTCTCTATACAGTTTAAATCTGATCAGGAATTTATTTTTAACCCCATAGGAAGATAAATCACATACCCACAGCTGGATTGCATATCAATTGTGTGTCATTTTTTTCTCTGCCATATGCTCTTTTTTCAGGGCAATATTGATGTGATGATAGAGAGGAATGTAACGGCAGACCAAATCCAGTTATAACGCACAACTTCTGCCCTCGATCACTTTGAATATCATTCTTCCTTTTCACTTTTAATTTTAAGAAGAAAATAAATGCGTAGGGGCAGATAAGTATATAAAAAAAAATCAACTTGAGGTTAAAATTGTTTATGAAGAAACAAAGCACAGATTTCATGAAAGGCAAGCCCTCTGTGATACCCTGCTCTCTTTCTGAGGATGCGGCATTCCCAGTCACGAATATATTCAGACAAAATGACATCAGCAGCTATTATGGACTGTAGGTTTGTGTGTCGCCAAAATTCCTTTGTGGAAGCCCTGATTCCCTATAGGATGGGGTTAGCAGGGGGATAACTAGGTTTATGCGAGATCAGGAGGGTACAGCCCCCATGATAGAATTAGTGCACTTAAAAAATAAAAAATAAAAAAAGGAAGAGACAACAGAGTTCCCTCATGTGAGGATATGGCAAGAAAGGGACTACCTGCAAGCCAGGAGGAGGGCCCTCACCGAGAAGTCAATCTCTTGCTACCT
>NW_027397079.1:12506645-12573443 GCF_003265705.2 Callorhinus ursinus | reverse complement strand
AAAAAAAAAAAAATTCACCCAGCTAGCACAGTTGGCCATTTGTGTTTCCAGTCTACTAGAGACAGAAAGTCGCTACTGTCAGCTAAATATCTGGTTACAGCATATGCTAAGAATCTTTTAAAAGGGGCTTTTGGAACCATAGCTGTGATTCTTACTGTTTTTTTTCTAGGGCTTTCTCACGACCACAATTTCTCTCTGGGTTTGTTTGAGCCAGGAGAAATTTTTGTGTTTCATCTTCTTAATCAGGCAACCAGATCAGTGGACTAAGGACAAAAACAAAGTAAACAATAAAGAAACCCTGCCCCACACAGATTAATAAGAATTACTGCCATTAACACTTGCATAGCCCTTACTCTGAGTGAGGCATTTTATCCTCACTCATTTCATGCTCAAAACAAGCCTTGGAGTTAGATATTACCATCTCCACTTTACAGATAAAGGAATCGAAGCATAAAAATGTTATTAATTTGCCCAAGGACATATAAATAGGAAGCGGTAAGTCCAGCACTAAAATCTAAAAATGATCTAGGTTGAAATTCCTTGCTTTAGAACTGACACATTTAGTTTCTAAAGGATCTAAAGAATGAAAGTTTAAAGTAGTAACGGATAAAAATTTAAGTATTTAGAGGGTAAAAATACTTAATTATTTATTGCTATTAGAACCGGATGTGTGCATTTAGCATGCAACTTTTCTTTTTACTTTACTCTTAACATTAGATTTTTTATTTTTAAAGTATTTTTAAAAGTAGAAAATTTAGAAAATAAATAATAAAAAAGGAATATAAAAATTGGCTATACTTCCTTCCTCTGGTTACCATTTCAGCTTTTTTTTTTTTTTCCAAATAATGGAATTACATCTTTCAAAATTTGGACCAAACATTATTTACTTAAAGCATGCAGGTATATGATTTTTTCCCCTAGTTTAATATGGAAAGCTTCCTGTGAACAAGCCCTGCCCTTTCTGACATTAAAAGCAGTTTAAAGTAATCTCCCCATGAAACTATTCAGTATATTCGGTTATATTGATGTTTTACAACTCTAAGTTGCTGTCTGATTCAATAAATAAGAATAAACTCACTAATGAATTAGCAACTTTCCTTTTGATAGTTTTGTGTATGGTCAGGAGAAAGTTTGTACTACATTCAGGTCTGTAGTCAGGGTTGCCAGAGAAAAATACAGGATGCCCATTTAAATTTAAATTACAGATAAACAACAAATGATTTTTTTCAGTATAACTATGTCCCATATAATATATATTTTCATGTGCAAAATCTGGCAACCCTATGTGTATGCTCTGTTTACCACTGAACATATGAGGAATTTTCTTTAGTCCTTTCTGTTCTGGATGCCAAGGATTTTATTCTGAAAGGTTTCATAGTTTAACAATAATAGCACTTTGAGAAAATTCCAAAGGGCCTAGGAATTAAGCTTCAGATTGAGATCTGATTTAAAAAATATCAAGGCAACACTTTGGGTATAAAATTGGACCTGAAAAGGCAGAGCAAAATAAAATTATGAAAATCATGGAATTTGATAATTATTCTATGAGTCTAGCTGGTTTAAGAAATAAATAGCTGGTATTAGAAATAGCTGGTATTAGAAATAAACAGGGGCGCCTGAGTGGCTCAGTCGTTAAGCGTCTACCTTTGGCTCAGGTCATGATCCCAGAGTCCTGGGATCGAGTCCTGCATCGGGCTCCCTGCTCAGCGGGAAGCCTGCTTCTCCCTCTCCCACTCCCCCTGCTTGTGTGTTCCCTCTCTCGCTGTGTCTCTCTCTGTCAAATAAATAAAATCTTTAAAAAAAGAAAAGAAAGAAAGAAAATTATATGCACACAGAGCAAGAAAGCATTTGAAGTACAAAGAATAAAATTATAGTAAGTCCACAGGAAGCCACTCCACCTCCTTCCCTCCCTATGCATGCACACAGCTCTGGATTTAGGTTCTTTCAGTTGGCCCTTCCCCAGCTCCTGTTCACTACTCATGGAAACTGCTACTACTAAGGCTTCCTTAAGATTTATTAAAGACCATCAACACAACAACATTCAACTGAAGCTTTTTCCCAGAAACAATGAGAAAGAACACTGGGGTTTGAAAAATCTTTTTACACTAACTGCTGTATTAGTAATAAAATTTCCTATGTGCAAGTATTTCCAGAAATGTGTGAATAGAGACAGGTTAGCCAGTAATTGAGGGTAGAACCATATTGTTCAGTTAGGTTATATTTAATAGTATTTTCACACTTACTATTTGAAACATAGAAATTTTAGAGAATTGCCATTAAAGATAAAACACATAACCTATTTTCTACTTAAAATAACTTCCAGAGATGTCAGATTTAGGGATGATGCAAATTTTTCACATTCAAACATTTCATTAAAATGTTTTTATTATTTTAGCCTTAGCATTTAGCACCTTGACCAAAACAAAATAGGTGCCAATAAATGGCTGTTAAGCACATGCTAATTCATTATTTTACCAAATGCCTTGGTTTTTAGTATTTCCCTGAACCTGACATATACATTGCTCCATGCTCAATGAGGTTTGATCCAAAGTTAAAAATGTTAGCTGGATCCAAATTATTTTATTTATAGCTTAAAAGAAGTTGATCCCGTTTAAAAGTGGGTTTTTTATTTTATTTTTTTAATTTTTAATTTTTTTTAAATTTTATTTATTTCACAGAGGGAGAGAGAGAACACAAGCAGGGGGAGCTGCAGGCAGAGGCAGAGGGAGAAACAGGCTCCTGAGGAGCAGGGAGCCTGATGCGGGGCTTAATCCCAGGACCCTGGGATCACGACCTGAGCAGAAGGCAGACGCTTAACGACTGAGCCACCCAGGTGCCCCCAAAGTGAGTTTTTTAATCACCAGCAAATGGTACAGTGTTTAACATATAGTAAGCAGCCAATACATGTCTCTGTGATGATGGCTGAATGAATGATTGAATAAAGGATATGCTAAATGCACTCCATGTTGCTCATTTAGGCTTTACTGCCCTGTACGTACGTTGGAAATTTCCTTTGATTAAGTCACAAAAGTTAGTAGTCTTATTTTCAAGGGAAAATGGAAGAGTATTGTAGGAAAAAGGAAAATGAAATGCTAAATGAGAATACATACTTTGATGTAGAGGCTCTCTTCTATTCTGGATGAGGGATCTCTGGTAGATCTGTTATCTCACCCACAGGGGTATTAACAATGCCTACTCATAGCAGATGTGAAAGTTATAAACTGAGAAGTTTCAATTGGAAACATGAAGCAATGAACACATAGTTGAACAAAGGCATATGGTTCCCAATTCTATCTTCCACTCTCAGAGAGAAGTTTCATGGTGAACCAGTACATATAACTACTAATAAAGAGGAGTCAGCCCTATAATGAAGGCTATGCTTGCTCTATCTAAAAGTTACATGGAACCAGAAAATGCAATTGAAAATTGTCTAATGCAGAGTGGCCTTATATACAGAGCCTGGCTATCTGGCTCTGTCACTTAAAAATGGGTTTTTAAAATAATTCATCCCCCAGAATTAACCCATACTCTTTTACCCAACTTCCCATGAAACTTACTTTTACCAAGGCTGGGTTTGGATTCTGGACTACACAAGTACGGGAATGCACCAAATCATTTAAGAATGAACCCCTTGGAACCCTGCAACATTATTACTCACACAAGCCACAGAGTCAGATGCTCAATCAAATCCAGGATGTTATTTCTATTTCCACAATATCTAACTAGGCAAGAGTATACTGACAGTTCTTTAACAATTAGTTCACGGTATTTTAGAAAGCTAGCTTATCAAGCAGAGTGATTTTAATGAATATAAACTGCAGTGATCCCAAATAGAGCTCTGTCTGTCTCATTTTTACTGTATTGCCAATTCCATTGTTGTTCTCATTTAGGCTTTCCTTTGTCTATTATGGAATATTGACAATTATCTATTCCATGCTTATGCTACAAATTGAAAATATAATTTCCCAGAGATGAATTTAAGTCCTAGTCTTGATAGGATATGTTTGAACACTACCAGTTCTAGGTTTTTTTTCTTCTTCTCCATTTTTTAAAATCTTTCAACTCCAATGAAAGTATACATGTCTTATGAGTGACTTGATAACACAAATCAGATGTTTTAGAGTTGGTAGATTTGTTTTGTGATTATTAAACTTTCCCCAGCAAGGTACAGCCTCCACTTTCAGACTTGTTTCGCCACTTTATTTCTGTCATATGAGGAGATCTCCTTTTTTTTTTTCGAACGCAAACACCATCCCAAACAGATAAAGCAAAAATAGGTGGCACTGGGTCCAGATCCTGGGACTTGAACTATAAAAATTGATTTTTTTTCTTTACAGTTAAATTGCTTGCCTACTCAAAAATACTTGAAAGAGGGCATCATTAGCATAACAGCAGTAAAAGTTATTCTTGTCTTAATTTCTGCCACACAGCTTTGGCATTAGAGACTGTGATGTTGAGAAATCATGAAAGAATGTGTCAAGTTCTAAAAAAAAAAAAAAAATTCAAGGAAGTTCATAGTTTCACAAAAACATGGGGAGAATTTTTCAGTCTCCAGGGTTAGGAGGTGTGTAGAGGTTGATAGTGTTGCCTGGACATTTGCTCTCTTTTATTTTTTTTTTCTCTTCAGGGATCACACAAATTATCAGGTGTAGAAGCTGATTCTACTTCCTTGTCAACAGCCTCATATTAGGTTCCCATCTCTGCTTGGTCCTTTTGGATGCATGTCCCAACCTGGGCACCAGATGAGAAATGTCTCCAATGGACCACCCCTGAGCTAGAATGGAATTAGGACTTGACCTATGCTTGACCTTGTTTATGCATGGTGACTTCCCTTACACCCTTACAAGTTTTCTCTTTACCCACTCACCCCTCTCTGCCTCAGCTAGGCAGAACGCTTAGCTTTCTCATCATTTTTTCTCTCTCTCTCTTTTTTTTTAAAGATTTTATTTATTTAACAGAGAGAGAGACACAGCGAGAGAAGGAATACAAGCAGGGGGAGCGGGAGAGGGAGAAACAGGCTTCCCGATGAGCAGGGAGCCCGATGTGGGGCTCGATCCTAGGACCCTGGGATCATGACCTGAGCCGAAGGCAGACGCTTAACGACTGAGCCACCCAGGCGCCCCTTTCTCAGCATTTTCAATTCCAGCGTGTGTGGGAAACTTAAGCTCGAGCCAACATCTTCAACATATATCATTAGGAAAGAATCTATTTGCTCTTTCCTATTCTTACAAGTTATTCCTCCATATATCTTTACATATTTTTTTTAATTTTATCAAAATCTTCACATGAAATTACAAGTACTATGTATTTAGTTAAAACCTGTAAGATTTGGAACTCTTCCAATATATTTATAAAATAAGATGAAAGTAAAAAAATATATATAGTTTAACAGTCACGCATAGGCGTGCCTGGGTGGCTCAGTCGTTAAGCATCTGCCTTCAGCTCAGGTCATGATCCCAGGGTCCTGGGATTGAGCCCCACATGGAGCCCCTCATGGAGCCCTGCATCGGGCTCCCTGCTGGGCAGGAAGCCTGCGTCTCCTTCTCCCACTCCCCCTGCTTGTGTTCACCGTCTCACGTCCTCTCTCTCTGTCAAATGAATAAGATAAAATCAAAAAAGAAAAACAATCACGCATAAAATAGAATATAAAGAATGAGGGACATAAGTCTATAAGCCTGCGCTCTAATAAAATATTTTCTTTTCATTTGGGATCAAATAGGCACACAGATATGTATATTATCACATGCTATTACATAAATCCCTTGATTTCAATACTATTAATATATTCATTAAATATGTTTGATTATACTTTGCCTACTTAAAAATATTTGAGGCAATTATATGAAACTAAAATAGCAATGCTTAAATATAATATTGCCTTTAAAGTGTGAAAATATTAAAAATATATTCATAGTCATATGCATATTCTGAAACATTATTTGCATATTTAATGTATTATCCATGTGGTGCTTTCTCTCTATCTTTGAGACTTGACATCTGTATGAGTTTCTATAATTTTGGAATGCATTTTTTATTAATTATCTTAGTGATTGTTACTTTATGAGAACATCAGGATTTTGTCTCTCCTCCTTTCTTATTCTTCCTCCTATTATTGCCCGGGTGAGAAGGGGGGAATTGAAATGTATAATAAAATGTCACCTTTCCCTTATTAGGACTGTTTTTGGAGTTTCTCAGATTATCAATATTTTGTTGACCTAGCCAAGGCACTATTGTTGTCACTTGCTGGTATTCGATAGGATTTGGCTTTCAACTACTGTTTTTTGGTTTGTTTGGTTTTTTTTCAATTACTGATTTTAGGAAAGGCTTCCAGTTCTTTCTCTCCTTAGTTTCTTTTCTATCCAGTTCTCAAAGTTGACAATTCATTGTTTGTAATTTTTGTTTTGCTACTTTCTTTTCATTTCTTCTTTTGTGTGCCTAACTAAGTAGACAGGGACAATACCAAATTCTTATAAATTCAAAACACTACAGCCCTAGTCAAAACTTAAGGCAGGTTAGTATTCAGTCTTTAAATACTTCAATTAAAATAATTCAATGATTTCTACCAAATGAAATCCAGTAAAGAGAAACCCTGCTACCTTGCAAACCCTCATTTTAAAAAATATATCTACCAATGTAACCTTTGGTTAATGTTCAGTATGTTTTCAGGATAATTTAATCTGAAAAGCATTGCCAATACTCTTTTTTTTTTTTTTAAGATTTTGTTTATTTATTTGACAGAGAGGGAACACAAGCAGGGGGAGTGGGAGAGGGAGAAGCAGGCTTCCCGCTGAGCAGGGAGCCCGATGCGGGGCTCCATCCCAGGACTCTGGGATCATGACCCGAGCCGAAGGCAGACACTTAACTGACTGAGTCACCCAGGCACCCCATCATTGCTGTTACTCTTATTTCCGATGCAGGACTATCCTGTGTGGCAGACAGGGTTACAATGAACAAGGACTACTGAGCTACACTGATCTGTTATGTTGCACTTGGTTGTTCTGTGCCTCTAGGAACCAAGTCTCTCTGACCCCTCAAAGTTGCATTTGGTAAACTTTCTCATCCTATGTTGTTTTTTACATTATAATCCGGCATGACATTGAAAAACAGTCTCTCTTTTTTGATGTTTGTACCCGAATAAAATATTTTAAATTATATAATGAAACTGGTCCACTATTTAAGTCTGCATACAACTGTCCCTGCACACTTGGATTTTCCCACATATTGACTATAGAGAAATTTTTACCTTTAGCTATTCAAGTTGGCAAACAATAGCATACAAACTGAGTTCGAGTGCTGTCAAGTACTCTAGGTTTCCATGCCTTATGTTATCTACTGCTACTTGGTGTGGGTGTGTGAACTGACAAAAAAGTAAGTAAATATGATTGATCTTCTCTCATAATGACAGAATTCATGTAAGTGGAACAGTAGAGGGAACATCTACTTTTTAAAACAACTTTCTCAATAGAAGTTTTGCATTACAAAAGAATATCCTAAATGCATCTCTTCTTCTAGTGCTTACTGGGGGGTGGGGAATGGTGGGGACGTTTGTGACAACTCAGGTGGCATACTCGGTAATTAGATTCCATGTAAACATTTAAGTGAAACTTTAGATCTACCACTTTTGTCAAGGTTGCATAGTTATGCATTGCTATTCAATTTCTTAAGAGTCCTTAGCTCTAAGAAAGATCATTCATGGTGAGTAAACAAGAAAACATAACTGCCTGAGCAGGTTTCATGACAGCTTTGCAGAGCCAGAACAAATAGACTACATAACTTTAAAAAATCAAATCCATTCTGTAAATCAAGAATTGTCACAGTTACCTTCAGTAATTCCATGGCTCTGATGCGGGATTGATAAATATGTATCTCAATGACCTTGCATTTAAATGCCCCCCAGTATCCCCTCTCCTTTTATAATAGGGACCGAGTAGGACCTCTGAGTTGTGAGGCATGCGAATTTTTTTGCTGACCTCCATTCCTAACTTAGCTGCATATAATAGAGACCTCAGAAGTCCTTTGAGCGCAGAGCAAGATGAATTCTCCAGAGGCCTCTACCTTCCCAGCAATGATCAGGTGGATACCCCAGAACTCTATCCCCTTTTCGATAGGCCCTAAGCCCCCTTCCCTTCACATCGCTCACAGCTTTGGCCCCACAAAGTGACTTAGAACAAGAGGACAAATCTCATTCTGCCCTCTGCTATTCATTAGATTGTCACCAAACAAAGCTTTGGTCATCTGGTTTAATTCACTTTAGTGAACATCATCTCTCCCTACCCCGGATTCTGAAACTTCCAGTAAGCCCTCTGAACCCACAGTAGATCATTAACAAAATACCCTGCCCTCTCATCTTCTTCTCTGATCATTCTCACTCTCTTGCTCTTCTTTGTAGACATAATTTCCTTTGCAGTTCTCTTATGTTCTAGTGCGGGTTCCCTTTGGCCACCCTATACCTATGTATCACTTGGATTCTCAGTGAGCTGATGATCTTTTCGGCTCATTTGACTCTTCCAAATCATTCTGCCTTCTTCCTTCTTGAAAAATGTCAGTGTAGACTCATGACATCCAGACTCCACCTCGACCCTTGGTTGGGATCACCCATCAACATTTGGGTCACTCCCCCTCCATACTTGAATGTTCAGCCTCTGCTATCACTCGACCTCCCTCCAACGCTATTTTTTTCCATCACTCTTTTTTTTTTTTTTTAAAGATTTTATTTATTTATTTGAGAGAGAGAGAATGAGAGATAGAGAGCACGAGAAGGAAGAGGGCCGAGGGAGAAGCAGACTCCCCGCCGAGCAGGGAGCCCGATGTGGGACTTGATCCCGGGACTCCAGGATCATGACCTGAGCCGAAGGCAGTCGCCCAACCAACTGAGCCACCCGGGCGCCCTTTCCATCACTCTTGATGACAGTTATATCTAAAGAGCTGATGTGCTCCCTGATCTGTAGTGAACTTCCCACACCAGAACCTTGGATCCCACCCCTTCTTTCTTTCTCAAAGACTTGCTTTCTCTCCCATCACTTCTTCAGTACCAACGGTGCCTTTATTTATTTTTTCCTTCTCATAACTCCATTTCCATTACCATATAAACATCCTATTATCACTCCCATATTGGGGGAGGGGATCTCTTCACCTGCCTTTTCCCTCCAGCCATTGCCCCATTTTTGTCCTTCCCCTTAGGACAAAACTTCTTGGAAAAGTTGTCCAGCCTAGTGCTTTGTGATTCTTCTCTTTTTATTCCCCCTCTAAGTGTCGATTTTTAGGAATAAATGTCTTGGAAAAGAGATACATCTTAAGGCAACCAACAGAATTCAATCTAACTTCATAAAGTATTTATCAATCTCATAGAAGCAGTCCGTACAAATACTTCAGAAAAAGGTTTGTTTCAGGATAATGATAAAATAACTTCTCAATCAACAACTCTACTGAAACTGTTTCTCATATGGTCACCACATACCCTTCACCGCACTAAAATCCATGGTGAATAATCCATCCTCATTCTACTTGACCTCTCAGCTTTTGACAGTTGGTCTTTCTTCTTTGAATCATCTTCTTGACTGGATTTCCAGGACACCGTACTTCCCTGCTTTTCTTCCCACTTTTCTGGTCTCTTTCTCTTATTCTCCTTTGCTCTTTCTCCTTACCTTTCCATTCTCAAGGATTGGAATCCCTCAGTGCTCACTCTGTGGATCCCTTCTGTTTTCTTCTTTTCTTTTTTTTTTAAGAGTTTATTTCTTTATTTGAGAGAGAGAGAATGAGAGAGAAAGCACCTGAGAGGGGGGAGGGTCAGAGGGAGAAGCAGACTCCCTGCCGAGCAGGGAGCCCGATGCGGGACTCGATCCCGGGACTCCAGGATCATGACCTGAGCCGACGGCAGTGGCTTAACCAACTGAGCCACCCGGGCGCCCTCCCTTCTGTTTTCTATCGACTCTTAAGTATCTCATTCATTTTCAGATTTTAAATAACATCTAGGGCATATGGGCAGGAAGAGCGATGGCACATGCTCTTTAAAATATTGTAAAATTGTGTTTTGGGCACATGTACATTCCATCTTGCCCTTATCTTCTATAATTATTATTCAAAAATTCATGTTCCAGATAGCCCGAATTTATTTTATCCATTATCCTCACCACCAGGTTTAACTTCCTTAATCACTCCGAGATGTTGATATTTTTCAATTTCCTCTTTCCTTCAGAATACATATCCTGACTTACTGGAAGAGATTTTTGATATAGCACTCCTTTCCTTTAAACAGGTGGGGAAATTAAGGTGTAAGCAGGTTCAAACTCTCAGCAAGCTAGGATGCATTTCCAGACCTCTTCATTCCCCAACCAGTTCTTATTCCTCTGCACTGTGTTGAGTGAGCCTCAAGCTAGTGTACTCTTAGACAGCAGATGACTTATCTAATATATTAATATATATGAAGATAAGCTGAAGTGTGTGTGTTGGAATTGATGAATTTTGCTTTCAGCAAAATTGTTCCAGGAGCTCTGCTCCTTTACCATGAATGCCCCCTCTATTAGTTTCCCAGGGTTGCTGTAACAAATTATCATGAACTTAAAATATATTTATTCTCTTATAATTCTGGAAGCCAGAAATCTGAAATTAGTTTCACTGGGCTAGATCAAGTTGTTGGCCATCCTCCCTCCAGGGGCTATAGGAAAATCTATTTCTTGACTCTTCCAGCTTCTGGTGGTGGTTCCTGGCATTCCTTGGCCTGTAGTCACATCACTCTGACCTGTGCCTCCAAGATCATATTGCCTTTTCTGTGTGTGCTTCTAAAATCTCCCTTTGCCTACCTTTCATATAGATACCTATGATTGTATTTAGGGTCCACTTGGATAATCAATGATAATCTTCCCATTTCAAGATCCTTAACTTAACCATATCTGCAAATTCTGTCTGTCTGTCTATCTGTCTATCTATCATCATCTATCTATCTCATATAAGGTAATATTCACAGATTTTAGTCCACGTGTTATGATGTGGATATCTTTTCGGGACCCATTATTCAGACTTTCATGTCCCCTAATGTCTTATACAAATGCCAAGAACTACCTGCAAATGTTAAAATTATGTGAAAAGAAAAATTAACTTATTAAGTCATCAGCAATCCTTGTCAGAGTTTCATTTCTTTCAGACTTTGGATTTCTAAATCTCTATGATTTAACTCATCTATGCTTTATTTTGCCTATATATAATCCAAATTATAATTCATTAATGAGTCAAAAAGAAAGATATAAAACCTGCAAATTTGGAATATACATTTGTTGTTTTTCTATTTTGGATGTATGGCTTCTTTTTCATAAGCTTCATAGCACAGTTCTAAAAGTTTAATGAAAATGGACAAATACCATTACTCTATTTCAACTCTATGGTCTTGTATGAAAAATAATTTGCACAGTATTTTCAATTCCGTTATTACAATTTTTGCCACAAGAATGAGGTGTCAGATTTTTATTGTCTGTTATATATTGAGAATTAGAATTGCTTGCCCTACCACCCTGACCTTTATCCATAGTCTGCATTTTGATTGGCTAACCTTTCTACTTTTGCTTCCTATTTATAGCTCTACTAAACTCAGAGGAACAGGTGAAATGTCCAGCCGGTAAATACAAAGAATAGCCGAAGGTCAAGCTGGTAGAGAAAATGGCTAAATTTCTCATAGGACCTCATTACAAGTAAAAATTTAAATAAGAATGTAAAATAGCATAACTGAACCCATTCTCTAAAATGAACAAAAGAAATGCGGCAAATTTAACCCATTCTACATAGTGTTGCAATTTCCTGAACTTCCATGGAAATACCCTTGAAAGATTGCTTGAGGTCAGAAAGTCAGTTTTCATTATCGCTGAAGTGATGTATACATATATTTGTATCTTAAGCCCTGTGTAAGGAAAACTAATTCAGATCTGTCATCTTTCTTGCTTGATACAAAATCGCAGATTGATTATGACTTCCTCCAGCTCTTTTCTGACAGAATGTGCGCTGATGGACTCTAGGAGAAAACTAGAGTTCACAACTAGTAAAGACTTAACCATTTTATTCCAAATACCTAGATAACCAAACTTTTTTTTCACACTTTCTTTTGAACTCAATATTTTATTTCACTTGCAAGAACATATCCAGCAAGAGTAATCCAGAGGTCCTACTTTTTCTTACATTAGTATTCTTAATATATTTATAATTAGAAGAAGAGTTTCAAAGTGCCACCTAAGTTTAGAATAAGCTATCTTTTGGAAATTGGACACTAATGAAATATTTACTTTAAAACTAAATCTAAATTTGCTTCAGGTTCTAAAATACAGCAATTAAGATTATTACTTTATATGTATATTTCAACACATAAAAACACCTTCTAACAAAAATGTTTATAAATGCTGCTTCAAAAGCAAATTTAAAAGATTGTATTACAAAAACCAATTAGCAAATAGTAAAGATTCCTTAAGATTTCTTCTACACCTTGATTCAGTATGCCTGACTCCTTTGTTCAAGGGAAGTTACTAGAGTATAAACTAATTATGTCCTTGAGTTTTCCAATGCCCTCCCAAAACATAGACATTTCTCCTCTTTGAAGAGTTTTTATTGTCTTTGAAAAATATGTACATAGTAAAAATATTAAAGCATAAATATATTTTGCCTGGCCAAGGTTTAAATGTCACCATCCTAGCATAATAGAGCTTGTATGTACCAAAAGTGATCCTTTTACAGGTAAGGAAATTTATCTTAGAGATTAATCCCACAACTAGAGGAAATATCTTCCATCAATTCAAAAGACAACTAAAATATAACAGCAAAATAAAGTTTGAAACAGAAAAATAATTTCTTTTAATTTTTCGAACATAACAGTGCTTCTTCCTTATTAATACTCCACGTAATTTTTTTTAAAGATTTTATTTATTTGACAGAGAGAGACTCAGTGAGAGAAGGAACACAAGCAGGGAGAGTGGGAGAGGGAGAAGCAGGCTTCCCACCGAGCAAGGAGCCCGATGTGGGGCTTGATCCCAGGACCCTGGGATCATGACCTTGAGGCAGAAGGCAGACGCTTAATGACTGAGCCACCCAGGCGCCCCTCCAAGTAAAGTAATTTTATATTTTTATTATATAAAGATAAATTTTATCAACACTTGTGTTCAAAACATGAAATAATCTCTAGTATTTGTAATGCCATATATCTAGTATAGTATATAGTACCATATATGGATATGCTATGCATTTCCAGGATAAAGTATATCATATATCTAGTATGACACATACAGTGTATCATATATCTCCAGAGAGATATGGACATATTTGCATTTAGCTGGAGGGGGATGAGAGACTGAACAAGGACTTCTGTTGTTTTTATTTACTGCATCATATTGTTTTAAAAATATTTTAAATCTACTGGGAATAATCTACTAGAAGAAGTTGAGGTTGAACATCAAGAGAAAGAAGACAGTAAGAGTAGAAATTTCTTGAGAGTATGAAAGGGTATATAACAAGCATGTTAGAAGGAGCTGGCCATGAACTGAGGGAATCAAAAAGGCTGGGGTGGATTTGTATGGAAGTTTAGGGAACTGACTTTTTTCATTAAAATCATGAGTAGTGAAATCTTATTTGTAAAAAGAAGAAACATAAGTAAAGGCAGACAGAGCTGCTGAAAATAGAAGAGTTAATGAGAAGAACATTCTAAGGAGATAGAGCAAAATAAGAACCAGGCATAACTAAATACTTGACAAGTAAGCTAAAAGGAAAGCATGATGTAGCTGGGGAACATGGCAGTTGCTCTAGCTATCTGGGTGATGGAGTGACTACAGATAATGACAGAACTCTCAGCATGGATGAGAAGATGGTATCTGCTTTGAGGTAAGGTAAGGTACCTTTCCGACAATCCAACGTCCTGCCATAGAAGTAATAATTCTTGCCTAAAATCTAATACTTCAAATTTTATGATTTAAATTTATTTCGTGATGTATTAATACTCAATGGACAATGACATATGGATTTTAAGATATCAAGAGCTAGTGAAACAGAAAAATTAAGACTAGTCTTTATTAAAGACTACAAATGTACTGCACTATAAAAAATAAACAAGCAAGTGAAAAACAAAAATAGGAAAAAAAAAAGTAGGAAAGAACTAGCGAACCAAATTCTCCAGGCTACCTTTCACAAAGAGGAGCTGAATCACTACTGATCTGGTTACCGGAGAGAAAAGAGATTTTTAGCTATAAGGATTTTGATTTTTAAAACTAGAATAATTTGACCTCCTAACCAACAAATACAAACAAGATGGGCAAAATGCCTTCACATATTATTAATTATCCTTTTTTTAAATAAAATTATAGTTTAAATAATATCCCAACATTTGTTTTACACACTAGTGTGCCCTGAGTTAAAGAATTCTAGCAAGACAAATGAAAAAAATAATAATAATGAAACAAAACTTTAAAAGGACATTTGAAAGTCTTAAGTACTTATTTCACAAATCAGAGCCTGAAACATGTTTTGAATGATAAATTTTCTGAATACACTTGAAATATAATTGGGATGCCTGGGTGGCTCAGTCAGTTAGGTGTTCAACTTTTAGTTTTGGCTCAGGTCATGATCTCAGGGTTGTGAGTTTGAGCCCTGTATTGGGCTCTATGCTCAGCACAGAGTCTGCTTGAGATTCTTGCCCTCTCTCTCTCTCTCTCTCTACTCCACCCCCCCACTTCCACATGCTCTCTCTCTAAAATAAATAAATAAAATCTTAAAAAAAAGGAAATATAATCAAATTATTAATCCTTGATTTCTATACAATATATTAGAACAATCTAATATAAAGCAGGAAAACATACTCAAATTTACATCAGTATTATTCATTTTTTTACTTATAAAAATATGGTCAGTATAAACCATATACATTTTTCTAAGATCTAGAGATTACAGTTTTAGAAAGCTCTAAATTTGATTGCTTGTTGACAGCTATGTTAGTCATGGAGCCAACATGATCATTACAGTAAGTTAGCATAACTCGTCAGTTGACCTCTAAAGATTTTATTTATTTATTTGACAGAGAGAGACACAGTGAGAAAGGGAACACAAGCAGGGGGAGTGGAAGAGGCAGAAGCAGGCTTCCTGCCTAACAGGGAGCCCGATGCGGGGCTCGATCCCAGGACTCTGGGATCATGACCTGAGCTGAAGGCAGATGCTTAACAGACTGAGCCACCCAGGTGCCCTGGAAGCAAAACGATATTGACACAACATCGCTTCACTATGCTTGGACTATCTTATTCAGGATAGAAATTTCAGACTGTGGGATTAGTGATAAATTCATAGTTTATATTATTAAAGAATACAAACCAGACTTGTAAAGTGGAAGCTGTAATGAAGGAAATGTTTCCTTGAATTGGGCGAATAAAATGCTTCAAAAGCCTTATATACATATGCAGATTTTAAACTCTACAGTTCCTCAGAATATCACAAGGCCGCGTCAAGATCACTAATCAATAATAAAAATGAATCCTCAGTTGACCAATGAGTTAAATAAGCTATTTTGTAACTCATTTTTCAACTACTTATAGATAATGCTTATTTTTAAAAACCAATAGTCTACACTTTTAGGTAAGACATAACTTGTTTACTAAACCCCAAACTCTGACATTTATAAAGAATTTAAAGCAATCAACACAGAAATAATTTAACAGAAAAACAGAAAGCTTATAAATATATCATATGTTATATAAATATAAATAAGCAAATAGATAAATAGAACATAATCATAAAGGAAAATCAGATAGGAAAAGAAAATAAGACCAAACAGGTATGAGTTTTGTACCTAAAACTGCGAGCCCTAAAGCCCTTTCCTGTTAACTCTGAGAAAGTTAAAAATATGGCTCAAGTCTTCATAGGTGTCAAGAGAAGAGGAAATCACAGAAAGTTGGCTGGAGGTGAGGTATTAACAGAAACAAAGGCAGACCGCTGGTTGGCAGTAGAAACTGCCTTCTGGGATTGAGACTCAGGAGTACTTCCTTTCCTAGCTAGTTTTTCTCCAGTGAACAGCGGCCTGACAACTAAAGTAATACCCGCATCTATGTTTTGATGATGACATGCTATATATTGACCTATTCCTAAGTGCTTGATACACACAAGTTTATTCAGATCCTTATAACCACTTGTAAGTAATTATTTAAAGAACTTATACAACGCAAGACCAAAAATCAACCAATCAATCTGATTAAAAAAACAGGCAGAAGACTTGAATAGACATTTTTCCAAAGAAGACACAGAGATGGTCAACAGACATATGAAAAGATGCTTATCATCACTAATCTTTAGGGAAATGAGATATCACCTCACTCTAGTCAGAATGGATAGTATCAAAAAGGCAGCAAATAACAAGTGTCGACAAAGGTATGGAGAAAAAGAAACCTTTGTGCACTGTCAGGAATGCAAACTGGTGCAGCCACCTTTGAAAACAGCATGGGGGTTCCTTTAAAAAATTAAAAATAGAAATACCACATAAACCAGTAATTCCACTTCTAGGTATTAACCAACAACCACAAAAAAAGCACTAATTCAAAAAGACACATGCACCCCTATGTTCAATGTGGCATTATTTACAATAGCCGAGACATGAAAGCAGCTTAGGTATCCATCAATAGATGAGTGGATAAAGATGTGATGTATATACACAAAGGAATAGTACTTAGCTATAAAAAAAAAATGGCCATTGCAAACATCAAGGATGAATCTAGAGGATATTATGCTAAGAAACGTAAGTCAGACAGAGAAAGGCAAATACCATATAATTCCACCTATATATGGAATCTAAGAAAAGGAAAAAACCAAACCAAACAAACATACAGAAATAGACTCATCATAAACACAGAAAACAAAGGAGGGGCTGCCGGAGATGCAGGGGTGAGGGATGAGCAAAACAGATGAAGGGGATTAAGAGTTGCAAACTTCCAGTTATAAAAATAAGTAAATCACAGAGATGAAAAGTAACACATAGGGAATACAGTCAATGATATTGTACTAAATTTGTATAGTGACCGATGGTGACTACACTTACTGTGGGAGGTACCGTGTAACATATGTAATTACAGAATTACTATGTTGTACACCTGAAAGTAATATAATACTGTATGCCAACCATACTTCAATAATTAGTATCAATAAGAATAAGAAAGTGATATGAGTATCAAAGTGTTTATTTAACTTTACCAATTTGTATAATGTTAGAAATTAATACAGACAAGATTAGAAACCAGGTATGTCTGACTCTAATCTTCCATTCTTAACCAGGATCTACATATTAATACTGAATTCAATTTTATTGAATTATTTTTTTTTAAAGATTTTATTTATTTATTTGACAGAGAGAGAAAGGGTACACAAGCAGGCAGAGCGGCAGGCAGACGGAGAGGAAGAAGCAGACACCCCCTGAGCAGGGAGCCTGACGTGGGGCTCGATCCCAGGACCCTGGGATCATGACCTGAGCCAAAGGCAGATGCTTAACCAAATGAGCCACCCAGGCGCCCCTACTGAATTATTTCTTAAAAACACATGTGAAACAGTTGTTTTACAGCAAAGCATAATTCACAGCGTTTGGAGAGTGGGGAGCAGGAAATGACACAAAATTATGAGACCCAGCTATCTGATTGTCTAGAATAACCTCTTCGTTTTGTTTCATTTTGCTTGCTTTTAATTGGAAGGAATATGTATAAACATATTATTTTGTTTTGTTTTGTGGTGGTGTTTTTGGTTTTGATTACCTCCCCCCCCCCCGCCGCCACCCGTTTTCAAGCAGGTGGTATTGATCAAGAGATAAAATTTCTTGTAGTATATGGGATAAGCCTCATTGATGCTGTCAGTTAAAATCGGATCCATGTGCCTGCCCAGTCAGTGGACACCACTTGTGAAAACCGAGAACACTGTCAAGGACACAGGGGGAAGACATGGCCAGCCTACCTCCGGCGACGCCGCCCCCAAGTATCTTGGCAACTGCCTCACCTACTCTGGCTTACGTTCTATTGCATCAGCAGCATCCTTCTTTCCTCCTGTTTCTATTTAGAATTTCCTTTTTTTGTTTTTTTTTTTTTGACCCAATGACGAAGCTCCAGGATAGTCCTATTTCTGAATTTTCATTTTATCACCTTTTGACCAGACACTTTTCTAGTTCAGCCCACCCCAGTGAAAAACAGTTTCTGCCTTATCCTAGCCAATAATTCTGCCTGCTTCTATGACCTACAAGGGTACATTTCACTAAGTGACTAACTATATATATATATATATATGCATATATATATATATTTTAAGATTTTATTTATTTGACAGAGAGAGACACAGCGAGAGAGGGAACACAAGCAGGGGGAGTGGCAGAGGGAGAAGCAGGCTCCCCGCCGAGCAGGGAGCCCGACGCGGGGCTCGATCCCAGGACCCTGCGATCATGACCTGAGCCGAAGGCGGACGCTTAACGACTGAGCCACCCAGGTGCCCCTAAGTACTTAAGAGTATAAAATTCCCTAATTCAAACAGCATTTATATTATGTTCTTTTAAATAATAATAATAAAAGTTTTTAACCCCCCCAAAACAAAACAAACAAAAAACCCACAAAACAAAACAACGTAATAAAGTTTCAGATGAGCCATTTCAACTCAGCAGTACATTCAGAGGGAAATAAAACTGGTTTTTTTTTTTTAAAGATTTTATTTATTTATTTGAGAGAGAGAATGAGAAATAGAAAGCACGAGAAGGAAGAGGGTCAGAGGGAGAAGCAGACTCCCTGCTGAGCAGGGAGCTCGATGCAGGACTCGATCCCGGGACTCCAGGATCATGACCTGAGCCGAAGGCAGTCGCTTAACCAACTGAGCCACCCAGGCGCCCAAAACTGGTTTTAATTTAAAGTTTTACTTCAAATTAATGACTATAAAATCAAATTTGTACAATTCTCACAAACACTGAATCGAATTAATTTCCACACCTAAAGTTGTCATTTTTTAGAAATGATCGCAGTTGCTTAATATGCTTTAAATATAGTTGTCAAACATAGGCAACACAAATTTGCATATACACATTACAGTAGCTTATTTTTTTTTCCCCAATTCATATCCCAGGTCAAATTTCAGGTAACTGTCTCTAGTCAAAATCTATCTTTGCCATTCTCCCCCTTCGTATTTTAGAAATCCCTCAGGCTTTTCAACAGCTAACAGGAGGCACTCTTCATCCTCATTTTATCCCTTGCATGAAGTCTCCTATCACTCCAAATATTTTTTTGTCATTCTTCCATCACAATTTGGCTATCTTTGGTTTCATTCCATGAAGATCATTTATACATGAAGTGACAATGGAAGATAAAAATCACACGAGATAAGTTATTTGCATGCAATAGCTGGATAATTTATTGCACCTGCTAGGAGTACCCTCAGAAGACACTGAAGTGGTCATTAGGAATGTCAAACACTTGCATTTCTTCTAAAGATGTTGCTAAAGAAGATACTTTTTCGTTAGAAAGGCCTCTAAGTAACTCTCATGTTTCTTAAGTTCTTTTTAAACATAAAAGTTGATCCCTCAAGATATCTCCGTATCTTAATGAATACAATTATGAATAAAATATGTTGTTTTTCACTTTCATTGAATGAAATGTGTATTATAAACACACAAATGACCATATTAGTTACTTCAACTAATTTAATATTTATAGGCAGATAAGTTAAAATCCGTATTTTCCTGAAAGGTAACTACATGAACACATTAATGTTATTTTAGAAACTGGCCTCATCTTTAGACACACAGGGTATCAATATTTAAGGACCTTGTAGCTCTTTAGAGATTCTGAGAAGAAAATCCAATGCCCCAGCATTTTTGAGCACAATCAAGAGGACAATAAATTTTGCTAATTCTATCCATATTGCGTTTAAGGTCAACATGAGTCAGTGAGTTGATCAAAGCACGCAGTTCAAGCTTTTGTTCTTTGAATTCTCAACCAGCAGAAACTTAAGAGTGCACCCTCGCCAACACAATCTCGTAAGTTTATTACATGACAACTGTCCTCAAGCAAGCAAGGCGGACATGACTAGTAGATTTAAGTATTAGTAATTTCATTTCGAGAGTGATCACAAGGGAGCATATGAATAAACTCCATGGAAAGTGGAAAATATTGGGTGGAATTTAGACCACAAGAGGCTAAGGCTATCTGGAAAAAGTCACCTGAATGCTGAAGGGCTCAGGGTGGAGAAACAGGGAGCCCAAGGGGAGAGAGCTGAAGGAGCAAACGCCCTTACCAGCTGGAGGAGAACCAGAACAGCTGTTAGCCAGTCACTTAATTTAAATGTCCCCATCGCAGACAAGGACAGATTGGAAGGGTTTTGAATGCAAAGACAAAACTTTATTCTGTGGGATCAGTATACACTGTAAAGGATTGTGAGGGAAAAAACGGGGGAGGGTATGATGAAAACAATGCCTTAGATTAATCTGCAAGGAAGAAGCAAAGTGTGTAGTCAAGGAGACCAATCATGAAGCTATTTTTGACAGAGGGGAATGGAGATTCATTTTACAATGTCAAAGTTGAACAGGCAAAAACACTGATAAACTCTTCTGGGGGACAGAATGAGGTACAGACTTGTTTTATATGTGTGTGTGTGTGTGCGCGTTTGCAGCGTGTGTGCGCGTTTGCAGCGTGTGTGCGCGTTTGCAGCGTGTGTGTGTGTTTGCAATGTTAGACAAGTAACCAAATGCAAACAGCTTCTAGCCAGGAAGTAATATCATGGGGAGGGTTCTGTGAAAAACAGGCCAGGACTGTAGATACAAAGCAACTCACTTCTTCACAGCTTCCTTTCCTACCCTACTTCCAACTGATTTTTCCCCCTGAATATCACATCTGCAAATAATGGTAAAGGAAGATCAAGTAATCTGTTTATAATCAACATTCTACCAGGTGTGAAACATCCTTTAACCTACAGACCACCTGTAATGAACTCAGGTTGTGCATAATTAAAATAGAGAGCAAATTGGCTTTTCCCTTGCAATCAGAGTATATTTCCCTCAGAAATAAAATATTCCATCCTTTAAGAACACTATTATTAAAAACTGATATTTCAAATTTTTCTCTCTCATACATTTGAAGAGGTCAAAGGTGGCAAACTGTATTTTACATACTGAGCCCTTGGAAATTTCAATCTAATAAGATTCTATTATCCCAAATGTTATCATCTTTTAGTGAGACCTGACATCAGTAAGTTTTATTAATGAATTTAAAGATGGAAATTGAGATGCTGAAAAAGCATTAAGAAAACAGGATATTTTGAGAAAATTGTCTTGCTCTACAGTGGCCCCTTTGATTTATTACCATAAGCTTTTTGTCAGTTCTGTACAAGGTAGGGTAGCTTTTAGTTATGCTCCTCAGTGATGGAAAAGAAAAAATCCTTCAAATATAAACCGGAGGATTTAAAATTCTCTCATTCTATTAAAATTCAGATGTTATTCACCAGACTGACTGATTATGGACTAAGAATATAATTCTATTTCTAAAAGTTTTAGAAGGGTATACATGTTAAAATGCATTTAGTTATGTATTTGCTTTTGTGATTCAAAATAGCATTCTTTCATGATTGCTTTGAGTATCTAGAACAGCTTTGTCAGATGTGACTTTTGGCAATATACATGCTGTCCAAAAGGGTAGCTGCTCCCCATATTTGGTGTTTGAGCCCCTGAAATGTGGTAAGGGCAACTGGGGAACAAAATGTATGGTTTAATTTAATTCTAATTAATTTTAACTTTAATTGTTATATGAGGCTAGAGGCTACTGTATTGGATAGTATGTCAAGGAGAGACAACATGGTCAAAGCCATTATAGACAACTGGTTCTGTCTGGGTTCTAAGCTGAGCTCCATAATCACACCTAGTGCTTCTTAGGAACTAAGAAGACCCCAGTACCCTAAATCAGAGACATCTTTGTGTTCCTGCAACTGTTTAGTTTAACATTAGCCTTTCTTCTCTTTCGACCCACTCATGGGTCTCCCAGTCAATAATCATCCTACAGATTTCCTTCTTCCAACAGGACAGATAACATCCAATAAACAACCTGGTCTCCACTGTTCAGAGCTGGAGTTTTCCAGGCTCTGGCTTGACCCACAAAGCCACCTCCTTTGATAAGTTGGCCATCACTTATTTCTTGCAACTACTAATACAATTTCCTAACTGGTTTCCCTATCTCCATTTCCGCTCTTCTTTTCTATCTCTCCTAATCCTTCTTCAAACCTGCCGCTCTACTGATATTTCCAAACTACAACTCCAATGCCCCTTACTGTTGTAAAATCCAGTAGGGCCCCCGTTTATTTCCTGGGGGACAATCTAATGAAATGCAAATTTCTCAGTACAATTGCGGATGTAATTTTATGCTCTAGTTCTCTCATTTCCTGGCACATGGCAACTTTTATTCTGTGCTCCCTGAGCATGTATAGTCTCCTATCACCTTGATCTTACTATCTACTGCGTATATAGACTTCCCTTCCCACAGAGCCTGGAATGATTCTTATAGTCTCCTCATCCCCATCCCTTACCCCCTGCCCAAACCCCACTTTGGAACACACACACACACACACACACCACCACCACCACCACCACTACCACCACCACCCCCTCTCAGCTGGACACAACTACTGTGGTTCTAGAAATACCTTCTCCAGAAAACACTGCTTTAGGCCTTCAGGATGACCCAGGTACTTACCTCCTTACTTCAATCATTGTATCCTGATTCCTATCATAAGTCCCATCACAATGAATTAAATTTGTTAAATTTTCATATTTTCTCCAGGATCCTGTGGGCAACTAGTAGACAGGAACTTAATCTTTCCTCCCTAAACTGCCTGTGTCTGAGACCACACATCCAGCTACCTGAGAGTTCTTCAATGCATGGATGAAGGACAAAAAAAGAACAGACTGAGAAGGAAGATTTAGAGATAAAATCATTTAGAATAATCCAAAGAGAAATAAAATTCTATATGTGTATTCAAAGCTTCCCATTTAAGGACCCTAGGAAAATACGATTTTGCTGATATGTGTGTGTATACGTATATATTTACATAAATGTATGTGTACTAGTATAAATACATATTTTTATTTATACACATCCACATTTATATTTTATTGTTTCTAGAAAGTATGTAGACATGACTTGAAGATAAAAAAATATTAGAACATCTAAGGAAAAGAGAGTTTGAACCAATCAGGTTATCACATTATAAAATATGCAGTTCTATTACTGCATAGATCGCCACTTGGTTATAAGGAAGTGGACATGCTCACACTTCTCGTGTATGAAGACATTTTCTTTGCCCTTCCTCCTCTTTATTTTCCACGGTAAGAAGGAGAAATAGTTTGAGTCATTTCAACAGTCATTTCATATCACATTTAGGCTATCACCAGTAAAGGCTTTCTAAGGATCCATATAACTTTTTCTCCAAAGCCTGTATCTACAACTATTTTAATAAACAGGTGAAGTTGGAATCCCCCAAATAGAAAATGATTTCTTTTATAAATCAGCAAGTTCCTGAATGAGCCTTGCAGGGATTTTATAAGTCTAATCGTCCCCTATTCTATGAAATAACAACATTTAATTCCTTCTATTCAAGGAAGACACTGTAACTGCCTGAGGAGGCTTAGTCAAATTAAAGATCACTGGACAGGAGTAACGCCAAACAGCTCAACTGTTGAGTCAGAAAGATAGCCAGGGACCAGTATCAGTAAGGATCAAATGCCAGGTCACAGCCCAGACTACACAACACACTAGAAATCTATCCAAGTAGGTAAGATAGCAGTATCTGAAGTATTTAGAAAATCAAGAATTCAGAATTTGGAGAGCATTTCTGCCTCTCCAGAGGCTTCAGTAAAGCTGATACCTCTGGCAGTGAATTACGTCTTCTCCTTACAAATAGAGTTTCCATTTAAAACCTCATATCTTAAATTACTTTAATTCCTGGATGAGCACAGAGCCTGCAGCATGCTGATATTTCCCTATTCAATTTGGAATAGAGATGATTCCCAGGTAATTACATTAATGTAAAGAAAGGCACAAGATAACCCAGGATGGCAGGTAAAACAAAAGTTACTTATGCTCACATTTGAAACAAACACAGATTTAAACCATTATGAAAATACATTGCAGAATAACTGAGACGTTGCTCCATCCCACTTTACTATTAACTTTGTTTGGGAGAAAGATGCCCCTCTCCTACATTTTGTGAGATCAATATAAGACTTAGTGACTTGTATTTGTATGAAAACTATTTAAAATACAACATCACAAAAGATGAATTTGAGTTGCTCCAAAAGATGTTATTAATGCAAAATAAATGTCCCACAATCCAAAATTTGAAAACCAATATTCAAATAATTGCCCATAGAAAACAAACTGTCTGTAAATCGGCTAATTAAAGAGATAATCAATGTCATAAAAGCATAAACAAAATTTATACAGCACAACAGAACAAACATGTGGGACAAATGTAAAGACACGGCCATGGATCTGTATTTCTCCATTATTAAAATCATCTTTTAAAACTCTATGGCAAATACCACTAGAGTGAGTACAGTTTATCAAAATTATAAAATGGGAGGCTAAATTTAAATAATCATATTAACTTTTTTCATGCATTTAAGCATAATGGAGTTCCAAATATTGAGATGTTGTAGTTTTTAACAAGTTATTGCACACACATAAGCACTTACTGTTATTTCCTGGCAGCAAAAATCTCTATCCACCACAAGAGCTTGAAGTTATTGCCTGTTAAAAAGTCACAAAAACATGAGTATGTTAATTTAGAATAAAATCTAATTTGTAATAGTTAATAGGATTATTTTACATTAATAAATAAGAAATATAATTATAATCTCCTGGTTTAGTTTATTTTCATGAATTAAAAACTACAAAAGGCAAGGGAAAATTATTTCTCAATGCATACCATAAATTAAAAATACTACTGAAAAAGGAAAAGAAAATTTCAGTTACGCAAAAATGGAAACATCCTACTTGGAGAAGATAATGCATTCATTTCCCCCACCCTGTAATGTTTATAGGTAATCTAATCATTGGTTTTCATGGAGGGAATAAAGAATAGTTTGAGTTACACACTGATTAAAAACTTATGTTTCACCAGTTATCCGGAATTTTCTTTGATTAAACAAATCTTTGTTAACTCATCAAACAAATTGGAAAATAACAATAGGAAAAAAGATCTAATCAAATTAAAGATACACTGCTTCTGAACAATTATAGAATATAAGATGTCAATACATGGGTAAAGTATACTGTTTCATTTATCTTTGATCAAGTTACTGAAGAAAAAATAAAACAAATCATCTTTATCATATGCTTGATATTGAGTAGTATCTGAATATTCAACCTGAAATGGAGAATTTAAGTAATTATCTAAATCACTCAGGCCAAAAGACCAATTTACAAGAATTACCCAGCTCACTGGGGCAAATATTATTGGAGGAGTCTTTTCCTTGAATTATTTCTTAAACACTAATTTTAATTTTAATGGTTGAAAGTTGCCAAACACAGAAAGAAACATAACATGGTTTGAATTAGACATACATAATCACAAGTAAAGTCATCTGAAAATACATGTTTAAAAAACAAATTTTTAATCTTAAAAGAGATAACATTTTTCTTTCTCGGAAGATATTTTAAAATATACTCTATACGGAAACTTGATTTGGACTTAAGTATCATTTCATTGTAACTATGCATTTCCATCTTAATGGAAACTATTTATCCATTTTAATTTCTTTTCCTTTTCCAGCCACTGTTAAAAGCACAAGACGACTTTCAAAGTCTTTTTCCAGTAAAACACTCAATGTTAATTTTAAAAGCTGTAGCTTGCCAAAGTATTTCCTGTTATAAATTTATACAGAAGTAACATTTAATAAAAATATTAGAAACATGTTTTTTTAATACGTTTATTCCAAGTAACCAAAATCTGCCGACATAATGTAACTTAAAATGTTTCTCTATTTTTTAAAGATTTTATTTATTCATTTGACAGAAAGAGAGACAGAGAGAGAGGGAATACAAGCAGGGGGGAGTGCGAGAGGGAGAAGCAGGCTTCCTGCTGTGCAGGGAGCCCAATGTGGGGCTCAATCCCCGGACCCTGGGTTCATGACCTGAGCTGAAGGCAGACGTTGAACCACTAAGCCACCCAGGCGCCCCCTAAAATGACTCTTTACATAGTTCTCTACTATGCTAAGAATAAAAAAAAAAAAAAAAATCACACCACTAGGATTTGGAGAAAACGGAATTTTTAAAAATAAAATGTATTAAAATTTTATGGTGAATTTAAGAAATAATTTTCCATTATATAGGGGCAAACTTAGGGCAATAAGTTATTTCCTCAAGAAAGAAATCAAGATAAATAATAAACTGTTTACTATCCAACATCATTGAAAAAGCTGTTTAATAGCAGTTAATTTAAGGGTAAACTTCAAGAATTTAAATGAAAATAGCAATCCATGACTTCCTGCCCTTTCATGTTTTGCCAGGAAGCATTAGCATTTTGACATCATGTCCTATAAATCTCAAACTCTATTTTCATTAATGTAGGACAAATCTTTACAGTGCATTTGTATAAATTTATTTTTGAATTTTAAAATTAGTTTTACATCTTATTAGGATACAAATTATAATTTTTATTTTATGTAAGGATAATTCTGTATTGACTGAACACATATTTATGACTAAAAAGTAACTTTTTTTTCCCTATAAAAATAATTTTCTAGCCATAGAAATTATAAAGATATACAATCTTTCTTTGGGACAACAAAAGAGTCATCATTTGAGATAGTTGTTAGTTGGCTTGCTTCACTACTTAGTGACATCTTTAACCTTTCATATTACTTTATTGCCCCACTCAGTGGAAATACTCTAGAACCAATACATGCTTTGTTCCTGTTGAGATGGCAGAAAGTATGAAATCATGCTAGAGTTTTCCGGGGGGAGCTACTGTGAAATGGGAGGAAATGAGTAGTTGCAGATTTTTTTGTTGACATTGCACTTAAGGTGGGGAGCACCTGGGTGGCTCAGTCAGTTAAGCGTTGTACTCTTGATCTCAGCTCAGGTCTTGGTCTCAGGGTCGTGAGTTCAAGCCCCATGTTGGGCTCCACAAAAAAAAAAAAAAAAAAAAAAAAAATGGTTAAAGGAAGATTAATGATGGGATAAAACTCACACAGTGAATTTCTTCAACTTCCCCACGCTTCTGTTTTTTAGTGGGATTGCATTCCTTTTGTCAAATGCCCTACCTGGATACACTCTACCTGATAGCTTTGTGGGTTCTATCATGGTAGAGATATTTGTGTTGTGGAAATCTTTCTTTAAATGGAATATTATTTGAAAACTGCTGTCATGGAAGTTGGAATGAAAGTCCTAGAGCCCTTCTGCTCCCTGTGTTCTCTCCCCCACCTAGAGCTCAGAAACCACTTCTGGTAAACCTCTAGGTTTTCAGGGAGCAAAGTCTGAAATCCACTTCTCCATCGCCATATTCTTTCCTTTCATTTCAAAAAGCAAAACAAAACCAAACAAAAAGAGTGGGAGAAGAGACATGGGAAACTGTGTTTTCTGGGAAAGAAAAGGTAAATAAATGCAAGATAAGAAATAACATACAGAATTTGGGTGAGAATAAGGAAAGCAGAGAAAAAGACAATGTTTCAGGTAAGTTTGCAATGTGTGTGCCAAAGTTTTAGGAAACTGGGAAATAACAGCCCTGAAACAAAGAAAAGAAATACTGCAAATAAGTGAAACTTTACAGACAACTTGTACATCCTCATTCTCCCAGATGCTTTATATACGTATCATTGAAATCTCTGATTTTCTGATATTTCAGGTGATTTACAACATGATCTACATGATACAATTTGAGAAAGATTTCAATGTGGTTATCTTCCAAAGACAAAAACATAAAATGCAGGCTCATTCCTAAGCAATCAAGGACATCTGGTCACCTTTACATTATGCTAATTGCCATAAAATTCTACCACATCTTAAATTATGGATGTTGATATAGTGTAGGAATTGACTTATAAAATAGAACTCTGTTCCCTAAAATGTGATCTCATTACCCTTTTGTTATGCTCTTTATTGTTAAACCAACTAACATCTAATTACATTTGGGAAAAAAAAATAAAAAGAAGAAACAAGAAAAAAAAAATTACCCTCATGTTCAAGTAGCTGCTCTAGGATTCACACCTGAAGCCTGGAGAGTTTGCACAAGGATTTTGGCTTACTCTGATGTTAATTCTCTCCTTCAGAATGTTTGGAAGCTCAGTACCAGACCCTGGTCTCCAGCTTGCCAAAACACATGCTGGTTTCTTGGTATGGTTTTCTAGCTCTTTTGCTATTAGTGCATAATTTGACAGTATGCTGCCACGGTAACAGAATTCATTAAGAGCTTTCAGTTTTGTTCTGCCAATGAGGATTTTTGGCTGCATGTAGTGCTGGCCTCTGAAGATTGATCCATAATATTTGTCTTATAAAGCCTTGTCATCTTATAGCATGACTGATGCTACAAAATAATCCATAATGAGCCAAGGTCTCCCAGCATGAGCTACTCCCTGAGGGTAAGTTAGACACTACTGGAAACCACATTAACTTTTTTATCATCAAACTTGGGTGCTTAAAATAGACTGCATGAAAGTGGATACATTATGCAGTCCCATCTTGCACCACTGGAGTTGTGGAATGGATTAGGAATGTAATCCTTAATGTTCATTCTCTACAATATCCCATTATAGGAAAAAAAAATCTTCCGTATTCTGACAATTTTCTTTGTATTGTCATTTTCACAGGCAAGGTTTGCTGGGAAGGACTATGTGGTTGATACAGTAAAGGAACAAAATGTCATAGTCTTTTTAACCAATATTATCCCATATGATTTCAGTAAAAAAATAACATACCTTCTGTTATTTTCAGGTGTATTTTTTAATATCATATAAATTATATTTTGACCACTTGTTCTGCTTTTAACTACTGGATTGTTTATTAATTCTGTGTGTATGTATGTGGGTGTGAGTGAACGTGCACAGTACTAACAGTTTGAAATTCTTGTGAAATCTTTTCAAGCTAATGAGACCAAAGTCACCGGGCTAATCGCCTCGGGGACTGGATGGCTCCAAAATGAGGAACGAAACTACCCTTGTATTCTTTTCTCGTATTTGTGTATGTGGTACTAGTGAGAGATAGAGAATGGATCAGGGCAAGCCCAGTAATTAGAATGAAATATAAATCAAGGCATATTGTTGGATGAAGAGAAGAAATAAGCACAATCTTTATCGAGGGCAGCGATTCTCTATCAGGGGCACTTTTGCCCTACAAAGAACATTGAGCAACGTTTGCTCACATTTTTAGTGGCCACAACTGAGGGATGTTACTGGGATTAAGTGGGTAGAAGTCAGAGAGGCTGCCAAACATCCTACAATACACATGACAGCCCTCCTCTCTCCTGTGTATATCCACACAAAATCATTTGGTCCAAATTGTCAATAGTGTTGCAGTTGAGATACCCTGGTTTAGGGTAGGCTTGAAAAGAACAGTAGAGTACAAATCTTCTTTTGTTTGTTGGCTGTAGGCTTTGAAGAGGGCATGGTCTCCATGGTCTCAGGATCTCAGGAGAGGTAAATCCATTCCTTCCCTCCAGTAGATGGGGAAAAGGGAGCCTCAACACCACCAGCACATTTTGCATCAGGGTGTTCGGTGGCACTTTGAGAAGAGCAAGGTACAAATAACAGCCTTCCTAGTTGACAGGCCTAGCTGACAACTGAGAAAGCTAAAGTATCCATGGTACTATGTGTTCTTTTTGTCCAGAGTCATTTCTTGACATCTTTTTCCTTTCCCCCTTTGACTATTTCTGTTTCTTGTACTATCATTTATCATGTCTTAATATTTTGATACACTATTTAGTTCATTTAATGTCTCTTTCTGGGCTTCTTTGTTTGAATTCTTACAAATTTTTCACACAAAAAAAGTTTACAGTTCTTTTTAGGAGATGTTATATATATATATATATATATATATAAATTTTTTTTTTCATTTGGTTGGTTCTTGGTTCCTTTTCCTAATCTGAAAGGATCTAATTTTAGCCTTCGCATGGCTATTGACAGGAGTTGAAAGCTCAGCAAAAAGGGACCCTTGCCTGCTAAAAATGACACCAGTAAAGTAATAGCATTCCCCTAGGGATACGTAGTAGTCATCCTTTAGTTAGTATCACTGTCTTGTACTTCTCTCTCCCTTCCTTCACCCCTCCATTCTTCTCCCATCCTTCTCCCCCTCTCTCCTAATTCTGACCACATTTACTGAACGCCTGCCCCATGCTAAGTTGCTAAATCACAGAAAGAAAAGGCATGACCCCCATCCAACAGACATGGAAATCAGGCATGAACAGAATGCAGTACATCACCTGAGAAAACACAAGTAATCAAGTCTGTCAAATATATTTAATAACAGAACACTTTTTGTTTTATGTATGAATTGGGTAGAAACTAATAAATGTTATTCTATCTTTTTTATTATTATTTTTCTGTGCAATATTAATTCTTAGGTCATATATATATTAACTATATGTGAACACTGGAAAATAAATAATTGGTATTTGAGGAAAACTCTGAGATTATAAAGTCACCATCTTATATGTTATTTACAATCTCAAAAACATGATAAAATGATATTTGTGATAAGCATCTTGCAATTTATGTAAAAGAGAGGCTAGATGACAGGGCAATCTCCGATCTTGAAGAGTCGGGTGTAGATCTGGAGAAATCAGCTGCTCGTAACGAATTTCCACATGGGCAGCTGTCTAGGCAAGAAGACCAAAGACAACAAGAAAATGCTAGGAAGTTCTTTTATTTTAAATGCTCCTGCTACCCTTAGGTTACTTCAACTGGAGACATATTACCATGTTTGGAAGTTTGAAAAATATAGCAAATAAAACATTTAATATCTTCCAGTGCAACTGAAGATAATCAATATTTCTCATCACTTCAAATGTTGTTCTAGGAACTTATACAGTATAAATCCTGAAAATGGCATAATGTTTTACTGATTCATTGGAATCAAAATGAATAATTACAAAATAATAGAAGAATTTTAACAATTTAACGTGATTTTAGTGGTGTGTGTTTACTACTTCCTTTCTCTTACCTTTATGGATCAAAAAGTAAAAATTATATGAACTTAACAATATGAAAAAATGTTTGAGAGGGTGTATCTAACACTGACTGTTCAAAATAAATTCAAAATAAAACAATGAAATTTTGGCATAAAAACTTCATAGTAGTATAGGAGCCGTTTTTCTCTAATGAAATAGATGTAGACTAAAAAACATGACGAAAAAAATGCTGAGAAATGGGACAGTGCACATTGATTTGTAGTACATTTTCAACTCATGAAGTCATCTGGCATTTAGAGGCAACAGTAACATTTTTGAAGTATTAAAAAATTACTCTGATGACATCAAAATAGTCACAATATCTATATAAGGGAATATAACTTGATGGAATATCACCACACTTGATTAAAATATAAATATGTAAATTAATGTAAAACAAATACCGTTTCATAATAATTTTGTTTTAGATTATAAAGAAAACTAACCCCTCAGTCTTTTTTTATTATTATTTTTAAAATATTTTATTTATTTATTTGAAAGAGCGAGCACAAGCAGGGAGGAGCAGAGGGAGAGGGAGAGCAGACTCCCCACTGAGCAGGGAGCTGATGAGGGGCTCCATCCCAGGACCCCAGGATCATGACCTGAGCCGAAGGCAGATGCTTAACCGACTGAGCTACCCAGGTGCCCCAAACCTTCAGTCTTTTAATAAAAAGTATCCACGACGTTCATTACCTATTAATGAGATAATTTTACAATGTCTAGAATCAAAAATGAGGTGCCAATGGCCTCTGCTATCTGATGGCAAATATCATTATTTACCAAGGAGGTAGGATGCTCAAACACTAATGACATGGACTCTAGAATACGACTCAGGGTTCAAATTATTGGTCTGCTACTTCCCACCTTTACAAATGTAGGCAAGATCATCTCTAGTACTGTTTCCTCCATCATCAGACTCCAGGGATAAAAGAGTCCCTGCCCTGCTGATCTGTATGGAAACTAAGTGAGAACAAACATGTAAAGCACTTAGAATGTGTCCTGCACAGATCTGGCATTTGCTGAATGCATTGAGTATTCCTACCAATTTTTTTTTTTAAATCACTGAAATTTCCTGTAAAAATCTAAACCTACAGTTTGGTACTATTATGTTCACCAAGAGTAGTAGACATTAATTCAATGTCCCTGAGTCACAGGGCACCTCACGAGAACAAGGGACCTTTCTCAGACTGTAAGCAAATCTAAGTACACTCCTGGAATTCAAGCATATCACCTACATTTATTATTTTTTAAGATTTCACTCATTTAGAGAGAAAGAGAGAGTACATGAGTGGGAGGAGAGGCAGAGGGAGAGAGAGAATGCCAAGCAGACTCCCCACTGAGCATGGACCCCCCCCTGCCCCAACACACACAGGACTGGATCCCACGACCCTGAGATCATGACCTGAGCTGAAATCAAGAGTCTCGGAGGCTTAACTGACTGAGCCACCCAGGTGCCCCTAGCACACTGCCTTTAAATTAAGAAGGTTGGAGTGAACGCTTTGCATGACAGTAAGCTCATGGAAGGTAGGCAGTTTTAGACTAGATTTGTTTTTTAATATTTATTTATTTATTTTAGAGGGGGGCGGGCATGTGGAAGGACAGAGGGAGAGAGAGTCTTAAGCAGACTCCAAGCTGAGTGCACCCAGATTCTGGGCTCAATCTCAAGACCCTGTGATCACGACCTGAGCCAAAAACCAAGAGTCAGACACTTAACTGACTGCGCCACCCAGGTGCCCCAAGGTAGGCAGTTTTATACATTTTTTTTTTCTCTTTTTGAATTTCAAATCAAACCTGTTTGGTTTGATTTTGATACAATCATCATAATCCATTTGGCTATATCCTGAATCAAAATGCATGTGGCTTTAAGTCTAAGAATGCTGGGTGTACATAACCAAGCCTTAAAATCCTTAAGCAGCTTACCACAGTGAATCAGCAACTAGTTGGACCTGGAGTCAGAACCTCCAAAATATTTTCCAGACTTGAAACTGTGTGTGTGTGTTTGTGTGTGTGTGTGTGTATGTGTGTGTGTTTTAATCACATTTACCCAATGAGATAGAGTGTATAATAACATTTATTTTAGGATTTTATTTATTTATTTGAGAGTGAGGGCTAAAGAGAGAGAGAGAGCACATACACCCAGAGGGAGTGGGAGAGAGAAAAGCAGACTCCCCACTGAGCAGGGAGACTGATGCGGGGCTCAATCCAAGGACCCTGGGACCATGACCTGAGCAGACGCTTAACTGACTGAGCCACCCAGGTGCCCCATATAATAATTTTCATAAATGATTTAAAGTTAATGAAGCCTAATTTGATATTTTTGTGGCATATAGACTTAAAGAAAAACAGTAACAAAAAGTGATTACAATACATCTAAAATAAGAATGCACTTAAAGCTACATGCCTTTGATTTGGGATATAATCAGATGGGTTATGATGATCAAATCAAAATCAAGCCAAACAAGTCTGATTTGAAATTTTTAAAAAAAGATATAAAATTCAAGAGAATGTCTTGAGTTGTCCTGTGTAGGACACAGAATTATTTCTGAAATCTCTAAGATCCTATAAAATTATTTAAGAAAATAAATAAAAAGGAACCAGATTGTGTCAGAATGAATGTCTCTATTGTATGTCAGCATCCAATATGTTCAATACACTCAGAGTTTTTGAGCCCGTACAGCTTTAAAATGCAAAAATAACTCCACTTAAGCCCCTACTGGGATTGTGTTGACTACGGGCAATAAAGAGTTCTGAGTTCTGTTCCTTATCTGTCACTGACAATAGTGACTGACATAAAGGGTACTCTAAATTGTGATCTCCAAAGGTAATACTATTTTCCAAAGCCAATATAACTGTTGGAGAAGGATACCCACTCTTGGTTCCGATGGAATACTTAGTATGACAGAGAAACACTGTCTGGATATAAACATTGTGACATAAAATATTATTGGGACATCTTAATGAATTATAACATAAGACGTCCTAAGAAACTGTCTCAGGAGCGTGGGGAGTACCATTATGGCATTATAGAGGATTCCTGTTCCATTTGGCTGTATCTAGCAGGCTCCTTCCTTCAGATCTGTAACAGTATCAATTTCTGATGAAACCCATCCAAATTCCTCAGCTTAGATCTCGATAATCCTTACCAAGTAACTCAAATCTGAATCTCTCCAACATCACCCCTAATTAATTCATGAAAGGTGAGGTGGAGGTGAAAGGCAACTGTGGATATATTCAGTTTTCCTCCCTCTAGACAAGATTACTTTGAAATAAGCCAAAATAAATGGCTACTGTTTTAAAAACTCAAGGAAAGACTACATAAACTCTCACAGTAATCTATGAAAAGGGCCTTTTGGTTAGAAAACCTGTTCATATATCTTATTTAATGGCTCTTGCTTTAATTAAAAAAAAACCCTCTTGTCACTGTGAAGTCATAGCAGCTGACCGACTAGGCCCCAGTTTATAAGCCACTCATGTGCTTCATTAAGTGAGGCAGACGGTGACGTACCAGCAAAGACAAAGAATCCTGAGACCCAGGGGCGCCTGGGTGGCTCAGTCAGTTAAGCGTCTGCCTTCGGCTTAGGTCATGATCCCGGGGTCCTGGGATCGAACCCCGCATCGGGCTCCCTGCTCAAGCGGAGAGCCTGCTTCTCCCTCTCTCTTTGCCTGCCGCTCTGCCTACTTGTGTTCTCTCTCTCTGTCAAATAAATAAATAAAATCTTAAAAAAAAAAAAAAGAATCCTGAGACCCAATCCAGGCTTGACCACTTCACAGCTGTAAGGCCTTGGACAGACCCCTTAACCCTACTGACTCTCAGCTCTTCCACTTGCAAAATGAATATTTATAACTACCTTCCTATGTTTCGTTGTGAGGATTAGAGATAAAATATATAAGCAAAACCCATGCTTCAGTGCAAACCACATAGAAGGTGTTTAGCGATTGGGAATTAATAGCGGCAGTAGTAATTGTAATAAATAATTTAGAATGGTAGCAATCGTTAATAGTAATAAGTTTAATAATCTTTCAGGGGAAATATCCTGCAAATGTCTGGGAAGCAAAAAAGGACAACAGCCTTGAGCTAGAATGGGTGAGTGTGACTGAAGAGACACAGCGCCCTGAGGGGCAGTCTCTGTGACAGGCAATGTATGTGTCAGTGTGACTGAGCCACGGCGCTGTGATATTTGGTCAAACACTATTTAGATGTTGCTGTGAAGTGTTTTTTTTTTTTTTTTTTTTTGATGAGATCAACACTTCAATCAGTGGACTTTGATAAAGCCGGTTATCCTTCATAATGTAGACTGGCCTCATCTAGTCAGTTGAAGGCCTCTGGTAGAAAAACCCATCTGTCCCCAACCAAGAAGGCATTCTGCCAGCAGGCAGGTTTTGGACTCAAACTGCAACTCTTCCTTGGTCTCCAGCCTGTCAGCCTACTCTGCAGATTTTGGATCGACCAAGCCTCTATAATCACATGAGCCAATTCCTTAAAATTAATCAATCAATTGATCAATCTGTTTATCTATACACAGACACACACAGACACACAGACAGACACACACAGACACACACACACGCTTCATGTTTTTATTTCTCTGGAGAACCCTGACCTAAGGGTTACAGCAAACTGCAACCCAGAAGAGTAATATCTTGAAGTCCAATGTAAAAACCCATGGAAATCTGTAAACGTGACATCTCAGCATTGCATCTGATGTATAGTTTAAAAGTCAATTGCATCATTCAGTTGTCCTTCAAAGTTAGGTAAAAGAGGTGTAATACTTAAAGTTTTGATCTTTGGTATTTATCACCAACAAATAATGGGGGAAAGAAAAATTAATGGCTGAACATCAATTCTCTAGAATGAGAAAAAATAAAACCTTTTTAATATGAATGTGGTATCTTTAGAGTTCTCAATAGAAAAGTAAATCTGAATAATTTGTCTCTTTTAAAGAATGTAAAAAGCACATAGTGCATAGCCATTAGCATAAAAAAATGGAAATAAGCAGAAGGTAAATGTTATAGTAAATCTTCCATTTTATGTTCGAACATATTTTTAATTATGAAACAGAATTCTACAAAATAAAGCAGTATCGCAAAAAATGTGTTTCCTTGCCCTTTTTAATTTGCATTTTTACATAAATTTCACTTGCCAGTTATTCTTAAAGATTTATAAACAAGGCACAGGAAGCAAAAAAATAACTACAATTAATGCTTTCAAATATATTCTTAGATACCTTGATGCATCTAAGACCACATGATGAGGAAAACTAAAAAAAAATAATAATAACCATAAATCCCTAATTAAACCTTGAATTTTCTAAACAAATTCCAATGAAGCACATGATGGGAGAAGGAGATGATACTTAGCTGAGTTACTGGGTAGTTGTAATATTTAGGGAACAAAATGGGTATTCACAAGTCTACTCCAACACAGTGCATCTCTTTAGGGAAACCTCTTGGCCAGGTTCATCGGCTACTTTATACATATTATACACTCTTTAGCATTTTATTTTAAAAATAAGTATTTTGGTAATTTTTATTGAGTTTATTTTTGCATGGAATCATTCTGTACATATTTAATGGTTTTTTAAATGGTAAGTATAAGTATTATGCACTACTGGAGAATCCAAACATGGGAAAGATGTGGGCCCCCCACTCCCTTGGAAATTTTATTAGGCATGCCAACTTTTCTTTCATAGCTTCCATATGTTCACTGTGCATGGGCTGTTGTGAATTCCTTTTTGATCTAAATTTCTTGTTTCTTGAGTCTGCTCTTCCTCTTTGCCCTGAGTTCACTGTGGTCTCTCTCAGTTGAATGCATCTAATCTCACTGCTTTAACTTCTACCCAACATAGATGACTCACCCACTTCCAATGTACACATCTGCAAATTAAAATATATTTGCAGGGGGGCTGACAGTTACCTAAGCAAAGGTGACAAATCCCTCCCAATTATATCTAAGAAAAGAGGAATGCTATGTCAGTCAAATGGGGGATATACGTTCAGCAGTATTTTCTAGAAGTCTCATTCCAGAGAGCTGTATGCTCAACCTTTTGTTCACAGCATGTACTTGGCATCAAACTACTCTCTCTAAAACAGATGTCATTCCAATTTTAGTCAAAACAAATGATTTTTTTTTTTAGTTTTAAATACACTCAGTACTTTTTTGGGTCTGTGTTTACAATTTTGTTTACTTGAAATGTTTTTCCCTTCTGATCGCCCCTCTCATTTTTTGAGTCCCACCATCTTCCAAGCCATAGCTCGATCACGACTTCCTCCAGGAATCATAAACTTCCCTCATCACCCACAGAGCTGCCATCTCTCTTTCATTAACGCCATAGTGTTTCCTTCCCACCTTCTCATTGCATTCAGAGTTTGCCTTTCTTTGTACAATTACAATTTTCTCTGATTATAATCATGGCAGAGACATTGGCAGCTCTCACAAAATAGCAGCCAGTTCAACCATCACGTCTTATCCTTTCAAAATGTGTGCAACAACAGTAGCTTGTGACTTTCCTGAGGTTTTAAGAAACCGAACCCTAGAAGGGAATCTCCCTTCTATTCTAGTCATTACTGTTACACCTCAGATACTCCACAGTGAGTTGCCTTGGATCCTTATACTGCTGCAAACGAGGGGCTGTGCAGAGGGGCTATCAAATTTGATCCTCTGGACCATAAAAAGCAAAGTCATGGCCCCTGTGTGGGGGTTAAGAAAACAGGGTAGAAACCCTAATGGCAATTGAAGGTCTCTTTATGGACCCTGTTGACACAAAATTTCAGCAAGAGGATTAACAGATACCTGGGAACGTGTACCCAGTCCAATTATTGTGAAAAAAACAAATTGTGTTAACTAAAATGCCAAAAGGAGAAAATGCTATACTCCAATATTGTCTCCTACTAACAAAATTATTCATTTTAATGAACTTTGACAATGTTCCTCATGCCTACTCTCCAATTCTGTACTAAGAAAGTTTGTTTTATCTCCTCAGTACCTTTCTGCTATGTTCTGTGATGAGATTCATGACTTCCAGAACTTCCATCTAGCCTGAAGCACTCTCCCCACAGCTCTCTGTAAGACATCATTTTCTTTTTGCTCCAGCATTGTAGCATATGCCTTTACCTCTTTCTCTCTAAAACTCTCTTCTTCTTCCTTTGCAATTTCTGTTAACAGCTCAAATCCCAGTATACATGTCACTGCCTCATGGAAGGTCTCCATGACACCCTCAAACTCTTCGTTCTGTGCTTTTTAAGAGCTGGTTTACTTTCATTATTTGTGATGAACTCGGTGCAAAATTATACATTTATTGGTATGATGACGTGAGTAATGTCCTTCTCCACCAAAGGGAAGAGCTCTTTGAGTTCAGGATCACTCTCTTTTTTCCTTCATTAAATAATCTGGACCCAGCACTAGTCCATACTAGTAACAGGTACTTCATATATGCTAATGGGATGAAATCATGAACCAAAGCATTTTGGATCCTAAACATGACATAAAACTTAAACACAGCTACTTGACTATAAGTATACTTGTACAACTTGAGAGCTGAAGAATGAAAAAGCTCTCAAACTTTTCTCCCATAATATTTTCTGAAAAGAATAAATGCAACTTTTTCTAAAGCAAACAAGCAAATAAAACTAAGAAAGCAACACTGGTACTTTTCCTCTGTTGTGTCTCTCTCTCTCTTACAGCCTTTCAACTGGCCCATTCTATCACCTGCCTCGATTGATGTTACTTACAGCTTCAGCATTATTTCCTTCATATTCATCCTGTGGAAATCCTGAGGTTCTCTTTTGCACCTGCCTTCTGTTTTGTTTTCTTTACTCTCTTCCGGGTCCTCATAATGCAAATCTAGATTCCTACCAAGGATTCTAAATTGGCCTCTCATTCTAGATTGAAATCTCTAAACACGCCATTCGATATATTATTCTGATCCTCAAATGTTTATTGTCTCCAAAAACATAAAATATAACTCATATAATTTGCTTCAGTGTCTTTAATTAGTCAATATTGTCCCTCCCAACAAACGTTATTTTCCTTAATACCCAGTCTTTACACACATGTATGTTACTTCTTGCCACTCTATTTTTTTGAGGAACTTATGAACTAGGAATATTTTGAAATAGTTACCTAGGAAATAAGCACAGGATTTAAAAGGAACAGAAAAAGGTCAAACTAATTTGCTCTCCTTAAGCTGTCTTGGAATTTCTAAATAGCCTCAATCTTACAAATCATATCATCTTCCTCCACCAGGATATTTGGAGGTTGAGATCCAATTTAACTCTTTAACAACACATTGACCATATTCCTACTAAAGCTTATTTTCACATTATAGCAATGGGTATATTGATATATATTAATTATTAATATAGTTATATTAGTTAATGAGCTCCTAACTTCTAAGCAATGTGTACAGAGCATAAGACTTATTTATGTTTCCAAAAACAAAAGAAAATACTTCCAAGCTCATTTTGTGAGACCAGCACTACCCTAACACCAAAACTAGACAAAGATACCATAAGAATAGAAAATTAATGGCCAATACCCCTGATAAATATGGATGGAAAAATCTTCAACAATATTAACAAGCTGAATTCAACCATGCATTGAAAGGTTCACACACCACAATCAAGTGACATTTCTTAAACGGATATAAGGATGGTTCAATATCCACAAATAGAGCAATGTGAGCTGCACCTTAATGAAATGAAAGATAAAAGTCATATGATCATCCCAATAGATGTGGAGAAAGCATCTGACTAAATTCAACATCCATATATGATAAAAGCTCAACAAAGTGAGCATAGAGGAATGTACCTTAACACAATAAAGGTCACATATGACACCCTCACAGCTAAGATCATACTCAACAGTGAGAAGCTAAAAGGTTTCCCTTTAAGATCAGAAACAAGATAAGGGTACCCAAGCTCACCACCTTTATTCAACATAGTATTAGAAGGCTTAGCCCCAGGGCAATTAGGTAAGAACAAGAAATAAAAGTCATCCAAAGTGGAAAGGGAAAAAATAAATAAATAAAACTGTCACTATTCTCAGATGACATGATATGAGATACAGAAAGCAAAAAACTCCACCAAAAATCTGCTACAATAAACAAATTCAGTAAAGTTGCAGAATACAAAATCAATATATAAAGAATCTGTTGTGTTTCCGTATACTAATAATAAACTATTTGAGACATTAAGAAAACAATCCTAATTTCAATTGAATCAAAATGAATACCTCAGAATAAATTTAACCAAAAAGGGGAAAGATGTGTACACTGAAAACTAGAAGGCACTGATAAAAGAAATTGAAAGAGACACAAATAAATGAAAAGTTATCCCATGCTCATAGGTTGGAAAGTATCGAAATTGTTAAAATGTCATACTTCTTGAAGCAATACACATTAAAATTCAGGGCAATCCATATTAAAATTCCAATGGCATTTTCCACAGAAATAGAACAAATAACCCTAAGAATTGTATGGAACCAGGAAAGACCCTATGTAGCCAAAACAATCTTGAAAAAGAAGAAGTAAGCTGCAGGTATCATGCCCCCAAATTTCAAACTATATTACAAATCTATAGTAATCAAAACATATGGTATTGGCATAAAAACATACACATGCACCCATGGAATAGAATAGAGTCCAACACATATACGGTCAATCAACTCATGACAAAGGAGCCAAGAATATTCAATGGGGAAGGCAGTCTCCTCAATAAATGGTATGGGGAAAACTGGACAGCCACATGCAAAAGAATGAAACTCAAGCACTATCTTATACCATATGCAAAAATTAAAACAAAATGGATTAAAGATATAAGCATAAGACTTGAAACCATAAAATTCATAGAAGAAAACATAACAGTAAGCTCCTTTATATTGGTCTTGGGGATGATTTTTTGGATTTGACACCAAAAGCAAAGTCATCAACAAAATAAAAAGGCAACCTATCAAATGGGAGAAAATATTTGCAAATCATCTGTCTAATAAAAAGTTAATCTCCAAAATACATAAAGAACTCATACAACTCAAGAGCACAAATAACCAAACATTTCAATTAAAAAATGGGCAAATGATCTGAATAGATATTTTTACAAAGAAGACATACGGATTGTCCACAGGTACATACAAAGGTCCTCACCATCACTAATCGCCAGGGAAATGCAAATCAAAACCACAATGAGATATCACCTCACACCTGTTAGAATGGCTAGTGTAAAACAGATGAAAAATAACAAGTGTTGGTAAGAATGTGGAGAAAAGGGAACCCTTGTGCACTGTCAGTGGGACTCTAAGTTGGTTCAGCCTCTATGGAAAAGAGTATGGCGGTTCCTAAAAATTAAAAGTAGAACTACCATATGATCCAGCAATTCTACTTGTGGGTATTTTCCAAGGAAAATAAAAACACCATCTCAAAAAGGTATCTGTACTCCCATGTTCACTGCAGCATTACTTACAATAGCCAAGGCAATCTAAGTGTCGATGGATGGATGAATTAAAAAAAAGGTAATACATACACACATGCACACACAGAAAATGGAATATTTTTCAGCCATAAAAAGGAAGGAAATCTTGCCATTTGCAACAACATAGATAAACCTTGAAGGCATTATTCTAAGTGAAATAAGTCAAAGAAAGATAAATACTGTATAATCTCACTTATATGTGGAATCTAAAATGAACAAACAAATCCAAGTTCGTAAATACAGAGTACAGATTGGAGGTTGTCAGAGGCAGATGAAATCAGTGAAGGGAGTCAAAAGGTACAAATTTTATTTTATAAAATAAATCACAGGATGTAATGAAAAAGCATGATGACTGTAAGTTAATAATATTGTATAGGACATTTGAAAGTTGCTAAAAGAATAAATCTTAAAAGTTCTTATCAAGAACAAGAAAAAAACTTGTAACTATTTATGACGAGCTTGTTAATAGACTTATTTTATGATATATACAAACATTGAATCATTTTGTTGTACACCTGAAACAAATATGTTACATGTCAATTATACCTCAATTTAAAAAAAAGAGAATGATTTATGTTTATGTATGTAAAAAGCTGAACTTAGTTTGTAAGATATCATTTGAAAGATATCATTTAGTTTGTAAGATAAGCTTACGTTTGGAGTTAAAAATCATTTTTCAATCAATACTTTCCCTGTGAGCCTGAGAAATTTTAGAGCCTCTAACTCTACAGAAATTTATCTGGAGGTAAATGCCACAGCAGAAACTTCTCTAAAATGATTAATCAATCCTTCAGCACTAAATGCCCCTGTAAAGAGAGAGGGTGGACCTACCTAATCTAAAATAATTGTAGAGCAAATTTTTAAGATATTCCCAAAGAATGAATACATATCAGATTCAACAACCACTCTAACTGGTACAAAATGACAGAAAAGAAATCTATTGCATGAATCTATAAAAATATTGCATGTGAATTCAAAAACAACTGTAATTCTCCTCAAAAGAAGCATTGTGCAGATTTGCATTGTTCAGATTTACCAGTAAAAAGAAAATAAAGAAGTTCATTTTCTCTCGGTGATTCATTTTTAAAATAAGTTTTTAGTCCCTTAGGTAACAGCATTGTCTTGAAGTCTAACATAAATTTCTAATTAAAAAAATAATTGGTGGAGATATTTTATACTTTGAAGTGCTCATAATGATGCTTTTGTAAACAGAGTACTATAACAAATGGAGACTGTTTTATTGCCTTAGGATTATTTTTTATCTGCTATTGCACAAATATGCTGCCAAGTAGCAACTACACAAGGGTAGAAGCAAAATTAAATGCCTACAATTGCCATTAGCAATTGTGAAAAATTATTAATCTGTCTGGAAGAAACCAATGGACAAGATTAGAGAAAGCAAAAGTCTTCATCTTGTGGAAATCAATACCCTAGACGTATTTCCATCAGACAATGAATTACAGATTTGTGAGCTGAGATTAAATATGCTTCATATATATTTTGCCTACACCTATCAATTTGTCGTCTTTGTCCTCAGTCTAGTTTGTACAAACATTGTATCACGGCTACCTATTTCTTTATTTAAAAAAATGAGAGTTATTTAGATACTACAGAAAAGTGACAGAAAAGTAAATCTAGGTTTTGTTTATTTAGAGCTTATAAACTAAATCAACAACAAAGGAATTCTAGTCATTTCATATCAAATCAGGTGACTGGCAAATGAATTTTTTTTAAATATCTAGGCTGTTTTTATGTAGGTGGAGTTATATTAGCTTAAAGAAAAAGATTTGTCATTACAATGTACTATAGATTATCCACAAATATGTAGAAATAAACAGAACCAGGGCATAGTCTGAGAACCTCATAATAAATCTTATTTCATGGAATAACAAAATAGATTGGTTGTGTCCAACCCATTTGTAAATATGGATCTAACTTAAATACAAATAGGAACATTGAATACACTCACCTTGTATGCAACTGTCCTTTATTAAATATCTACTGGAGTCTGGTTAGTTGAGATTAAAACTTAATTGAAAATCTCTTATAGTATGCATATTTTATGTCAGAAGAGACATATACTAAAAATTCACTGTAAAACCATTTGCATTAATACTAGAATTCTGGGAGAGAGTGAGGGAAGGGGAGAGAGTACCTTGGACTCCATTCAAGGATATTCAATCATAGATGAAGGAAAAGACTATTGTTCTAGAGAATTACTTATGTGGTTTTATCTATAAGGTGGTTTTAAAGTAGGATTCCAGGGTACTTCTAAGAATAGTAAGCTTTACTAGCTCTGTCCTTCCCAGGGGAAGACAGATACCTAAAAGACACTAATGTGAACTCGTTTCTCATATAGATCCCATTGAGGAAGGTTTGTTTTCACATATTGCAAGGTGTTGGCTTTAATGATAGAAAAGCTATCTACAGATCCAGGGTCAGAATTTTTTGTGCTGAAATCCAAGAGCTGAGTGTAATGGCAGTGAAGTAGGAGGCTGGAGGTGGACTTATAACCTCAGAATCCACAACACTGGCCAAGTCCATTCACGTGGTCATGACACTGTGATGTTTAGAGCCAGTGTTGGGAATCGTTCTCCATCTTATCTCAAAGGTAATGTAAATATCTACTTTTTAAGCGGCACTGGGTCATGGATGAAGGAGCCCAAAGGTGGGAAAAAATCCACGTGCAGCTCTTAGTTACTGTTTCCACAGGCTCTTCTCCCGTGATGCCAATCATCTCTTTTGTAAAACGGGGGTAACACAACTTGCCATGTCCACATGGTTCTGTTCTAAAACGAAAAGTAGGGCTGCTTTTGACAGCTTTGGCAAGTATGAAGTAATAAGCAAAGAAGATAAGAAATATGACAGAGGCCCAGACATACAAGAGTAGCAAATACTGTTGGTTAATGTAAAAAAACTAACTACCATTCTTAGTATGTTTGAAACTCCACACAGCGAGTGACCCTCAGCTCACGTTCTCAGCCCTTTGTCATATAATTCTGTTTGCTGACACACGAAAGAACCAGTCTTCATAGACTCATGACGGTGGTGATGTCTGCTTCTGCAATGTGACATAATCTGTGGGAGGAGAGGGGAGGTAGCCACAAGGGGAGGTAGCCGCAATGGCCAGCACCTACTACCAAAGAACTAAATCAGCGTAAAATTCCTTCTGTGAGCACCATGGAGAGAAACTAACGGTGTATGCAGGGCAATAGTTTGCATCTCATGAACCCCGGTGAGGTTATTTTCAGGGCTATCAGCCTTGTGTGCTCATAGGATGACAGCTGTCAATCAGCTCCTACCATTACAATTATGATTTGAAATATTGCAGTAGGAAAACATCTCCCACATTTAACCTCTGGCAAACTTTCTGCAAAATTCATATAGTAGAGCAAACCTTGGGGCGGGGGGGACTCTGACCATCTCCTCAATAACCCATCATCCTGGGTTCTAGGTATTCATTTGTCCTTGAGAGTATCTCTCAGAATATTTTAGGTGGAATGGCTAAGCTGAAAATCAGTACTGGATTCAGTATATCTTATCATATTGCATTCTGTATTATAAAATGTGATTAATTCATATACAATAAATTCACATTGTTCTATCACGGCTTGCCTCTATCCCTGACCCTTACAGGTTCAAAAACTGTATTCTCTCCGACTGTAAACGTCATTAAAAAAAAAAGTCTTACCAAACTTTTGGATTTTACAATCTCTTATAGGTGTAGATCTAACTTATTTACTAACAGATACGTGAGGCATGAACTCTACACTTGACATCTCCGCTTTCTTAGAATCTACCCACTTCCTCCTTACAACATTGTCACTAGTCTATAAGGCCTTTATGCCAGTGCAAAACAGTGTTGTCCATAGAAATATGTATTGTATCTGCCAGAAAATCGTGGTAATTATACAAATCTTCAATAGCTACGATGTAACCAGCGCCCCTCAGGTTTTAGCCGTGCACAACCTGCACAAATGTAAACTATGATGCTGAATGTAGAAAGAAAAGGATAAGAACCAAAGATAACTCTTTTGCCTAAAACCTGAGGGGCTGGGTGGAAAGTGCGGCTGTTAATAGGGACAGAGTAAGTAGGAGGAGCTGTTTAGAGCTTGGGAGATAATGACTTCAACTCTGGATACATTTAGTTTGAAAAGTATTAAAACATCAGATAGGCAAGTCCAGTATGCTGAATAAAACTCCAAGGGGTGTGAGGCAGGAGGAAGGAGGGGATGTTAGTATCGGAGATAAAGATTTTGGATATATCTGCATTAGGCGATATTTAAATCAGAGAGAGTAGGGGAAGAATTTGTTCAAGAGAAAAACTACAAATATAGAACCTTAATAGGCCTGTTTTATTAAACTTTGGAGGGAATAACAAAATTTTAAGGAGAGGACACCTGCATACAGTTGCACTGTTGTACACTGCACAAGTCTGTGGGATTGCTAGCCATATCTTAAGTCATCACAGATTCTCAGCAAGATGGCAGTGAAATGCCTTGAGAGAAGCCCTCTTTCTAATTCATAGGGGGGAATAACAAACTAGCAATTGTGCAACTCTGAAGAGTTATCAAAGCCATATTGACTTTTTCTTTCAAAATTTTTCTCAACTCCGTTCTCAAATAATCTTAAAGCAGAACTCTGATTAGGCCACATTCCATGAGCAACCATTTTAAGACTCTCAATGGATTTCCATAAACTAATCAATAAAACTCAAACTCTTTAGACTCACATTCAGGACTCTCCACAGTATGGTCCTTTAAGAACAGTAACTTCTAGCCCAAAGAGATTTCTTATTTTCCACCAGGTATATCCTATAGTTTCATGATTTCTAGACTTTTTCCATACTTCAGCAGTGTATTATTATAACTACTTTACAGTGATACAACTGAAGTTTAAGTAATCCTTCCAAGTTAGAAATGTCTAAAGCTCAACTTCTTTTGCCACGAGGATATACCACTCAAATGAATTAATAAGGGTCTATATATCACTCATATACATTACCTACGATATTGTGTATATTTGTCAAATCAGTTGTTTTATGCAAGCTAACATGTTTAAAATTTGAAATAAATGTGCAACCAATAAATATTTTAATAATAATATTATTCTCATTAATTGGTTGTTAACTTTTTCCAAAATAAAAGTCTCTGGGCAAGGAAAAGAAACCTCTGTGCTGTTTTAATTTCTAGACACCAAGTATCCCATAGTGTTACAAAGTATAAAATAATGAGTATTTATAAAAAATATTCTTCACTATTCATGCCAATTGACTGATTAAACCTTCCAATATGTAGAGTCCACTCCCATTCGTCATTGTTACAAAGAAAAGAGCAATAAGATCTCTCATTCATTGCTGGTGGGATGCACAATAGTACAGTCACTTTAGAAAACAGTCCGCCAGTTTCTTAAAAAGTTTAATATCGTCATACCATAAGATTCAACAACTGCGCTCCCAGGTATTTACATAAGTTGAAAACTTAGGTCCACATAGAAATCTGTACATGATTGTTTACAGCAGCTTTATTCATAATTGCCCCAAATTAGAAGCAACTGGGTTATCCATCAATATATGTGAACGGATAAATAACTGTGGTATATCAGGCAATGAAATATTATTCAGCACTAAAGAGAAGTGAGCTATCAAGCCATGAAAAGGCATGGGGAGCCTCGAATGCATACTGCTAGTGAAAGAAGTCAGTCTGAAAATGCTACTCACTGTATCATTCCAACTACATGGCATTCTGGAAAAGGCAGAAATATAAAGAGTAAAAAGGTCAGTGTTTGCCAGGGATTGGGGAGAAAGCAGTGGAGCATGGGATTTTTAGGGCAGTGAAACTATTCTGTGTGATACTGTGATGGTAAATACATGACATGTAATGTAAACTTCAGACTTTTGTTAATAATCACTTATCAAACTGATTCATCAATCATAACAAAGGTACCATTTGTCAATGTAAGATGTTAATAATTGGAAAAACTGGTAGAAGGAGAGAGGGTCTAAGGGAACTCTGTATTTTCTCTTCGTTTTTTGTGGGGTTTTTTTGTAAACCTAAAATTTTCTAAGAAATGAAGCCATTAACTTGAAAAATTTCAATATTCAAATGAATGCATATTTGATGCTTATATAAGCACATTACAGAAAATACGAATTTGGCATCTATTCCCAGTTTCTGGCAGAGAGCTTCTAAAACCCTTTAACTTCCTAAGTGATGGGGTGAGGCATTATCTTTTGCTATAATATTTGGTCTTAGTTCTCAGTTTCTAGCACAAAGCTTCTAAAATGCTTGGAATTTCCCGAGAGAAGTGAGAGAACCATCATGTGTTATTCATCATAAGCCCCTTTCAAGCAGGCCTGAGTTCATGCTAATGAGGTGACTCTTGGAGGATGGGGGCTGATTGCCAGAGGAACGCCCACCTCCCATCCCCCCGCCCAAGAGAAGAGGCCTTGATTGAATTAAACACAAATTGCTACTGATTTAAAAAGTCGTGCTTGTATGGGACCTCCATAAAACCCATCAAACAACAGGGTTCAGAGAGTCTCTATGTTAGTGAACACATGGAAATGTGGAGAAGGTGAAAATCCCAGAGAGGGCATGGAAGCTCCATACCCTCTACCCCCCACACTCGCCCTATGCCCCCCTTTCGTTTGACTGATCCTGAGTCATTTCTTTTATAATAACCTGAAAATAGTAAGTAGAGCACTTTCCTGAGTGAGCCATTCTAGCAAGTTATGGCCCTGAGGCAGTCATGGGAAGCCCCTATTTATAGCTGGTTGGTCAAAAGTAGGAGAGGCCCAGACTTGCAATTGGTGTCTGAACTGGGGGTGGTCTTGTGAGACTGAACCTTTAACCCATGGGGTCTGCGCTATTCCAGGTTGTTAGTGCCAGGGGCGTTGTGAGCAGAGTACCAAAGTTGTTTCTTAGTATATAATAAAAAATCGATGAAATAGAACCAAGTACAGATGACTATGGTGTTTGCTTTTGGTTGTCATAGTGATGGCCTTCAGCTACTTTGCTGGTACCCTCTCCTGCACCCCCCGCCAACAGAAAGTTTCCTGGATTCCTCTGTCAGCAGAAGCAAAAAGTATCTCTTTAATATAGACACACTTTCTCCTGAGACTTCGCATCTCAAGGTATTTCTCCTGAATCTACTACACTTAACCAAAATTCATCCTTAAAGAGCTCACTGAATCATGCAAAGGTTCCTAGAAGGCCATGGTATGTAGAGTGGCAAAAAGAGGCGCCAAACGTGATCGCTGTTAATCAGCACTTTACTCCTTTAATTTTCTCCTTCTTAGTGCTTTAAAGCTTTTAAACTACATTCAGTTCTTTGCTTTATAATTCCTGATTGCTGATGGCAAACATTTTCAGAAAATAAAAGTATAAAGATTTTTTTACAGAGACCATTACACCAGAAGTTCATTAAACTATAGAACAATTAGTTCCTCAGCAATAATTTATAGTTAATTTTTTTAAGATGGTTTCTAACCAGTAGATAAATTTCTTTTGTTTAGCAGTGATTTTTTTTTTCCTTTTGGCGCACTTCCCTGGGAAATTTGGGTTGACACATCTGCTGTGTCCCTAATGACAGTCTTGAGCTTCCTCTTACACACAATTTTCTAAACAAGTTTTCTTTCCAATCCCAGATGTGGATTTGGAATCCTTATGAGAAAGATCACTTCAGCACATTTTTTTCTACTACTGGTCAAAAGTGCAATAAAGACTTTTAATCGCTTTGGAGTACTTCACCACATAGGGAAGAGCCTCGTGTTCCGAAGGACAAAACCACCCATTTGATTACTTAGTCACACACACACACACACACACACACACACACACACACACACACAATTGTTTTGCATCAGGTATTGACCCTGTTCGCTGATGCCCCCAATGCCCGGCTGCATAGGACACCCGTTTGGGTTCATTTAAAACTGGTGGCAGTAGAGGAAAATGATAAGGCAGCCTGCATGTCCTAGGTGGGTCATACACAAAGCACAGAGCACACACAAGTTGTTGGATGTTTCTGTACAGAGCTGAACTATGGGGCAGCCCAATAGCATAGGAGAAAGAACAAGATCTATGAAAGATACAATTACCCTGCCAGAGCCCAGATTCTAGCTTTTGGCTTTGAGTGTGATGAAGTTTGAGAAAGTGACTTTGATTCCAAGTTTTCTCATCTTTAAAGTGCAGACTGTATAAATTTTCACAGGTTTTGGAAATGTCATGAAACCCATTTGACTAGCCTATAGGAAAATGTACTTAATAAATGACAGTATTAATAACGGGAAAAGAAATTACTTGACCAATACTCCTATTTCTCTTAGAACCAAAATTCCTCACTGGATTTCTCCAAGTTCCATCCCTTTTAGGATCTTCTCAACATCAGCTGTTTTACGAACTGGACCCAGAAAAGTAGGATTCCGTTCGTTGCTATTAGTCTAAAAGTTTCTTTCGGCATTTGTGGTTCTGTAACTCATAAATTCGATAAAACAGTTTTTATCCATCAGATGGAGAGGAGTGGCTCCAAAAGTTGGCTAGCAATTGTCCAAGATGCTGCTTTCTTTTAAAATGTGCTCAATTAGGACACCCCAACTTTAAATAGGGCCCTTTAAACTGGTATTTGAAAACAGAATAAATAAGTGTAAGATCACCGTGTCCACAAGTTAATGTTTTAGGTCCTCCTCAAGTTTCGCCATTCCTGATAAATAATTGTTAAATAGTCATTATTTAACACCTTTTATCCTCTCTGAATTCATGTCAACTTCATACATACATACACACACACACACACACACACACACACACACACCACACACAGTTTCATATGTATAGTTTCAAATATATACACACACGCATATATATAACTTTCTTAATTATTGTGATAGAAATGTACACAGTATCATAGGTACATACATATAAAAATCTTTTGTGCTATCTGTAATGAATCATTAATCATATTGATGTTGCATAACAAATTTTATTTAATCTTTCTGCTTGAAGCTTAACTTTCTTCTCAAGGACAAGACTCTTAGATCCCTTTTCCTTCATGCTGTGCTGTGAAAAGCAGAGACGCTATATTCATACAGTTCTTGTCTTGAAGTCCGGCTCTCTCATTCACTGGTTGTCTGATGTTAGCAAGTTACTGAAAGTCTATGAAACTCATCTTTATACTTGGCGAGTTGTGTGAGGATCAAAGGAGAAAATGTACTTAAGGCACTAGGCATATTTAATGCACTTAACTCATGCTGGTTATTATTATATTTTGATTTGTTTAATCTCTAAATTTATTATACATGTTAACACTCACCTTGACATTAGAAAAAATACATCGATGAGGACTATTAAGATAAACAAAATGTGTTCCTTGATGGTGTTAGGCATTTGGTAGGCAGAATTCTAAGGATGACTCCCTAAGATTCGTGTCTTCTGGTTAATCAATCAGGCTGTAATCTAGGTACTGCAGGGATTTTGAAGTTGTAATTAAAGTCCTTGGTCAGTTGACTTTAAAATGTGGAAATTAAATCAGCCCACTGTGATTAATCCCATATGTCCTTTAAAAGGTAGAAAAGGAAGGCACAATGGAAAATCAGAGAGATTCAAAAAATGAGAAAGATTTGACACACCACTGCTAGCTTTGAAGATGGAGGTAAGATTAAAGATGAAGGGGGCTATCAAACAAGAATGCGGGCAGTTTGTAGAAGCTGGTAACAACCCCTAATCAACAGCCAGCAAGAAAATGGAGACCTTAGTCCTACAACCACAAAGAATTGGATTCTGTTGTCAACCTGATTGAATGATTCTTCTTCAGAGGTCAGATAAGAACCCACGCTAGTCAAAATCTTGATTTTGGCTTATGAGACCCTACGCACAGGACCCAGGATTCTGGATCACTGACCTATAGAATTGTGAGCTAACAGCTAGGTACTGTTTTAAGCCATTAAATGTGTAGTAATTTGTTATGCAGCCACAGAAAACGAATACCGCCATGTTCTTTTCACTTCCGATGCTTGCCATGGTGTATTTCCTGGCTCATTGTAAGTGCTCAATGTCCGTGGGATGTTGAAATAATTCTTAAATGTCTGCACTTAACTTTTAAGAAAAGCTGTTTAATATATAAAAGATTGTTTGTTAAGGATCCTACCGATGAAAATGAAGGAGAGTAAAAATTCAAAGAAATGCATTTCTACATCATTATCTGGGGACATGACTGCTACTTTCCCCTAAGTATTTGGATTTTAAATAAGCCAGTTCAAATGTGCCTTGATATACTTCTTGATGTGTCTCATGCTAACCTATTTAAATTATATGCAAGTAAAGTTTAATTCTATAGTATTTCTATGATTTTAAAGTTATTGATCCTGTAGCTATCACATTGATATAAAATACATGCCCTATTCTTCTAATTTCCCTCTCAAGTTTAATTTTGTACTTTAAACATATGTATTATATGCAGTAATTTAAAGTAGTGTTTAGAAAGTCTCCTTTAGAAGGAATTTAGCATAGTGATTAAGGCATAACATTCTGCTTGTATTTGAAGCTCTGTTCCACCACTGCAACTGCATATCTTGGGCAAATCAGTACCCCTCATGTCCCAGGAACCTCATCCACAAAAAAGGGGTGAGTCAGTGTGCCCCTTCAAAGGTTGTTGTGGAGAATAAGCCAGTGAATACACACAAAGCACTTAGATCAGTGCCTGACCCCTTAAGACTTAACACAAGTATCTCATGTTGTTAATTAATTTTTGCATGTCTGCATTGAAAACTCAATTACTGCCTTAAGTAGAATCTAAGCAGTTCAATGTATCCCTCTGGTTGTACGCTGTGAAATTTTTACTTTCACCTCCTCTGATAGTAACAAAATTCTCTCGAACGATCTCTTTTTACTATTCTGGGATCTGGAAGACCCATTATATTTCCAAAGACAACCTTTGTCTTTTAATTGGGAATCCTACCTTCCGTTCGAAGAACGTTAGCTTTTCTAGAAAGTTAAGAAAATAAAACAGTGAATTCAAGGTCCATATCCATGACATGCCAATGGAAGCCTAGAGACTAGTGTTCTCTAAGGATTGACAGCACTTCCAAAATTCACTCATGAGCCTCTTGTAAGTTACTGCCAAAATGTGCAGCTGAGTATCATATGCATGTTAGACCACTGAACTGGAATACAGAAGATGATTTTTGAATTCACTTTTCTAGGAATGAAAGGATAACGCACCAGTGCCACCTAGTTGCTTAGATACAATGTGCTACTTATTTCTTCTTAAAGGGAATTATGCTGCTGTGACAAATAGGAATGTAAAAGTTAAATTTCTGTCACCAGCGGTACCGCCCCTGCATTGATTTTAACAAATACTCATCTTCTGCAAGTGATAAAATCAAGGGTCAGTTTAAGGTAAATATTCCTCACGATTGTTTTACTTATGCAAGGGGATTAACAAACTTCACATACTAATTTTCAATCATTTTCTTTAATTTTGCCTATATCTGAATTATTTAACATGGCCACATCAGAATATTAGTTGTATGTTACTGTATGTCCCAGAATCTCAAGCATCACAAAGTACTGCACATACTTTCTACTAAAATTAAGATGGTATATAGGATATCGCATGGGTGAAATAAGATATTTATTATCAGCTGCTTAAGAATTAACTGTTTAATTCTATCATAATTCAACAGTTAATGGTCTATATTTTTTATGCCATCTGAGGGATGTGTGGAGGTTAGGGCTGGAGACCCGTAGTTGAAATAATGGTGATGTATACTTGACATGAGTTGGTTCTGTGAATCGGGAAGACCTTCTGTTCTGTCACTTCTAGGTGAGAACTGAGCACCTGCAGGGATAGGCCTGGGAGTCACTGAAGCCAGCTGGAGCCTGGGTATAGGCACCCCAGGGTGAGGGAGGCTTTGCAGGCATTCAAGCTCCACACAGGATTCTGATGTGGATGAGACAAGGTGTCCAAGTAGAGGGGGGCACACAGGCAAAATGAAGTGGCCATCTCTGTTGTTACTGGGTCTCCATACAAACTGCAGGATGGAGCAACTAAAAACCACACACCTGATGAACCTTCACCCTGCCCACTCACATGGGCAGACATTGGCAGAGTCCTCCCAAGGTGGGAATGTGCAGCCAGCCTTTCAAACATCTGCCAGATGAGCTAGGAATGTGTTGCCGCCAGAGGGCTCTGTCACGGCCCAATGGTGCTGCTGTGGATAGTGTCTTTGGGGATCAGATGCCCAAAATATGTTACAACCGTTATGGGGAGAAGAGCTGGAGAAACATCAGCCCAGAGGCAGGATGTGATGACAATCACCTCTTATCTCAGGCAAGTCCAAGTTAGCACATCTTCACAAGTCAGATGAGGAGAGAGTGTCTCACTGTGTCTGGCATCCTCGAGATGCTCTGCTGCATTCCTGTTTACTGACATCCATACCCAGGCTGTCTCTTCATGAGAACATCCTTGGAACATTCAAATGGGAGCTTTGCTCCTCCCGCTTCCTTCTTGCCTAGGAGCAATCTCACTGCCTGTCTGAACTACGGCTAAAGTCAAGGGTCCATTCCTGGGCAGCAGGAATCTTCCCTCAAGCAACATTTGTTTCATTGGGCAGTTTCTTTTCCAAAGCTTGAACCAAATGTCATCATTATTCAGTGAAAGAAAACAAACTAGGGAATACTTAAATACAGAAATAGCTATTTCATTTCTAAACACAAAGCAAAAAGAAATACCATTATTTCTCTAAATATGAGCTGGTATTTTTGCCCCTTGTTTTAAACACAAATATCACTTTTTTTGACTGACCATGCAATTTGGGACAAAATAAGAATCTTCTTGACCTTGAACAAGATATGTAGCATCTTTTGGCCTCCGTAAAAATGTAGGAGTTAGGTTAGATGTCCTCGCACCATTCCACGTGTCTATTTCACATCAATATCCTAGTGATTATGGCTAAAAGCTACAAGGTAAGTGGTGAAGGAAGGAAACCGAAGATGCTTCTCTCAATCAGCTCTCTCTTCCCATTCATAACGCATGCTTATGCTTAGACTAAAGTAACAAATTCTCTCCTTCCTTCTTTCCTTTCTCCTCTCTTCCTTCTCTTCCTTCCTAATTTTCTATTGGACCCATTTGCTTCCTAAAAATCACAACATGTTTCTGCACCTTTCAAAGCTTCCCTCTTTACCAAACAAATGCGGATTAAGTACCCCAAAAAAGTAACAATCACAAAGACCACTTTAAATCAAGGATAACACTGAAAATTGCTGTTCTTAATCAAACAGTACAGTGGTGGTATAAAATTAATTTAAAAACAGGAAACGCTTTGAGCTTTGAAGAAATCTGAGTGTTTGCTCTAAAACAAGAAATGTCCTCAAGCTACTAAAAGCTATCCACGTTTTAAAATGATGTTTACATATTGCATATAAATGTAAAGTGTATTTTGAGTCCAACTTGTCAATCCACTCAGCTGTTTTCCACCTCTGTATGTCACGGATTCTATACTACTGATGTAAGGGGGAGCTTATCCTATCCAGTAACTCAAAGTAGCTACATTTAGTATCACTACTCCCTCTCAAAGGATGCCTTCAAACCCAATGTAAAGAGAGGTTAAGAACAAAGAACCTACTAAACATAAAGACCATGCTATGGAGTCTCCTGAAGCAAGTTAATACAGAATGGCTATGAGTACATAACTGGGGCACACAGTGTTACTTACTCCTTGAGATATATATAAGCGTGAAGAAATTCAATCAGTAACGTTATTGAAATCACCTAGCCACTGTTTTCCCCTAGAACAGTGGTTTGAGCACTTGGCATTCAATGTCTGTGGCAGAGACTGCTAACTGCTCACCAAACCTGTTACCACTTCTTCCTGAACATACAGCCTAAACTGTATTTTCCTTTCTCCTTTGCAGTAAGGGGTAGTTACAGATTGTGAATGGAATCTAGATCTAAGGATCTGTCCCATTAAAAAAATAAAATATAAAAAATACATGAATAAATAATTTAAAAAATCTTAAGAAAAAAAAAAGGGTGCCTGGGTGGCTCAGTCAGTTAAGCATCTGCCTTCTGCTCAGGTCATGGTCCCAGGGTCCTGGGATCGAGTCCTGCATCGGGCTATTTGTTCAGCGGGGAGCCTGCTTCTCCCTCTCCCTCTGCCTGCAGCTTCCCCTGCTTGTGCTCTCTCTCTCTCAAATAAATAAATAAATAATAATAAATCTTAAAAAAAAATTCTGTGTTTCTCCTCATTACCTGCTTGTTGCTTGGTGCAGTAGTAAGCAGGAGACCTTGAAAGCCAAATGTTGACCATGGCTGAGCAGCAAGAAGGTGGGAGATACACAGTCCTGTTGCAGAGTGGCAAGCATGCTGAGTTTCAATAACATTACCGATTGAATTTCTTCACGTTTATATATATCTCAAGGAGTAAGTAACACTGTGTGCCCCAGTTATGTACTCATATAGCCATTTTGTATTAACTTGCTGCAGGAGACTCCATAGCATGGTCTTTATGTTTAGTAGGTTCTTTGTTCTTAATCTCTCCAATAACTTGGAAAGCGTATTAAAGGTGGCTCCCAGTGAAATGGATGGAAAAAAGAGTGGTGGCATGTGCTGACATGACTTTGAGTTCTTAGCAGACTATTACAAGAAATGGAGAGTTAAGGCATGGACTCTAAGCAGAAAGGTAAGGGATGTCAGAAAGTCTAGATATGGTAGCTTTAGAAATTTAAAAAGCCCATTGATTTAGATATCAAGTAGTAGGAGGTAAGGATGAAAGAGGCTTTGAAAGACAAAGCCCATTAAGAACCATGACTGGGACAGAAATCAGATTAAGGGTGTGGCCCCTCCCATCCAGTGCGTTATCTCCAATGGCCTCAGGTTGGCTACCAAATGATGGGGGAGGGGCAAAAAATAGTCATGAAAATTATGTCTGAGAAAGAACTTTGGATTTGTTATTGATACACAGAACTTACTGGAAGCCAATAGGGCAGTCTACTTGGTTTCTAAGGTTTGGCATTACCAAAGAAACCACAAACCTGAGCTAAAACAGCCTTGGGCGCTTTTGAATTTTCATCCCATCTGCAGGCCCTCTTGCACAAAGAAGAGACTATGAAAGCTGAGATATGTCAACAAGAGAATAAAAACGAGAAACACACACCCCACGGCTACAGAGAACACTGTGAACAGGGTAATTCCTCTCAGAGTACTGAACTGGAATCTAGTCAAGGGACTTTTACCTACTCCCAGGCTAGAAGCCCCTCTCCACGACCAACCAGGAGGCTTTCATCATTGCCTGGGACCAGTGACCACAGTGTCTCCTATTCCTGCCTTTTACAGAGGAGAATGTTTTCGCTGTTCTTTCTGCTTCACCACTATATATTCATAGTGAAGAGGAACTGATGATAACCTGACTTCTTCATCCATATGTCTCTGAACCACGAGGACCAATTGGAAGCATGGCAGATTTATCCTAGAAAGGCCAGGCTGATGGCTCCAGGCTGATGGCTGAGGTGAGTTAAGCGTTGCATCTATTTTAAGAATTGTGGGAAGTGTGTTGGACTGTAGAATAGGAGGTGACTGCCTCTGCTCCGTTCCTAAAGATTTTCTGCCATAGAAACATGGTGTGCACAAGCTCCTTTTGTTTGTTTGTTTTGGGGTTTTATTTTTGTTTTTGTTTAAAGAAGATAGAACCTACATTTTTATGTAATGTTGAATCAACATTTTAAAGGAATTTTATGTGCCAATAAAAACACTGCATAATTGAATTTGAACTGTGGGCCACCCATATGCTATCCTTGACACAGTTTTTATTTTTGTTTTTTGTTTTTAAGACTGGTCAAACAGATAATGCAAAAGTAAGATGGACACAAGGAGTTGATTATTCCAGAGTCAAAGAATATCATGGTGGTATAAATTCAAACAACGAGTCCTCATAAAAATACTTCAAAAAATCAGACATCCCATAAACAGTCACTTTTGTTTGTGTTATCATATATGATTTGGGGTAAAGGTGGAAGGCATGTTATCTAACAAGGAAGGGAGGAAGGGAAAGAAAGAAAAGAACAAGAGAGAAAAGAAAGAGAGAAAGAGAAAGAAAGAAAACAACAGTATGTTTTAAAATCAAGCATCTAAAATCAGAAGAACACTGAACCTTGAGATTATAATCCAAGTTTATAAGAAAAATGCTGCTTTGTTTCCCATCTATTTTTTTTTTTAAGATTTTATTTATTTGACAGAGACAAAACAAACGGGATAGTGGCAAAGGGAGAGGGAGAATCATGATCCCCACAGAGCAAGAAACCTGATGCAGGGTTCAATCCCAGCCAAAGGCAGGCACTTAACTGACTGAGCCACCCAGGCGCCCCCTCATCCACTTTAACTGGATTAGTGCCATCATCAGACAGAACGTGTTTGCTGAAATTATTCTTTAGGGCTCTCATTTTGAAAATAAGCTTTGTTAATAACACGTTGATGCAAATTTAAAATACATTTGAAATCTATAACCATCTGAGTTTATAATTTTGGCGGCTAATGATATATGGCCTTATTTTTGAGGGTGGGTTTTTTGAGAAGTTTTTAAAGAAAAGGAAAGAAGGAAATAGTAGACTTTGACAAAGCAGAAATTTTAAGATGGCAAAATAAAGCCAATGAGCAAGATCGACGGTGGATTGTGTGTCTCTATCAAGAATAGCACTAATGGAATACATTCAGATTGACTGTTTTTTAAAATCCCTGTTGTACATTCTGTCATTCTGTTTTAAACATATATGAGTTTTTCCACAAAATGACAATCTATTGATAAGAAAATAGAGCAACTTGACATCAGTAAGTCAATTCTCTCTACTTGATATTCTTCACATTTGTATTTTTTGCTTTACCTTCAGAATCAAAGCAAAATGCTTAAATCATTTAAATTGCATCTTTATCAGTAAAAGCATAAAAATATCAGCAAATGAAATCAGCTGCAACTATGATGTTTTATTTACAGATTTACTCAATTTATGGCTTTTTCTAAATTAGTTATTTTGGTCAGAATGTTTATAGACAATAGATAATATTAAGTTCTTATTTCCGCATCAGTACATGTTTCTAGCTGACACTATTTTGAAATTCCAACTTTGCATGATGTGTAGAGATGCAACCTAAATTTTGAAGCAATGGTGTGTAAGTCCCAAAAGTCTAACAACTAGAATGAAATAAAAATTACTCTAAATTCCTGAATATACTAGTAGTTCACAACCCTTAAATATGAAAATAAAACTTTTAAATCCATTCTAACATAAATAATTCTCCATATATTTTATTTCAATGGGCCCCCTCTTGCCCTCCAGTGGATAAGAGATCTGTCTGTACAACATTAGAGGAAATCCACCTAGTTACCTGGTTCTTTTGTCTCAAATCCTGAAAACACAACCAAGGATTGCCAAACATGTAGACAACCAGCAGCAGGAAAAAGAGGACCAAGATAAAGAAAGAGATATTAAATGTGGAAGGCACTGACATGACTACTTCACAGAATAAATAGGACTTCTGAAATTCTCACTGACTGCCCATTCTTGACCTTGCTGGCAGAGTCACCTTTCTCTGCTTTACCTCTAAATATCGCACTTATTCAGGCTTTGTCCTAGATCCTTCTGTTCTTTCTTGATGGCCTGGCTTATCTATTCAGTGCCATGGCATCAAGTAACATCAAAACTTCCAACGTGGGGCGCCTGGGTGGCTCAGTCGTTAAGCGTCTGCCTTCAGCTCCGGTCATGGTCCCAGGGTCCTGGGATCGAGCCCCGCATTGGGCTCCCTGTTCCGCGGGAAGCCTGCTTCTCCCTCTCCCACTCCCCCTGCTTGTGTTCCCTCTCTCGCTGTGTCTCTCTCTGTCAAATGAATAAATAAAATCTAAAACAAAACAAAACAAAAAAAACCAAAAAACTTCCAATGTGTATCTTCACTTTTGACCCCTCCTCTGGATCACAGACTCAGGTACCTAACTGCCTTCATTGGATTTCCACTTGATATCTAAGTTTATGTCAATTTTCACATGTCTCTCATTGCACCCCATATTCCAAACCTGCTCGCCCTAAGTCTTCCCCATATCTGAAAATACTCCGGCCCAATTACTCAAGCAAAAATCATACACCATCTTTCTTCTCTCTTACCTTCCCCATTGGATCTGTCTCTGCATCCTCAAACTGGAAGAATCTTCCCCCAGACCTTTCCATGGCTGGCTTCTGACCTCTCATGTCTTAACCAGTATGCCACCTACTTAGTGGACCTTCCCTGATGACCCAATCTAGAGGAGCTCTTCTACCAGTCACGGATTTTCATCTAACCGTGCTCTGTTCTTTTTACAGTAGAAACCATTACCTGAATTGTATTTTTGTATATATTGAATTTACCGGCAATTAGACAGTAAGGGAAAAAAATCGTACAAGAAGATCATAAGTAAAATATGAAACAAACAGAAATGTGCATGAGTTGAAGCATGAACTCTAAAAAGCATCATGATATGAGACCAGAAAGGAAATGCAATCCTAACATAACAGTTGGCATTATATTGAAAACTATTAATATACTCTTAACAATGTAATATATTGTTGACTTAGAAGTTACACACCCATATAAACACATATAATCAGGAACACACACAAACATATGTATAAACAGAGTATATATCTAATAGGTATAATGTATTGCAGGACAATGTACATTGAATAAACTTGTAAAAGTAACAAAAAGTCAAAGACCAGGAAGATAAAAGATGGAGAGAAGGCAAGGGCATGAATAGTATATAACTAAGAATCAATAGATAACTGTCTAAAACTGAAGTCAAGAAACTGAGGCTTAAGAATAATTTCTAAACTCATGAAGTTCTAGAAATAAGTAAGCACAGAAAAACTTAATTTACGTCTGAGAAGGTGGATAGGAACACCAATTCCTTTGTTTCCCAAGTTTTTCTATGTTACAGTATCTGTTCATAGGTGAAGACATTAATCTGATTTACAAAAAAAGAAATAATAAGCTAAAAAACAAATCACAGTTGCTTCTTCACTTTATTTACAATAAATGGTTTCCATAGGGGCGCCTGGGTGGCCCAGTGGGTTCAGCACCTGCCTTCGGCTCAGGTCAGGATCGAGCCTCACCTCGGGCTCCCTGCTCAGCGGGGAGTCTGCTTCTCCCTCTGCCTTCTCCCCCACCACTCATGCACACTGGCACTCTCTCTCTCAAATAAAACAAACAAATAAATAAATAGTTTGCATAAAACATCGTTTTCCTACATATCCTGAGCCAAGCGTTCTCTCTATGGGCAGAATCTACTGCAGTTGCCATAACCTGTGTGTTCCCATTTTAGTCAACTTAGAATGGGAAAAGCTCTAGCCAGGGACGTTGTTTACCAATAACCAGTTTGGGTGGATTCTATTCCTAGAGCCCTTCTATGACTGGTAAAAACCTCTTTCCAAACATTAACATGGAAGGCTCTTATCAATCATTTACCTGGTTTGGCTCTGCTGGACTAAGGAGGAATCTCTTGTTCCTGCTCTCTGGTCAGATGACCAAGCTGAGTGGAATTTATTGCTGAAGAAGTTAAAGTCAGCCATCATTCCCTTGTCAGAAAGAATCCTGGATGAAGCCATGCATTCCTCGGAGAGCCTGGCTCTCTTGGTTATTGCAGTATTTGTTCTTTCTTACTAGTAATTTCACATCTCAGGGTGAAACAAGCCCTCACCACTTCTGTGCCTGTTGGTTTTGCAGCATTTTAAATTGTAGCTTCCGAAGGGGTGTCTACAAATGGTAATGGGAGACAGTGGCGAATAGGTATTAGCCGGAAATCAGTTTCTGTACAGTAGAGAGAGGGTTTTCACTTCTCTGCTCAATGCAATTGTCTAAGGAAGAATTTGTAGGCAAAGCACGTGGAAAGTGTTTTACCATCTTCCTGCTTCTGTGCCACAGTCTGGCCAGGCTTTGAGGATGGAAATGTGTCCCAGGGTCTAGAAAGCAATGACCCTAATGGGCCGTGATATACAACAGGGGAAGACAAACTTGCTTCCTCTTAGCCACATGCCCATTTACTTATTTACGTTTATTTCTTGTGTAACATTTCATCCTCATTTTCAATCCATTTTATTCAATTAGCTGCCTTCTCTGAATAAAGTAAATTTCAGTTGGATAGTTGGAGGCGTCCTAGGGTAGGTGAAGCAGAAGCTTGTGATATGTTCTAACTAGGAAGAGAACACTATGATGCTCGCATGCCATAAACCTACTCAGTGGGCTTGAAACTTGACCAAGGCTATAATTCTGGGCACTGACTTAACTCTTCCCCTCTATTGTTGTGACATCCTTCTAATACCCAAATTTACAAACCTAGAAAAATTATGTTGGCAGATCGCAACAAGGAAAATTCAAATAATCGAACACATGGGATACGTAGGTACATATTATTCTTGTGTCCAAGATGAACAGGTAGGATATGAAGTGGTTTAAGGATAACTTTGAGCCTTTTATTGTGTTGTCGTAGGTTTATCAGTTGTACTAATGACACAATTGTACACAGTTGTACACCCTTAACGTTTTAATGTACATTTACTCTGTAACGCGTTTCAACCACTATGTCCAACTGGGACACAACTAAGTCAGATAATAATTGGTCATTTTGCTGAGGCACGAATTGATGGATAATGATAGAAACCAGTGGGCAGGAACACATTTCCAGGCTTGGGCATGCTTCTAGCCAACTGCCCATTATGCCTATCTACCTGCGAATGCACTGTTCTCTCCTCCTCCTATGAATGTCCTGGTAAAATAGATATTCCCTGAGCATAACTGTAAGTAAAAAAATGTAAGAAAAAGAAGATATCTTAAAACCATAGTCACACTGAATAAACTCCATCTGATAATCTCTGCATGGGAACCACCTTAAAAAAAGGGGCATTTCAGATAAAATCACTGTCAATTACCATAAAAATCACACAATTAATAAGTGTCATTTAACTGATGCCTTTCATTTTCTGGGTTTCCCTTACTCAATTTCTCTGGCTATACAGATTACTTACTTTTATTCTGTTTCTATACATCCAATAGCTGCACATTTGATCTCAAAATACTTAAAAACCTATTATTTTTTCCAAAAGCGTTTAATGTTATTTTTTATTTGTACTTTTACATATAGCAGGAGGACACTTCAGTGTGCATTTTTCCCCTATTAAAAATCCCCCAGAATAAACATGTGAAAATATATTGGGACTAGCATAAATAGTGATTGTTAATTTTCAAATTAACGAAACCAAAGGTAATTGCATTGTTGACTCTCTCCATATTGGATTTGGGAAATTTAAAATACCTCATCTTATGTATTGTATATCTGTAATTACTGGAAAAGTTATATGTAAAATCACTGACATACAAGCTAATATTTTAAATAAATCTTATGCAAAATGTTATTAATATATTAAAGATTCATGAGCATACACAATTAGAATAATAATTTTTGCACATAAATAGTTTGTAAGTTAATTTAAAAAAATAAAATTAGTGAAGTTATCGCTGCAAAAGAGAACTAACATGCTTTATAAATGAGTATCTGTATCTATGTCCTCACAGGGAAACATTTAACATGGAATTTCTAGCAAAGTATACTAAAAATCTGTTTATGGCTGTTCTGCTCATATCATGAAAATCAACTCGTAATCCCATAAACTATAACACACGTGGTGTTGGACTTCATTCCTCTATCAAATTTTCATTGACATTTCAGACTGTGCACAATAGCTGCTTTGAGTGTGTATTTTCATTGGTTTGTGAGGACTGTGATGGAGACTGAAATCTGAATCACAACGAACTGTAACAGTAAGTCAGGCTTACATCCATCCTGGAGGCTTCCCCATCTCCACAGAAGCACATTTTCTGTGCAAAGAACCAAGCAACTTCACGTGCACAAAGAAGAGATAAGAGAGCATCACTATAAAGCTTTGTATCTAACGTTGCGACTGCACAAAAGTTTCCGTCCCCCCCCCCCCGCAATTCATCTTAAGTATTAAGAAAACAGGTGTATTTGCTTATGAAATACTGTGACAAAAATTCAATGCTGTAAAATTGTCTCAGAATGTCACCTTAGCCATGACCTAAAGTCACTCACGATGACGAAAGGTTCCACTTTTATAAAATAGTTCAGAAAAGGAAAAAACTAACTTGTTAGAATGGCTTAGCTCTAGATATCATTATGAAAGTAATCCATCTTAATCTCTAGTCAAGCAAAGGCACTTACATTTCTCTTCCATTATTTCATAAAAACAAAGGTTTTCCAAACTCCTTAACACAAATGGCTAAAAGAGTAGTCTCAACAGTTTTGTGTACAAATTCACTCTTGCTCTTTCCACTCCCTTCACCCCAAATTCCAAACCTATTAAATTAGAACTTCTGGAGATAAACTCAAGTGAATTATTTATATATATAAAATCAAAATATCATACATATGATATTAAATAATATTGAATATATGGAATGTATATAAATTATATGTATGTATTTGCATACGTTTATATAAATATATATATTTATATATATTCCATAACTTGAAGCCACACTATAGGTTGAGAAAGTCCTGGTTAAAATGTCAATGTTCTTATGTTCTTACGTTTGGGATGGTTTTGCTTTTTTCCAGTTTATTCATTTTGTTTCATGGGTAAGGTTTGTATTTTCTGAGTCTGAGGCTTCATATCTTTTAACAGTCTAGAAAAGTATCATCCTTTATTTGAATATTCACTTCTACGTTCCATCTATTTTATCATTCTGCCTGTTAATTAATTGAAAGCATTCCTCTTTCTAATTTCCTTATGCTTAATCGCATTTTCATTTCATCACCTCTCTTTCTTCCCTCTCTCTCTTTCTCTCTCTTTCTCTCTCTCTCTCTCTCTATATATATATATATATATACACATATGTATGTTTTGTACAATTATTTTTAGATCTTTTTTCTTCAGTTGTGTCTGATCTGCTGTTAATCTATCCATGAAGATTTATTTTATTTTTAATATTTAGAAGTTGCAGGTGGTTCTTTTCTTTGTTTTTGAGTTTCACATTTACTTAGCTGATTATCTTACTGTTTTCCTACATAAATCATGGAAAAGTGTGTGAATTTTCAGATTATTATATTATTTTTAATGTGAGCGAAGGTTTCCTGGTACCAACATGGTAAATTCAAACTCTAAACCCATTTAAAGGCAGTGAGTGTTCAGGAATTTTATGTGCAAATGGAAGAATGTTTTCCCTCATTAGAATTCAGATCAACACATTTGTGTTTTCCATTTGCTGAGTAGCAAATTAATCTCAAATATTGACTTCAAGAGTATAAAACTTCAAGGGTCACAGCCCTACATCTGGCGACCTCAGTCCTTCCCTCTTCACCTTGCAAGGGTCCCAAGTCCTTGTATATTTTCCCCCCACAGTCCCGAAAAATATGTCTTTTGATTAAGGACATTGGCACATGCCTTTTGGGTTGCCATAATTCAGCATTTCTCACCTCTCCTTAGCTTCTTTGTCATTTGGGGGTTTGGGAATTACATTTTCCTTCTTGAAACTCAGCTATGTTGTTAAACTTTTTTTTTATTTTTTATTTTTTTTTATTTTTTTATTTTTTTAAAGATTTTATTTATTTATTTGAGACAGAGAGAATGAGAGAGAGAGAGCACATGAGAGGGGGGAGGGTCAGAGGGAGAAGCAGACTCCCCGCTGAGCGGGGAGCCCGATGCGGGACTCGATCCCGGGACTCCAGGATCATGACCTGAGCCGAAGGCAGTCGCTTAACCAACTGAGCCACCCAGGCGCCCCTATTTTTTATTTTTTTAATTTTTTTTTTTACCGTGTATTCAGCATTTCTAAGGTTTTGTAGAAGGTTTCTTAGGTTACCTACTATTTCTAGAAGCAGTCATCTCTTTATTCATTAAGTCAATGTAATACCTTTCTCTTCCTTTTTCCAGAGAGAAAAGAATAAGTCAGACAAAATAGTATTTGAAAGCTAAAACTAAATGAATTGATAAATAAAATATCTTCTAGGTAACCAGGTAGGAAGAGTGGATAGCAATTTTTAATCCATAAGTGGCTGAGGTCACCATGTATGCTGGAGAGTATCTGTGCACATGAAAGCACATGGATCTGGGTCTAGGGGATGTAGGAATCCCCTCAAGAGAGCATGAAACAAAGAGATTCATCCACCCTGGAACCTCTGTGTTCAGCCTTCCCCCTCATGATGCCCAGGTAATCTCTGGGAATAGTTTTTTGTCTTGGGCAGTCCTTCCATCCCTTTATGAAATGCCACATAATTACTGGGCCTTAGTCTTTTCAGCCATTTCCTCAGTAACCAGTTTAGGGAGTCTCTATTTCTACCTTGCACCTGGGGAGTACCTGACATCAGGACCTCTGCCATCCTCTATGTCCACCGCTGAAGGGCCATCCAGCGCTGAGCGGAAATGACTGGGTGAGGGAGTTCCACTGTTTCACAAGAAGCCCTCTTTATGGTGCACAGCTGGAGAAGGCATGCCCTCACCTCTCTGGTGCATCCACCACTGGGTCCAGAGCCTACTTGGCAGCACACCTGGCTGCCCCAGACTCTGGAACATCCCCTAAATTCCACATCCAGAACATCCTGACCCGGGTCACCCTGATGACCTTGGTGGGGGTTGGGAGTGATGTAAAGGAGGACAAACTTCTTAATATGACTGGCATGTGAATTCTCAGATACACTGCCCTCTAAGGACTGATGGAACACGTTATTTACATCAAGTACAATGTAACTGAGGCACCTCGGTGACACAAAAACATGCTTACATATCCATCACCATAAATTTTACACATAACAACTTGTTATTATACATGAAGAGTTTTCACCTTGTTGATAAACCCTAAACTATATTTAGTCTCACACTGCTATATCCTGACACCACTAACTTTTAAGTGGGTTTATTTAATACAATCCACAAAGAAACTTACATTATTTTTTATTTTTTTTAAAGATTTTATTTATTTATTTGACAGAGAGAGACAAAGAGAGAGAAGGAACACAAGCAGGGGGAGAAGGAGAGGGAGAAGCAGGCTCCCCGCTGAGCAGGGAGCCCGAGGTGGGACTCGATCCCAGGACCCTGGGATCATGACCTGAGCCGAAGGCAGACGCTTAATGACTGAGCCACCCAGGTGCCC
>NW_027397079.1:12365160-12506545 GCF_003265705.2 Callorhinus ursinus | reverse complement strand
AAAAATTCACCTTGTACAACAAGATACTATTATCTGCCTATTTTCTATCCAATCCCTTCACCCTTCTGGGAAAGAACCTCAGATTTTATCTCCATATCCACTCTTCCCCACAAATGCATCTGGGTACATGGATCCCAAGTCCCATTTCAGTGTAGTTTCTGATTTTTCTAAGGTTAACATCATGCCTTTTGCCAGTTACTTATTCAAGAATGGATATGTGATGGAACTCTGGCCAGTAAGAAATGAAAAGTGGGGGATTCTAGGAATACTTCTCCTCCCTTCCAGGAGAAATCAAGCAGAAATGAGGTTTCATTTCCCTAGGTGATGGAGTGTTGGGATGATATTAGTATCCCCTGCTGCCATCTTGCTACTAAATTGAGTGAAACCCATGGGGGTGGGGGAAATGGGGGTAGAGAAAGAAGGAAGTAACATGAATTGTACAACTGGGTTGCTGAATAAAACAACCCTATAGCCCCCCCCCTTTTTTTAACCTTTGGGTATCTGATGAGTTGGAGATAAATCCCCTTATTGCTTGAGTCAGTTGGAATCAGAGTGTCTGTAACTTGCAGCCAAAAGCATGTTAACAGATAAACCAGGAGTTCAAAACAACTCAGAACTCCTCGGACTGCTAATCCAAACATGAAACAGGCCATAGTGGTATTTTCTATCTATCGTAAGATAAATAACAGTGTGATTAACATAGCTTAAAATGTACAAGATAAAACTTGAAAGAAAAAAATATTAGATATTTTTTCAGGGATGATGGTCTTGGGTGCCACCGATAACTATTCTATAAGGAATGGATAGCCAAGCTCTGGGTCTCCATGGAAATACAGATTTGGCTATTTTTATCTTGTAATAAGATAACCAAGTTCTAGTTTACATTTGTGTACTTTAGCATTACAAAAAAGGATTCAGATCTATCCAGAAAGCTGTGCAAATACACACTAAAAGGCCCCACGGCATGCTTTTCACAGAACCAGTCTAATTTACACACCCTTTAAAGGGAGTACTCTTTCAATTTTCTCTTCTTCCTCACTTAACATTATATTCAAATTTAGTATCAATTTAAACAAACGGTTGAAACCCTGTCACCACATTTAGTGACATTTGGAACACTTGCTGTTGTCCGAATGACAGTTGTGTGCCCTGGACTTGAACCAAGGTTACTTGAGAGCTTTCCTGAAATCACAGGGTGATTAAAACAAATAATGGCCAACTGAGTCAGCCTTTCTTCTCTGGAACTTCTTCTTTCCTCATTTATTAAGGATGCTTTTCTCCACCGCCGAAGCACTACTGTATAACAGATAACCCCGAAAGTGACATCTCAATATATGCCTTTACACAAAAGATCAGAAAAACTATATTATTTAGTCCTCCCGAACACACTGCTGGAAAGATCCCTAAATAAATGCTGTGGTTTATCAGTGTGACCCTTTCCAGACATGATATGAGGTTCACTCTATTGTCTTTACATCTTCAATCTTTTCTCCACTTATAGCTCTGGCAGTCAGTAATGAAGGAGGAAGGTCAGCTCTACAGTAACTCTGCACTTGCTGATCTTTAACATTTTCAGGAATGACAGATTCACTTCCCCTTTGCTGTACCTGTGGAGACTATTTTAAAAAGAACCTGAAGATTTATGCAGCTCCACAAACAACATAGCATAGCTTTAAAAAACAAATGACACCTGTCTGGTGGTTCACGATGTTGGATGATTAATGTCACATTTTTTGCAAACAAGGGACTGATTCATCCTTTTCCATCTTCCTAAGGGCTCTTGGGCAAAGGCAAGGTGGAACTTTCATCTGTTCTGTGCCTTATAAGTAAGCATGTTTATAATGATGGCAGCAAATGTACCTTCAGACCTGTCCACTGGGCATTAACCTTGAGCTCTGTGGTGTGACCAAACACAAATGCCAAGGAACAGAGCTACGAGCAATGGATAGAATGCACTTCAGAAGTTGTGGCATAGGCTGTCGAGACTGCTTGGCCAAGCTCTCTTTTCTATCTCTTCCCGCCACTACATAATTACATTAACTTAAATATAAATCAATGAATGGCCATATATAATTTTGACTGCCATACTTGACCTCGTCTCATTTATAGAAGAAAATAAACTGTCCCAACTAAAGCGTAAATCATGACAGAGCATATCATAAATACACAGTTGACCTTAATATCTTGAGATGTTTGTTCCTTAATTTTTTCTTAGTTATCCTTGTTTGCATTACATTAAAATGCTGAATTCTCTTTAAGAAGGAACTTAATGATGAGACTATGTACTTTAATCAAAGAAGCACATCAGGTGTTTTGGTTCAAGGATTTGAAAATCAAATAGTCTGTAATTTTCAAAAACAGAATTTGTCTAATCAGGGCAGTATTCCTTCAGGAAGTGTAATTAATAAATACAAATGCAGGCTCCAGAGCCCCTATCTGGGTTTGAGTACCAAGCCTGCCAATTTCTGGCAGGATACACCTAGAAAAATTATTTAACAAACTGTGCTTTTCCCCGTCCTCATTTACTAAGTAAAGCTGATAATAATATTATATACCACAAAGTATTTTTGAAGATTAGAAGTTAAAAAAAAACACAAAAATCACTTATAACAATACTTGACATGTAACAGAACCCCAAGATATAACCTGTTAGTACTATTACTCTTCAAAACCATAGCATTTCAGAGGTTTTAAAATATGAGAATTTTAAAGGAACACATCAAGAGATGAGATTTCAACACTTGTATTTAAAAAACATGAAAAAGTCAACAAGATTACTTTTTGGAAGGATGAAATTAAATTTTACAGAGGAAACGAGATTTTCTCGTGGAAGCCTAAATCTGTGTCATACCTGCTGAAATGCCTACCCATTAAATGAGAAGGAATAAAGTATAAAAAGACCCTGCTGTATGTGAGTTTTGGTAATCATTCATTTAGCAGTATTTGTTATATGCCGACTACTTGTCAGACCCAGATGAACAGAATGAATGGAGTCCCTGCCCTAATAGGGTATCTCCTCTTGTTAGGGAGGCAGCCAACCAACCGGTCCAGGGGGTGACTTGTAATGATCAGATTAAATGCTGTACTATGGGAGAAGGTCACGTACTTTTTGGAGGGAAGGTTATTCCAAATAGGAGTAGGAGAAAGTCTACCTGAAAACTCAGATTTTAAGAATGAAAATACACTAGTCTTATAATCAGGCAAGGAGAGACAGGGATTCCTATTTATTGTTTATCACGCAATACAGTAGGTACTAAGGATTCAGGGCTAACCTTACCGATAAAGGCCCTGCCCTCTTGGAGCTTATAAGCTAGAGGGTGAGGAAAAAGCACATTTAATTTTAAACAAAAATGTTACTCTCTATGCTACAGGAAAACACCCAGGGAGATTTCATTAGAGAAGCACCCTAGCTAGATAAACATTTTTAAAAAGTTGAATGATAGCTTTGATTGTTGAATAGATAACGGGGTGTAACTGGGGAAGATTTGCAGTAGAGGAATCAGTTAGAAAGTCCACTGCCCCAGATCACCTAAGATGGTGGTGGCAGCAGGAGGAACAGACACTGTGGATTTGAAACAGACATTGAACAGGAGTTAAACGCATGATGGACTTGTTCTGGGGAGGAAAGAAAGTAATCAACAGGACACCAAGATTTCTGGTTTAAGAAACTGCCCAGGTAGTAATGCCACTTAACTGGGGAAGGGGAAGGAATCAAACAGGTTAAGTTTGAAATATCTATGAGACATTCCAGTGGAGATAGCAAGTTAACAAGTACAAAAATCTGAGACTCCCCCCACGCCCCCACCCCCAGGAAGTATTCAAAACCACTGAAAGGGCTGTGATTATCTAGGGAAAGAACAGAGATACAGAATGACAAATGGAATATAACAAAAATAAATGTAGTGATAGTAATAGTCAAAGTGAACCCGTCTTTCACCTGCAACAGGATATTTACTAAATTCTCCAATTGGAAATTTAAAATCTTTAATAGAAAGGGCATCAAAAATGTAAACGTTTCTTTTGTTGATGCTATAAAAGTCGCCTTATGAAACAGTTAAGTTTTGCTTTGCTTTGTTTCCAGAAATGTAAAGAAAAGTGTTGGGTTGTATGCTAGTTGTTCATAATTTTTTTAGAGCTGTGTTTTAAAACTTCCAAGTGTGTCAGTTCAGTTAGAAAAGAATCTAGGTCAGGACTGAACATTAAAAAAAAAAAAGAAAGAAAAAGAAAGAAAGAAAGAAAGAAAGAAAGAAAGAAAGAAAGAAAGAAAGAAAGAAAGAAAAGAAAAAGAAAACAAGAAAGAGTTAATTTTCCATTTTTGATCACTGGTTTATGACATATATGATGGTAATATAATAGTCTTTCTTAACACTTAGGTTTTTTTTTAAATACACATTGCATATCACATACCTTTTTAAAATTTTATTATGTTATGTTAATCACCATACATTACATCATTAGTTTCTGATGTAATGTTCCATACCTTTTTTTTTCCTCATATTGACTTTTTCTTTTTTTTTTAAATTTTTTATTGTTATGTTAATCACCATATATTACATCATTTGTTTTGGTGTAGTGTTCCATGATTCATTGTTTGTGCATAACACCCAGTGCTCCACGCAGAATGTGCCCTCTTTAATACCCATCACCAGGCTAACCCATCCCCCCACCCCCCTCCCCTCTAGAACGCTCAGTTTGTTTTTCAGAGTCCATCATCTCTCATGGTTCGTCTCCCCCTCTGACTTACTCCCCTTCATTCTTCCTCTCCTGCTATCTTCTTCTTTTTCTTTTTTCTTAAAATATGTTGCGTTATTTGTTTCAGAAGTACAGATCTGTGAGTGGAAAGCATAAATTTAATGATAAAATGTTTCAGTGGCATCCCAAATATGTTGAGGAAATATCCCTGAGGCTTCTGAAATATTGCATGGCATAAAATTGCTTGATATGCTTATTTTGGAAACATTAACATAATGGAATAAAATCAATAGAATCTAATAATTAAAGCAAACCCACTTAATTCCCTTAATTAAACATGTGCTGTACATGCTATACAAATTACTATCCTGTAAAATGCTTAATTGCAATCTATGTAAGGCAATTCATCAGAAAATAAGACTATCTCATTTTACTCTTGAGAGTATTTCAGAATTTATCTAACAGCAGTAGCAATAAAGAATCAAATCTCCAAATTCATGCAAGACCGAAGACTGGCAGAAGGATTGTGTAATGTATGATCACCTTCCAGTTCATATACAATCAGGTAGCTTCTAAGGAGGTTTCACTGACAGAAAAAAAAGTGAGGTTTCAAACTGTGGATTCCAATAAAAAACAGTAGTGAGCACAGTGAAAATCGCCATTGGCTTGCTTTTTTGATACCTTTAATATGTATTTAGGTGAATTCTTATTAAATCAACTGACTTTTCCATTTCTGCAACAAGTTTCCAAGTTAATCAATGAATATAATACGAGATCTTGTTTGGTACGAAAGAATTCAACACGGATTTGCGTGTATCTACGTCATTATCTTGTCAGACTTGATCCAATCCCGTCCCTATAGATTCGAACTGCAGAAACCATGAGAGGATCAGAACATTACCAAAAAAAAGCTATCCCTTCTTCCCTTTTCTCCATCTCTATCCAAAAAAAAATATTTTAAATAAAATTATGCTGTCATGATTAGATTGATTCCAAACTAAAATGATTAAAGTTTTATCTTGTGAATAGACTCAGTAGGGAATTATATTTTTCTCCTGTCTCTCTGAACGTCTATTTTATCAGTACCTTATAAGTTAATAAGATGTTTGGTGAATAGCAATCTCTCCATAGGTTTATTCTTCTAAGCACAGTAAAACTTAATTTAATCACAGCTTCAAAATATCATACAATAAAACTAATTTAATTACACTTAGCAATGGCCACTAGACTCATTAAAATGTTAATGGAGCTTATAATTATTAAATTGCTTAATGATTGCTAATAAGAATAAATGACAAAATAAAATTTAAGCACAAAACAAAAATGCCCTCAGGTAATTTTTCTCAACTTCAATCCCATCTGACATTGTTACATTAATACCCTACGAAACATGACGGATTTGAGACTTGTGATAAAGGACATAATCAAACGATACTCAAAATAAATGTCTTTATGTCTAGCCTAGCCAATCAGTTGCTTCATATAAAATTCAACAAACTATTTCAACATGCTAATGCACTGTTGATAAGAAACACAGAAATAATGTTAACAGAAGTGAAATTCTGATATTTTGATAACTGTCCTTTTCTCAGCAAATTACAAATACACATAGCAATCAGACAAGTCTCAATTCATTTAGAATCCTATATCCAATTGCCATTTTTATCTCTTAATTTTATGGTTTGCTGCAATGAACTACTAAAATAAGTAACATTTACTTTTAGATATTTAGATGAATTAAAATTAATTTTATTTTGAGCTAATTAGGCATCTAGGGCTCTTATAAAACGTGGCTCAGAAGTATTAAAAAGTATTAAGAATCCATGATCAGACACCCAAAAGCTATTCAGCTGTTCTGTCTAGTTGGTGCCAAGAGGAACCAAACTCTGCTTATTTCCTCAGTTCATCTTACTCCTTTTCCCCTTGCTCACTATTTTCCGGCCACCTTCCTTCCTTCCTGTCAGCAGCTGAGACTTGTTCTTATCTCGGGGCTACTGCCCATGTTATTCTTTCTACTTTCTAACAACACTTTCCAGCATGTTTTCCCCAGATCTTACCATTCAGAGCCCAGCACAAATGGCGCCTCTCAGATTATCCTGGACTGAAGCAGACAACTACCCTCATGCCCCAGCCAATCTAGTACATGGCCCGATGATAGTTTATTCATAGCACCCACCACTATCTTATTTTACACACTTGCCAACAAGTTTCATATCTGTTTCCTTCCACTAGGATGTTACATCTCTGAAGGCAATGACCCATCTATTGCATTTGCTGCTGCAGCGCCTAAACCAAAGGAGTGCGTAGGACACAGGAGATGATAAAAGTCTGTGACTGCTCTCTGTTGGAAATGCTGGTAAGAATGAAGAAGCTTAGTGCACAATTTATGCACTCCAAAAACTGTGCTGTTGTAGCTGCCTTTGAAAAAGCTAATTGTAGGGCTTTCGCTGCAAACCCATCACTTTTGTCCACTCTTAAACTTATCTTGTTAGTTTCAATTCATTTGTCCAGACCTGATGCGGTTTTTGGTTCTAATGATCACAGTTTTTGCCCATATAAAATATTTTTAATATCAACGACATAAAATTGTTGTGAAATACTTAAAAACATTAGATACTTAAAACCGTACCAAAAGGCACTTACAAAGTAGAGTGTCAAATACGTATTCTCTATGGTTAGGCATTATAACTGTTATTAATAAATGGCTCAGCTGTATCTTTCAGTCACCTCTCCATTTATAGATATGATAGATGAAGGGCAAGCATACTATGACTTAATGTAAACAAAATATGTGTTTTAGTCACTGTTATAAACACATCTACTATCACAAAATTGGGAAAAAAGATACTGTATATGAATACAGAGGTAGGATTCATAACATAAGTTTACTTGCTCCCATAATAGGCAGAGAAGCAATGGAAATGCAAGTTCCTAATGCTTTCCATTATTGAGTCTCATGTTTGCCCTACAAGGAGCACCTTTGGGAATATGGGTAGTTAAATCTCCATGGACCATTAACTGCTAGCCTCCTGACTGACACTGCCGGCAAGGATACTGTTTATAATCATTCACATCATGAATTATACACAGAGCCCCTATGGACAGGAATTATGTTTTCAACAGCTCATTTCATTGGGTCACTGATCAACCATCATGTGAGAGTTTTAGCTATTGCCCTGTTTGATTTTGGAGCCAAAGAATAATGAGATGTGAACACCAGTATTGGCCACCTATCATTCCCCTAGGCTATGAGATGACATACAACATATGGTTATTACTGACTTAATGAAATACGTCTAATTCAAAAATGAAAAGTCAACATAAAAAATAAAAACTATGTTTTACATATGATTTATTTTCTTAATCAAAACACAATGAAGTACTTTTAAACTTAGCTAATAGAAATCACAGCAACAATGGCAATGTGAGTCTTTGTCCCCTTTCCTAGGAACTAAGAATCTAAACACGAGATGTTTGGAACCTGAATCTATGATTCCCTGGTAGGATATATTTCAACCTCTTGATAGAATATTATAATTTCAAAGAGCACATCCCTATAGGATAGAGATGGGATGGAGGAACAAAGTGGTCAGCAGAGAACTATACAAATGAGCTGAAAAGTACACTGGAAGCCCATAGACATCCACCAAATGTTCAGCCTTGGCAAGACACATTGAATATGAGAGCTCAGTAGGCATGTCCATGGATGAAGGAAAGCAACTACATGTGCATTAACCACCACCCAGGTCCCAGTTAGAAATACCTGAGCCCAGGCTGACTCTCAGCATTGAGGTCCACACCAGTGAAGGATAGAGGGTGCGGGAGGGAAAAGGGTGCTCCAATTTGTGTCTGGGTGCTTTTTCAGCTGGTTTATTTTCATGGTTAATTTTAAGTAAACTACTTTCTCGATAGCTCCCATACTCTCTTACGTAAGCAAAGATTTCTAGAAGAGCAAAAATTGAAGCCACTAGCAAAAAGGCAAATGAATGACAGATCTAAAGGACATATGAGGTCTATATTTATGTTTTGTGTCATCAAATGCCAGTGAAATACTCAAAACACTCAGAGAAACCAAAGGCACCATGGGTCTTACTTTGGTACTGGTGTTACCATTTCATTCTAATTGAAAGAAGAAGAAGAAGAAGAGAAAAAAAAGCTCCTGGGAGAAAGAAGTGTTTGCCTTTCCTGATGGTATTTCAAAAATATGTGGTGAAAAGAATCACAGTTAATTTTCAGAGTTAGTAACAGAAATTTGACATATACAGGAGGAAACAAAAGCATTGCAGAATGCATACACAGGTGTAAAAAGAGACTAATGTAAATTTAAATCTTTGTCAATAAAAAATTGTTAAAGGAATTATCATGACTTGAAAATGTACTTGTAATTCAAGACGAAAGGAGGGTGACTGAAGAACTGACAGATACATGGAGAGTCATCCACCAAGGCAGGTGTGCAAGTTACACCGCCCAAATGCATCACCTTGCCCAGCCGGCATAATGCAACACCTCTCTTTGTTACCAACGTTTAAATGCAAACCAGTCTAATTTAGCAAATAAAGACACACACTCCTAGAAGGAAAAACATCGTGAATAATTTGAAGAGGATCTTTACTTGGAAACCACTTTCATTGTATTATCAGAAAAATGACTTTAATTTGTTTCCAGCTGTGAGTTGGTGCAACATCCCCTAATGGAATCAACGGAAAGAAGCATTCACGTTTTACTCTACATATCTACAGTGTCAGAATACAGCTGATGAATCACATAGCCATCCACAGTTGCTTATAGCAGGGAAGCAGCCATATTCTTGGTTAAAATGTGTTTTGTAGCAGCCTTGGCAACGGCTGCAACCACTCTGGAAATGACAACTAACAGAGAAGCAGTGCACATGTATATCAAGTTAAGATCTGTTTACACCAGCCACGAGCAGAAGAGCAATGCTAATACAGCCAATCTGCCTCTGCACTATTGGAAAAAACCCGAAGGAGAGGAGAAGACCTTTTAATGAGACACCATGGTGCTTCCACTACTCAAGGCCAGATGAGGCAGATTGCTCTTACTCCCAGATTGCCTGTTATCTCCCACTGCTGACTGCACATTCTGTGTGTGCTTGGCTAAAGGAAGACAAGTACGGGTTGAAAACTCAGGTCTATTGCTAGAAATGAGAAATGCCTCATCTTCTAAACCCAAACCTAGGGTAGAAAATAATCAACTCCTCCAGTTTTCATCTTCTCCAGAGAAAGGAGCCCAAAAGTTGAGCACGTTCTTTTGTATTATAGCAACACAAAAAGGGAAACATGAGATCTCCCACATCCTGCCTGATACTTCATGCACGTCTGCAATGAGCATCAATCCACTGTGGACCCCAGGTAATTAGGACTGAGTGAAAAAGGGTGAAGAGGGACAGATCCCAAGGTATTCATTAATTCTGTTGCAGATTATTCAGGAACCCGAAGTCAATCATTTAAATTAAAAAAATCACAAAAAGGGCTGGTAAAACAGATGGAGTCATGTCATCCATATGACAGGATGTATTAATGGTAGGGGGCAGATTTAGAAAAAAACAAACACACACACAAAAACCCACAAAAAAACAAAACCAAGAAGTAAAATGTTGCATTGTGTTGGAGCAGTCCCTCAGAAAAGAGGAACCCACTCACCAGATCACTGATTGAGAAAGAGGGCCGATTTTAAGAAGTGTGGTGAATTAAACTGGCAACACCTCACAGCAACACAATTCAAAGATAGTAGAAGAAGAGAGACACCAAGGGTATTCCGAACTGCACTACCTCTCCACCTCTGGATTCAGAGACAGAGCTACCTGGGAGATTCTCAGAAGTTTGGTGGGAATGGAAATCCCCAAGAGTCACCAGATGACAAGCACTGCAAAAAAGCTACGACCCTAATGCAGTGGCCAGGCTTTCAGTGGATTGCGTCCGTTCCCATAGGTTCCTTTCACTTGACACAGTCTTATAGAAGCCACAAAACATATGTGCTCAACCTGAAATTAGGGAAAGAACCCAAATGCTGACACTTTTTTTTTTTTAAGATTGTATTTATTCATTTGAGAGAGAGACAGAGGGGGAGAGAGAGAGAGCACAAGCAGGGGGGTGGGGGGGAGCAGAGTGAGAAGCAGACTCCCCGCTGAGCAGAGAGCCCGATGTGATGCAGGATGCGGGACTCAATCTCAGGACTCTGGGATCATGATCTCAGCCGAAGGCAGGCGCTTAGCTGAATAAGCCACCCAGGTGCCCCAACACTGACACTTTAAAACAGTTGAAACCTTAATACGCAAATTGGAAGACCACTATCACCAAACCCCAGGCCTGAAAATATCCCAGAACAATAGCTAAAATGCCTTGAGGGGAAAATCAGTGAAATCTTTCATCGTCACAAAAACTAAATGTTTGAAAAAGTTTGTTATTAGGATAACAAAATCACTCTCCAGCCCATGACATAATTTTATAAAGATGTCTGCGTCTTATTCAAGTGTAGTTTTGTGTCTAAAAAGAAACGGGGGAGGTGGGGAGCCAGAGTATGAAATCTCTGTAGCTTGATGAGGGGAAACAGAAAGCAAATGAATGAGATATGGTAACTTATACTGACAGAGACGGATTTCCCAGAGAGAGAGAGCAAAGCAAATTGTGTGAATAGTGTAACAGGAAATTGGGGTGCATAGCAGTTTGTTTTTTCTGTCTGCCCAAATCTATTCAGAATGCAACTGTTACCTTTGCTGGTGAAGCACATTAGCTAACAAAGGTGTCATAATGGACTTGGAAAAATTCACAAGCTAACGGCATTCATCAGTGGCAGTTCTCAAATGACATCACTGTCCCTCCCCTCCAGCAGTTGCATCTGCTAAAAGATTTCATGAATGCAGGCTTATTCCGCTGCCCAGAAGTTATCAGCCTGGTAAAGGCATTAGGGGTCATGATCCTGCCGGCAAATGTTAAGAAACAATTTTCTTGGCACTTCTCTAGCAGTTTGTTCCATTAAAATTGAATTTAAAAGAGGATTTTTAAAAAGGCTTCGGCAACGCTCACACCTGGACAACTGCCCGGTCCCAAGGGCTGAATCATGCCATCCTTTTTTTGGCCTTGGCTATTCTAGAGAATGAATAGGATTTTCCCTATGTAAAACTGGATGTTAATAAACTCAGTAAATTCATGATTTCTGCATTACTTCGAGTAGCTTTTTGGGCAAGAAGGCACAGTGGATGGTTTAGCTTCATGAGAAGGCAGAAAATAACACAGTGTTCAAATTCAACTGATCAGAACTAAGAACAGATGTGATTATTACTTACAAGGGACTTTAAAGGGAGGCTTTCTGTTAGAAGCAGCAATTCGATTGTGGAATGTGTCTTCTAGAGAGGTAAAAGGGATGTAGTCATGGGTTCTGAAGCAGCTTTATGTGGTACAGTTAAATATAAGAAAAAAGTTTCTGAGAGACCTGTTTCAACTAAGTTCTGCTTTTCCTAGTCACTCATCCTGGGAAGCTTTCCTCTGAGGCACAAATTACCCAGTGTGGTTTTCTTAACTTAGAATAATTTTCTGACTCTTAACATTTCAAAAAGAACTTGATGAAGTGTTTCCCTCTGTTGGTTTTAGACAGATATATAGATAGAAAAGAGAGATTCTGGTATCTTTGAAGGGCTATCTTCCTGCATACACCAATGTATGGATCACCAGATACTATGTGGTAAACAGAAACTGGTGGTTGTCCTTGTTTGTTTGTTTTTAAAGATTTTATTTATTTATTTGGAGACAGAGAGCGCTAGCAGAGGGAGGGACAGAGGGAGAAACAGACTCCCCACTGAGTGCAGAGCCCGATGTGGGGCTCGATCTCAGAACCCATGACCTGAGCCGAAATCAAGAGTCCAACAGGTGCCCCAAAACTAGTGTTTTAACTGTAATGCTATTATTTTTGAACTGAGAAGCTGGCTGGTATACCCCTCTCTGGGGATTTTGGCTATTAGCTTGGCATCGTTTTGTTAGGAGGTGAAACGAAAATCTTTCAGTTAATTCTGAGGGTGAAGTTTTTTTTTTTTCTTTTTCTTTTTCTTTTTTTGGTTGATTACAGAAAAATGAGGTTACTCATGCTAATAGCAGAACACTCCACTTTTTTTTATGGTAATCAAGGAAATATATGTGAATAGTTCTTGATTCTCTTCATATGTCGGTGGGGGCTATCAATTACTAAGTGAGAGATTATTTTCATAGGCATGGGAGAACATAGAATTAAAGTACTTTTCTGAGAAAAATTGTATTTCTATCATTCTCCATACCTTCTTTTAGTGATGCCCATGTCTTGAAAAGATTAATATTCACTCCACCTACTTTAAGAACCATCTCCTTAGTTAAGCCGAGCCCTGAAATGAAAATATCTTCCTCTTAACTGAAATTTGAAAAGAATGTTAGTAAGTACTTACTATAAATCAATGACTATAGTACTTACTGTAAATGACTCTATGATGCATATTCACACACATTAGCTTTTTCTATGATATTTTCATTTGAAAACTGTTATCGTACCCCAAGTTTCCTAGAACTTGAAAGTCAGATTGAGAAAAATGTCTTTAAAATTCAAGCTGGGTGTGAAATCAAACATATGTGTGTGTATGTATAGATAATATATTTACATAGATAGAGAAATAATAGTAGGACTACTGGGAACTTTTCTTCAAAAAAATGAACAGGTGAAATCTCTATATAGTGTTGAAGATTCTAGTCTGACCTCAGTATTCTTATTTGGAATTACGGAATATTAAATGTTCACAGTTTAGAGAAGAGTTTTAAGAAACTGCATAGAATAGGTAAAAGCATTTCTCAAATGAAATATTTCTCTGATAAAGAAGGTCTATGCCTCAGCTTTCTATTTCTAAAGATGCTAAAAATGAAGATCAAATTTTAATGTTGACACTAAAAAACATCCTCCATTAATCATCCATTGGAATTAATGGCCTAATGCCTCTAAGTATCATGTTTTATTAACATTTGTTTTACTGTGGTTCCAAGGACTATGCCCAGCTGCATTTAACCTTTATTCCATTAAATGTTTATTATGTGTCTGTAATTACCTCAAGATCTCATAGATTCATTTGCTTTCCTCTAGTTCATTTTTAGTCCAAGTAGTAAGTAAGTCCTCTGAGAAATAGGCAACATTGCTCCCGCAATAGAATTTGGGGGATGCTATGTAAATGCCTATTAAGGGGGTAGCTATAGACTAGTGCCCCAACCGTTCTACAGGTCACACCAGGATTTTTCAAGAATATTGACTTCGTGTTATCCCCAATATGTTCAATCAACGATATATACATAGAAAGAGAGCCAAGGGAGAGAGAGACAGAGACAGAGAGCACAAGAGCTCAAGCACAAGAAAAATCGACAGAGACAGAGACTTCTTTATAGATCAGGGAAAGACACTCAAGTCATTTTTTTCCTCTTCCTCAGCAAAGGGCCTCTTTGCATGAGGTTCATGGCAGCTCAGTAGAAAAAGGTCAGTAATTTCCTCACCCCTGATTCTATTTGACTTGGACTCCAGGGAAAGCTGCTTGAGGTATACTCCCTTTGCCAAGATGGCAACGAATGTAAAACCTTTACTGTCTACTCCTGTGGTTACAATTCATAAAGCCAATCTTGGAGACAAGCTGTAGTGTGTTGTCTATAGTAAGAATTGTAAATGAGCTGCTGAGACATCCTGCTTAGGGAATTCCATTCGAAAAGGTTAAGTGTAAATTGCCCTTTGGATTAGTCTGAACATCCCCATTATAAAAGTTGCTGAAACCAGTAGGCGGAAATAAAGTTTAAAAAAAAAAAAAGAAAGATAAGCATGTATTCTTGGAAGGCGATGTAGAAATGTAAAATCAGGCTTATGTTCTCAGTAAATACTTATAAAATTATATCTGCTAAAAGGTTAAGTAATATCATCTTATTACTTACTAGTAGAGAAGAGCATATGAGCCAAAAGTTCATTTCAGAAAATAAATTCTAAATTATTATTACTATTTAAGAAATGTATTAGATGACTCAGAGTATACAGTTCACATATTATGAGCTACACATCCACTCTTTTAAGTATTTTTTTAAGCCAGTAAAATGATATTTAAATTAAAATATATAGTTTTAAACATTTCTAGGTTTTTAGGATTCTGATTTTTAAGGCATGACCTCATTCCAACACATAAGGGAAATGCTATAATTGAGATTGCCTGCCTTTTAAAAAAATTATATAGAATGAATAATTTTATAATGCTAATATATTGTTACACATAGGAATTTTAATAATAATAGTACAGAAGTATAATAAAAAATAATGGTCCCAGCTGCATCCTTACCCATCCCCAGTGCTGCTTCCCAGAGGCAACTACTTTTAACTGTTTTTGCTTCTATTTCTTCTGATAGTTACTTCAGTATCTCTGGATAATTTCTTCATTCATTAATATTAATCACTGTGTGTATGTATGTGTGTATATATATCTCCATATATCTATTTCTGCTATGATAGGTGAGAATTAGCTGATTTCTTTCTCTTCTGCCCTACTGCCCACTCATTTTATGTTGCTATTTTTAGCTCCTTTGGTGTTTACTGTTGAACTTTTCATGATATACTTAAAACTCAGGGGTGCCTGGGTGGCTCAGTCGGTTGGGCGTCTGCCTTTGGCTGGGGTCAGGATCCCAGGGTCCTGGGATGGAGTCCTGAGCAGGGAGCCTGCTTCTCCCTCTGCCTGCCGCTCCCTCCTGCTCGTGCTCTCTCTCTCTCTCATGCTCTCTCTCACTCTCAAATTAAAAAAAAAAAAAAAATATATATATATATTCTTAAAACTCTGTGTTAAGTAATCAAGCTAAGACTGTGCAAGATGAAATTAGGGATCCTGACTTTCCTTCCACTTCTCTCAGCAGCATGTTTCAGCTGCACATCATTTTACATTGTAATAGCTGATAACATCCACATGGTTTTGTACCATACAGTTACGTTATTTGTTTACAAATTAATTAATTCAAATTATTGAACATCATTTAGCGGCATTTATACCATTTTGACTATGAGAATATCGTTCACGACAAAGTTTTAGGGTGACATGTCCTTTTCTAGGATAAAAGAGTCATGGCCTTTCAGCCAGTCTAAGAGGAAGGTTCCAGTGGATTTTCTAGAAGTCACTCAAAATAAACGTTCCCTCGTTTTTGGACTATCAATTACTAGCATGGTTTTACTAATTGGTGTATTTATTATGTATAGATTATTTTCAAAAGTATAAAATTGTATTTTTCTTGTTAAGATAAGAAACATTATGTTTCTATTATGTCAGATTTTCATTCAGGTTTGATATCCATTTTATTATATTTTCTTAAACCCAGTAACTTCCTTTTCAAATTTGATCTTAAGTACTTCAAGTTTGGACCATGACTATTTGAATAGCTTTTCTTCTTCCTGAAATTTACAGGTGCTTTGTTGTACTCTTATATTCTCCATGTCAACTTATTGTTCTTAAATTGTGCTTTTATACATTTCAGCCAGGGAGGTGTTCTTCTGTTTGTTTGTTTGTTTGTTTGTTTAATTCTATTTGGCAAGAGGATTTGAGACATCTTTAGCTCTGGGAAAGTTTTCTTGTATTATTTCTTTGATAATTTTTGTACTTTTGCTATCTCTGTCGTTTCCCTCTGGAACTTCTATATATTGAAGGTTGAACTTACTGGATTGATCCTCATATTTCTTATGGTTTAATATTTAAGTTGCTTTAAAAATATTCTACATTCTGGCAAATTCTCCCAGTTTTATTTTCCATCCCTTTTACATTATTTTAAAAAAGAATTCAATCATATTTTTACGTTCTAAAAATTTTTCTTCTTCTCTGTCCAGTTTTCATAGCATCCTTTCTTTTTTAAACAACTGATAATTTATTAAAAAGGTTGATTTGAAAGCATCTGCAACAGTGACTTAAACCTCAACTCCTGGCTCAATGCTGATGGAAGTAATCTGCTTAATCTCAGAATGTGCAAATCAACATGTTGCTTGTAGAGCCTCATCTGGAAACAATCCCAGGTCTTAGAACCTTCACCACAGGAGTTTTTCTTCTAGTGATTCTCAGAGTCTTGGTAGGCATCTGACGTGGTCCTTTCACTTTGAGATTCTTTTCCTTTATGCTTTTTTTGTTTTAAGATTTTTTATGTATTCATTTATCTGTTTATTTGAGAGAGAGAGAGGGAGAGAGAGAGAGAGAAAGCATGCACAAATGGGGGAAGGAGCAGAGGGAGAGGGAGAAGCAGACTCCTCACTGAGCCGGGAGCCTGATGCGGGGCTCCGGGATCATGATCTGAGCTAAAGGCAGACGTGTAACCAACTAAGCCACCCAGGCACCCCTTCCTTTATACTTCTGATGGAGTCAGCACATACCTTCTCCAAAGATTTTACACTGGGGCTGGTTAGAGTAATTCTAATTCAGTGAATCGCCACCTCTGGTCCCATGGGTGTCTTCCTGGTGTCTTTAAAAGCCATGGCTGCAGCGAATTTTCCTAATGGACTTGTTCCTCACTGAGAGCGAAAAGCAGTGAGTGAGGAGCAGGACCCAGAGTCCAAAGCTCCACTGTAGCTGCTACCACCTCTTCCTCCTCATAGCATCCTTTCTTAATCCCTGCTTACACTGACCTACCAAATTTTTCTTTGGTTGCATAGTGTTCAGAGACATTCTTAAAGAGTCTCACATTTCTGCCTATTTTGTAAGCAGAGGCGCAGGCTTCCTTCAGTCTGTATTATCTTCTCAAGAATGTTTAGAAAAAAAAAGTTTTGGAAGATAAAGTCTCCCTTGGAGGGGGGGGAAGGTAGGATTGTTTATTATCCAATATAGTGAAGATAATGTTGACTCACTCTGTTTGAAAATGTCAGGCAGGCTTATTGCCCGTTATAAAGGTTTCCTAAGATCAGAGTTTCTCTCCTGTAACTCAACCCATTTTTTGGGCAGGTGTCACTTGGCCCTGTAAGTATCAACCTCTGGGGATAGGGACTTAAGAAATGGGTAGAAAAATGTCAATATTCTGTCCATAGCTATTGCTGTGAGGAATAAACAGGCCTTTATTTCTGGCCCAGAAGCCTCATGTCCCTTTCAGCATCCACAGGATCATGGCAGACTAGTCAAGGCAAGTAGGGTAAAATCGCATCCTTCAGAGTTTTTGACGCATATTATCTTTATCTTTTGTTCTTTTTTAATCATTTTTCTTTCCTCTGGAGTCTATCTATTATATATATTCTTTTTTCTATGTTTAATCATTATCTTTTCCTGTTATTCTTTAGATATTCCTCAAATTTTTTTTAATCTGATTATATTTAAGGATGGGATAAACAGAATTTGGCATCTCACTGTCTCTGTAAGGAGTTTGAAAATAGCAAGCATTTGAGGAAGGGAAGAAAACTTAACTGATTTTGCTGTGGTTGGAATAAAGATGTCAGAAGCCTCACCGCGAAATGTGCAGAGCTATGCTCTGAGATATTAACATTCCTGCTGGACTAGTTATAAATTAATTTAGAGAAGTTTATATTTTGTTTTGTATTCCCCGTCAATAGTAAAAGTTTCGCTGCTGAGCCTTTTGTAAAGCAGGGGATGCGGGGGAGAGTAATGAAGGTTTGATGAGAGTTTAACTCTTTACCATGTAAGTCTACAGCCAACTCCAGTATAAGTATTTATGTGCCTTTTTATTTATAAATAAATTATATATATTTGTATAACATGGACACCTATACGACATTTTTGTTAATGCCCAAATGTTAATGGCTTTACTTATAATGAATTCACCCATAACAGTGTTTCTAATTTCCTTCTACAGAGAACTAACTATTTCAGACTAATTTTCCCCCCCTCTTTTTGACATCTATTCATTTAGTCAACCACGTACCATTCTCTGAGCAAAATAAGAGACTGGACAAAGTTAATGAGAAACCCTAGAAACCCTAAATGTAAATGTTCATTTCATTATTTTTCCATCTGTTCAGTCACTTGTTTTGCTTTGATTTCTTTCTTTTCAACCAGATGATGTGAGGCATCACTTTGACTCTAGGTTATTGGCAATACCTGATTTCTTGAGCATTTTAAACTCTCATCCAAATGACTCAACTTCAATTTGTCTCACCGAGGAACTACAAAAGGAAAACATATCTTTCAAAAATATGACTGTTTCTATATGATACCACTTGGAGGGATAATTTGAAAAGTTTGAATATGCCCATTATTGTATATTCTAATGGATTTTCTCCCTGGAACATTCAGTAGTATATCATTATACTTAAACCCTCCAAAGAAAGAGTGATTTTAATACTGCCATTTGTATGTTTGATGATCCACAAACTCTAGGGTCAGCATGATTTACTTAATTTCATGCCATTATCTCTTATTTTACTCACATTAATCTAAGTAATTCTTCTACCACCTCAAGCCAGTCCTAGAAGTGTTCTCATTTCAATTAAGACTTTTAAGTGTTTTTAAACTGTCATTTAGCCATATTACACCTTAATTGTTTGTGTTATTCTTCCATGAAATGTTTCCAAATGGTTTTTACTGTGCCTGAAGGGATGGAAAAGGCCTTGGATAAAGTCATCAAGCTATGTAGAATTATTTGATGGATTGCAATGACCAGCAGGGTTTCTTCCAAAGTCTTAATTATCATTATAGTTGATCCAACTAATCAAAACTTTATTTCCCCTATTACCTTGAACAACACTGACCACTGAGAGTCAGAATTATTCTGTTTCAGGACAATAAAAATTCCATTATATTCATTTACTGTCAAGCTAATTTTGATAGAACTCTTGCCTAGTGTACTCTTCTGCATTGTTTTAGACTATTTGCATCCATGTTTGTAGTCTAACCACTACTATTTTTCCGAGGACTGTGTTTTTTCTTTGTGACTATGTAAGGGTTTCTTCATCTTTATTTTTATATAGTACAACTTTCAAATTAAACCAACCAATTTCTTCAAGTATATATTGAGCACATTTTGCATGCAAGGCACTAATACTAAAGGATTCATAGTTTTTGTTTGTTTGTTTTGCTCTTTACAACCTTAAAATGTGCTTTTGTTGACCAAAAGATTACCCTTCTGTTCCAATTCTGCTCGTTTGTTTATTTTGCTCTAATGATCTCCTCGCTGGTTCCTGGCCTCCAATCTTACCCCTCTCCAACTGGTTCTCCACTCCGCTCACAGTGATCCTGCTGAAACTCACATATGACACATCATACTCCAACCCAAACTCCTTGCATGGCTCCCCCTCTAAAATCTACCCACTGCTATTTCTTAATCCTTTCCCATTTGTAAAATGCAAGTGATAATGAATTGCTGGAGATTTTCCAAACATCCTATTTTTATTCCCATGGTTGAGTCTTTCTACACCTGAGCCCATCTGCTAAAACCACCCTTTACTAATAGTTTTCTCTGACAAGATCTTATGTGATCTCTGACTACATTCCTATCATTTCCTCCTTTATTTACTGCCCTGTAGTTTATTGACCTTCTTGATGGTCCTCAAAATTAAGCATATTCCTGTCTCATGGCCTTTACACTTGTCTTCTCTGCCTGGAATCCACATTCCGCATTTGCATATTTCCTCTTTCCTTTCAGGATCAATTCCTCAGAGAACCTTCTTGATCAATCACCCTTTCTAAAATACCATTTTGTCCATATTTTTTTTTTTATGTGAGTAGTGGGAAGTGTTTTCTTCATAGCACTTATTGATACCTAACATCATGTTATAGACAACTTATTTATTGTTTACTTCTTGTTCATGAATGTAAGCTTTATGAGGACAGGAACTATGTCACTTTGATTGGCAGTGGTTTGCGTATTAATTCAACAACATTTGGCTCTTGGAGGGGTTTGGCAAAGTTTTGACGGATGAATGAAATGAATGTCAAATTTTATTTATCCTTTAAGTTCCACTTTCAGTATCACCTCACTTATCAAAACTCACTTGATTTACCACCATACAAATTGAACTATATGTTTCATTCCTTAAACTTCTGTAATGCCTGTCTTAATACTACTCTCCATAACTGAGGTGCAGTTCTTGTGTTGAACTCTATTTTTCCTCTTAAACTCTATCTGTCCTCAAAACACTATGACAAATATTTACCACCAGAAAAGTAGGATTGGTTGTCTGAGAAATATTTGGATGGAACAGAATGGAGGCCCAGAAACACATCACACAAATGTGGTCAACTGATTTTGACAAAGGAACAGAGAGTCTTTTCAGCAAGCGGCGCTGGAGCTATTATGCAAAACAAATGAACTTTACATCCTTCACAAAAAAATTACTTGAAATGGATTATAGACCTAAATGTAAAATGCAAAACTATAAAATTCCTACAAGATAACCTAGGAGAAAATCTAAATGACCTTGAGTTTGGGAATGACTTTCTAGAGATAAGAAAGTAGGATTGACAAAAGAAATAAGGATAAGCTGAACTTCATTAAAATTAAAAACTTCTGCTCTGTGAAAAATAATGTCAAGAGAATGAGAAGACAAGCCACAGACTGGGAGAAAATATTTGCAAATAACACAACTGATAAGGGATTGTTATCCAAAATATATAAAGTACTCTTAAAACTCAATAATAAGAAAAACAATCCAATTTAAAAATGGATCAATGACCTCAACAGACAACACACCAAAGAAGATACACAAATTGCAAATAATATGAAAAACTTCTCTACATCATTTGTCATCAGGGAAATACAAATGAAAACAATGAGATACTACCACATAGTAGTGATAGGTATACATAGGTATACTACCCCGTACCTATTAGAATGGCCAAGTCCAAAATACTGACAACACCAAATGCTGGTGAAGATGTGGAGTAAAAGGAATGCTCATTCATCGCTGGCAGAAATACAAAATCACCCACCTACTGTGGAAGACAGTTTGGTGGTTTCCTTCAAACCTGAACATATTCTTACTATACAATCCAGCAATTACACTGCTTGGCATTCACCCCAAAACATGCATGCATATGTTTATAGCAGTGTTGTTCGTAGCTGCCCAAATTCGGAAGCAACTAAGACGGCCTTCAGAGGTGAATGGATAAACAAACTGTGGTATACTCAGACAAGAGAATATTATTTAGCAATAAAAATGAATACATTATCAAGCTCAAACGCATATTACTAAGTGAAAGAAGCTAACCTGAAATGCTGCATACTGTACGATTCCAACTATATGACACTGTGGATAAGGCAAAACTAGGAGACACTAACACTATCAGTGGTTGCCAGGGGTTGAGGGGAAGGAGAGGAATGAATAGGTAGAACATGAAGGATTTTTAGGGCAATGAAACTAATCCATATGATACCATAGTGATGGAGACATGTCATTATGAATTTGTCCAAACTCATACAATGTAAAACACCAAGTTTACTTCTAAGCATGCTAAGGAAACAGTCTGAGTTTAAGCCAAAGATTGGATTAAGATATATGTTACAGTCCACAGCCAAGTAAGATTTTCAGTGTGTAGATTTGAAAATGTGTAAAAATGTAATACTTTGTTATTGTGATTCTCTATTCTTTCTCAAGGCCTGATAACTTTTTAAAAATGCAATCACCTTGTAGGAAATTTAAATCAGGATGTGTGAAAATAGTGATGAACATTTAATAGCCTGACCAGAAACCATGATTTTGAATATTTGCATGTTCTCTCACACATTCCTAGTATTTCTGCTTTTTCTCAACTATGTATTAGTAAACAGCCAATGTTACACAATTTATACTCTCTCCCATATATGCTTTCCCCCTGGTTGTTTTTATTCTCTTATCTGTAGTTACAACTCTGATCACCATACTTATGACACTTAACTATATTTCCCTAGTTTTTTTTTTTTTTTTAATATCCCTTCCTGAGCTTTTAATACATTTCATTTGCAATGGCCTGTTTGCCATTTCCACCTGTCCTCTTTATTAACATGTTTCAAAATGCACTCTTATTCACTTTCTAAGCAGCTTCTCTACACATTTTTTGATTTCTGTGCCTCAGACATTTCCTAGGTCGTAGCTTTTCAATCAGGGATCCAAACTAGGAGCCCATGGATTGCAACAGAGCAGTGAACACATTTTTGTTTGTTTAATCTTTAACCATCATGATGGTGACCCGATATAGTGTGAACAGATAAATAACATTTAAAAGGCCCCCAGCACTGGAGCAATGTGTAGAGATTCATACAAGGTTTCCCTTCTAACAGATGGTCATGGGCCTGTGCCAAGGGTGAGGGGACCATGACCCAAGTGAGTGTACTGTGGGCCACATTTCAGCTACTTGTTTCCTTGGATGGGGGACTTGTGTAGTAAGTTAGCTGACCATCACATATGGTCAGTCTGGATGTAGACACTGTGTGCAAAATCATGGGCTCAGGCCAAGGCTGTAAAGATGACTGGTGCTAACAGGTATCTCACAGGTGCAGACGATGGTTTATTAACAACATTGCCCATGAGCCATTGGAACCCTGTAAGCATTAGTTTACAAATCCTGCACTGAATTATTTTGAGAAATGACCAAGAGTTGTGCAACCAGTTATAATGACCCCCTACCTAGGGTCTTTTTCTTTTCTTTTTCTTCTTCTTTTTTTTTTTATTATGTTGTGTTAATCACCATACATTACATCATTAGTTTTTGATGTAGTGTTCCATGATTCATTGTTTACGTATAACACCCAGTGCTCCATGCAGAACGTGCCCTCCTTAATACCCATCACCAGGCTAACTTTTTAATGTAAGCTCCAGGCCCAGAGTGGAGCCTAATGTGGGGCTTAAACTCACAAACCTGAGATCAAGACCTGAGCTGCTGAGATCAAAGCTGGACACTTAACCAACTGAGCCAACCAGACACCCCCCTCCCCCAAACAACCTAGGGTCTTGGTCTATCCCAGATAGATAGATAGATAGATAGAGAGAGAGACAGACAGATAGAGAGACAGATAGATAGAGTTTGTTTTTAATTTTTAACTACCTCTAGAGAAGTTCACTAAAATTACTGATTTGAACACAACTATCCTCCTTTTTGGAAATCTTTTATGGCCCCATACTGTCTACATCCAAGGGCATTTAGGGCCCTTCAAAAAAAGATCTCAAATGATAATTAAAATCTCATTATCAGTACTTACCTTTATGATCCCCATGTTCTAGTAAAATTAAGACTTCTGGTATTTCCTGAGAAACCCATGAATACTTGAATATACTAGAATATTTACACTACTGAAGTTGCATCTATTTTTCAAAGAATCTATGCTTCAAAATCTTTCTTGGAATTTTTTCTTATTCTAAATGGTTGTCATTTCTTCCTGCTTGTATTACAATAAAAAGTAGTTTACATTTCACATAGGTTATGATATTTAACATTTATTGTTCATATTATAGGTTATGTGAGAGGTTGGGAAATTACGGAATGCTACATAGTTCTCTATGTACTTGGCTTATTTTGAGCTACTCAAAAATTCATTGAGTTTAAGGATTTTCTTTAATACTTAAACTCCTATAATACCTATCTGGATACTACTTTCCATAATTAATATTCAGTTCTTAAATTGAATCACCTGATTTAGGTTAATTTTATGCAAATGTAAAACAAAGTTTAGTAATTGGTACATTTTAGACTATATTCCTTAGATTTTCTTATATCTATGTACTACAGCACAATTAAAAAACAGCAATTTAACTCATTCAGTAATATATTCAACAAATATTTACTAATACATTTATTAAATATACTTACTATAGATATTTTTCATACAATGTAGATCAGACAGTTGGTTTAATTTTTCACTTTTCTACTGTTTTACTATCATGTTTATACAACAAATATACTGTTAGAACTGTAATAAACTATGTCAGAAATGTCTTTTTTTTTAGGTACTGTTTCATGGATCGCAGTTGGTATATAATCCAACTGGTTTAGCACCCTAGGAAACAAATTCTATACTATGAGTTTCCTTGTTATATGACTGCAAATTCCTTGTGGCTAAGGATCAAGTCATGTTTTTCTGTTTGTTTGTTTTATATTTAGCACTAACCAGAGACCCTGTCCAAAATAAAAAATGCAGTATACGGTGTTGAATGAATAAATGATATGAGAGAGGAAACTTTTTGATCTCTTTCTCAATTACAGGCACAGATAAAGTTAACAGCCAATTTATTCCTCCAAAGATAGAAAGGGGTAAATACTTTATTTATTTTTATATACACATACATACACATGTACTTTTTTTTTTAATGATTTTATTTACTTATTTGAGAGAGAGAGTGAGAAACAGCATGAGAGGGGAGAGGGTCAGAGGGAGAAGCAGGCTCCCTGCTGAGCCGGGAGCCCGATGTGGGACTCGATCCCGGGACTCCAGGATCATGACCTGAGCCGAAGGCAGTCGCTTAACCAACTGAGCCACCCAGGCGCCCACATACACACGTACTTTTTTCATTTCTCATAATTATAAAGATGGCATTACCACAGGAACTGATGACCATAGGCACATGTAAATATTACCCATTGGTATTCGTGAATTTGATTCTAAGATGACAGATACCATTCCTGACTAAACATTCTTCAATTTTCAAAATGCAAAGAAAAGTATTACTGACAAAAAAGTTGACCTTAGGTTCAGTCTACACTACGGAGCTGTTTTCCAGTTTATAAGAAATGAGAGAGAAATGAGTTAAATATCACTGTCAGGAAACAAATACAAACTTGAAATGTGTGAAATTTGATAGAGTAACAGACCTGGTTTCTTTGACAAGTCCATGGCATGAGAGAAAAGGAGAGAGGGGACAGTTCTCCAGATTAAAAGTACTTAAGTAACATTAAAAATCAAATGTAATGTGTGAACCTTATTGGGATCATGATGCAAACAGACCAGCTCTAAAAAGATAATTTTAGGCAACTGGGGACACTGAATATGAGCTATGTATTAGCAGATATTAGGGTATCTTCTAAATTTAGTTAAGTGGAACTTTTTTTTTTTTAAAGGATTTACACTGACATATGTAGGAGTAAACAGACAAGATGGCCAGGACTTATTTTAAAAGGGTTTGGCAAAATAGGGTTGGGGTAAGGAGCCCCTAAGAATAGCAAGAGTGGCAGCATCTTAACAGTTACTGGGTCTGGGAGGTGTAGGGTTCATTATTCTACGTTGTCGACTGTTCAAATGTTTGAAATTTTCCAAATTAAAACTTTATAGAATAGTGCCCAGTAAAAAAAAATCTCTATACATTTCAATTTGAAGTATGTTACATTAGGATATTACTAACTGGCCACTTGGAACAAGAAAGGTATTTTAAAACAAACACAGCAGGCAGGTAAAGATGGTCAGGTGGAGAGAAGCTTGCTTTAATTGCCACGGGAGGAGTCCCAGCTATGGGACAGATTGTTTTTCACTGTAGTCTCCCAATTCTGTGTGGGAACCCAGAAATGTAACAGATTTGTTCTTCTGCTGTGGGTTAATGCAAAGACAGCAGAAGACGAAAGAGAAAGATGTGGTATAGCATTTATTGGCTGTAGGAGAGTATCAGAGGAAAAGGTAGCCTTGCTGTGACTAAGAAAGCCGGGACCAGCTAGAAAGTTAAGAACAAACTGTAAGAAACATTTTCTATATCAAGCTGCTTCTTAACCAGTAAATAATCTTAGAGATGTCATATCACTAGGTGTCTATTCAGGACGAAAAGAGAATATCCTTTCTTTAAAAAAAAAATATATTAATTTGAGAGGGGGAGAGAGAGAGAGAGAAAGGAGGGGCAGAGGGAGAGGGAGAGAATCTCAAGCAGGCTCTCTGCTGAGCAGAGAGCCTGATGCAGGGCTCTATCTCATGACCCTGAGATCATGACCTGAGCCAAAATCAAGGATCAGATGCTTAACCGACTGTGCCACCCAGATGTGCCAAGAATATTCTAATAATCATAACATCTATGACATTTTAGACCTTACTATTTATCAAGTATTGAAATGAGCACATTTATTTATTGTTTTACTTAATGCTTAATATCAGTGGGCACGTATTATAGTACCATTTTAGTTTTTTATTATTTTTTTGAAGATTTTATTTATTTGACACAGAGAGACAGAGAGAGAGAGGGAACACAAGCAGGGGAGTGGGAGAGGGAGAAGCAGGCTCCCTGCCGAGCAGGGAGCCCGGTGTGGGGCTCGATCCCAGGACCCCGGGATCATGACTTGAGCCAAAGGCAGACACCCAACAACTGAGCTACCCATGCACCCCTATAGTACCATTTTTAAAGAGAAGAAAATGAAGGCTAACAATGTTTAAGAATTTGCTTAAACTACCCATAGCAGAGGCGGGATTCAGACACAGATCTATCTGGCTTCCAACCATTTGCAACTTACCTCTGTAATATAGTAATTATCATAATTCAGCTTAAAATTAAAATTGGTGTTATGTTAACCTGTATTTACAATGCATTTATGTTTTTTTTTTAAAAATATAAGATCTACATTTCTAACATATTCCTCAATATGAGTCGTTTTTAAGACCATACTTAGAGTTCAGTTGTTGTTACATTGTATTGTATTTCAATACAATTTTATTTTGTTAAATAAAGGACAATAATTAGGGAAACCTTTTTTTTTCTCTCAGTTGCACAATGTTTCGATCCAAAATATCCAAACCCTGCACCAAGTGGTCCTTCTTCAAAACTGAGACAGTGTATATTATTTTAGATTCGATTATTGGAAAGATGCATAAGAATCTTAACGTCAAACTGAAACCGAAAGCACAAAAGGGAGAAAATGGGAAGCGTGCTCCTGACCTGCTGCAGGAGTGATCTGATTTCTTGACTGGATGTCTCGCGCGGAGCCTGGTGCGGACCCTGGCAAGTTAAGCCTGCAGCAGTTAAGGAAAAACCACTGCCTAATTCAGCTGTGCAAGGTTCCACTCAATCAATCCTGCAAAAGTCTCTCTTTGCAGGTAAGAAGAGGTCAGCGTTACTGAACCAGTTTGTTGTCAGTTAGACAGTCATTAGGGTCAACACCAATTGCAAGTCAAGGGAAAGTAATAGCTTTACTGTTAAATGCAGATTAGGAACTGCTTTCCCAGGTGAGCTCTCTGCAGAACACTTCCACAGGACTCTTCCAGCAAGAGTTCCAATAAGGGACTGCCTTGCCAGCCCCTGACAGTGTCACTGCTTATGCATTCAGGAGAGCCTCAGTGAGTCCCGAGGGATACTGGGTTAACTGTGTGATGGTACTCTTTAACTGACGCCTCCTCTTGGGTCAGCATGCAAAGTCCTGCCTTGGAAAGGACTGACCATTTTCTCACTTCCCACTGTGGTGACTGGGGCCGAGAATTCCTTGAGGCAAATGTTGGGTTCTCAAGTGCAGTTTTTATAATATGGTAGGGCAGCCTATAAAATTAGGTAACAGTTTTTTTTTTCTGGCTCATCAATTTAGGAAAAGTATTTGAAGTGTTTAAAAAGAGGGTTGACTTAGGAAAAATATATAATGGGGACCTAAAGCCAGAAATGATTTTCTCTTGAAGGTAATCAAATGCCTGCCTAGGGGCCAATGGGAAAACAAACATTTTTGAACTTTCAGTTTTCAAAATGGACCTTGGTCATTTGCCACTCTTGGAATCAGTCCATGGGTCACAATCCTGGGAACTGGCACCATCTAGAAGGTGTGCCCTTTAGAAAAGTCTCATCTTGCCACCCTGTCTTACATCGAAACAATTGAACACCATATTCAAGTGCTACGCTCAGCCTATATGCATACACTTTCCCAAGCCCTCAAATAATCAGTCTGATTCTGTTATTCTTCCCTTATAGACAAACGGCAAATATGATATTTTACATTTTATTTTATTTTAAAGATTTACATTAGAGAGAGAGTGGGCGGGGCAGGGTCAGAAGGAGAGGGAGAAAGAGAGAGGCAGACTCCCCACTGAATGTGGAGCCCGACACGGGGCTCCATCTCATGACCCTGAGAACATGACCTGAGCCAAAACCAAGAGTTGGACACTTAACCAACTGACCCATCCAGGCACTCTGATATTTTACATTTTAGATAAGTTCATGCACAATAGTGCCATTGTCCAAGGATAATAATTTTTTTGATTGGTTGTACAATAATTTTCAAAATGCTCACACCTATTTTATCCTTATTAAAATCATTTACATTTAGAGAGGGGATGTTTGCTGTCCTAAATTTATGATGGAAAACTAATCCAAAGTATATTACTTATTTTTATCTCAAGGCTTAATAATAAATCTAATAGTTAACCTTTGTTGTATACTTTACTACGTGCTTTATGTACATTTATTTAATCGTCACTATGGAGTCATTAGCAAGAAATCATCTTTGAGTTTAAAACTGGAGTTTTGGGCATGGAGGTGTTCCAGAAAATACTGGTCAAAAGGTAAAGCTCTTGAGCAGACTGAATACCACTTCCTTCATGTACTACCTGGGCACTTTTCAGAAATGTGATTGAATTCTCAGTGCCTCAATGTGTAAATGTTTAAACCAGGAATATGGTTCTACTTCATAGAGTAGATGCAAATACTACATATCTTTCTAAGCACAGCACCTGAATAAGATAGTTGCTCAGTACACATTAGCTGTTATTATCAATATTATCACTCGTGGGGTGCCTGGGTGGCTCAGTTGGTTAAGTGGCTGACTCTTGGTTTTGGCTCACGTCATGATCTCAGGGTCATGAGATGGAGCCCCTTGTGGGGCTCCCAGCTCAGAGAGGGATCTGCTTCTCTCTCTTTCCCTCTCCGTCAGACCCTCCCCACACTCACACATGCTCGCTCATTCTCTCTCTCTAAAATAAATAAATCTTAAAAAATGTATATTATCACTTGTTTCCTCTACACTCAGCCATGTCTTGGACCACAGGTAAATTTGGAATTCACACAATACTAGTACTTAGAAATAGACTGCATTTTTTAACATCTACAGGTCTTTGAATCCTTAGGAATCTGAACCCATCTAAACAAATAGGTTAGTAAAGAGGGGAAAAAAGAAAGATAAATTTTCTTGTAATGATTATCATAAATTGTAGATAAGATAATTCTAAAATTCCTCTGTAAATAAATTAGGGCATATTATCCCATTGAGATCAATTTAATTCACTTGCGACAGAAAAATGACAAATCCAAACACAGAAGGCTGCTTGGAAAACAACATGGGAAGAAACATCCACCGACAGAAATATCCACCGACTACTCGAGGAGAGAACCCTACCTGGGAAGATCACAGGAGTTTCCACGAAGAAACTGTAAATGAGCCAGGTCGGAGTTGGAGAGGTGGGAGGGTGGAGAAAAAACCCACAAACACGGAGGCAGGTTGCAATAAAGTTAGCAAGGTGAGAGATGCTTGGCTTGTGCAGAAAACTCCAGGAACTCCCTTTTGACACAGTGGCCATGCCTGACTAAAGGAATGAGTGATGAGGTGGGGCAGGCCTGAGGGGGTCAGGTGACACAGGGTTTGCTCTATGCCAAAGGGAATGGCTGGCTTTTTATCAGCATGGCCTTGGGCAGCATATCAGGGTTTGAGAGCAGGTGAGTTTGACAAGGTGAGACCTGTTTTTCGGACAGATGATTTTGACAGCTCTATAAAGGTGCACTCCTGGGGCTATGGTATGTGATGGGGGTCCAGAAGGCAGAGGGAAGAGTTAGGGGGTATTGCACTAGTTAGATGAAAGTTTTTCAGCAAAACTTGGGGAATCTTGGTAGGAATTGAGAGGCAGAAATAACATGACTCATTATGACAATCTAGGGGGAAACACACACACACACACACACACACACACACACACACACAAAATTGCGACTATCAGGTAACAGTAAACCACCTAAATGAGATAGCAATTCAGACAGAAAATATGTCTGGTTATGAAGGATTCATTCAGGCATGCTGCAGATACCAAAAGAACACAGTCTGGTTCACAACAGGGTTTGCTCTAAGACCACCTTCGAATAGACTCTAGTTGGGCCAAATCAATACGCTCAGCTGTGAACTTAAGTGTCTCAGTTGGAGTTTTTCAACCTCACCTCTACTGACATTTGGTCCAGATAAGTCTTTGTTGGGGGGAACTTTCTGTGCTTTGCAGGATGTTTAGCAGCTGCTCTGGTCTCTACCCCCTCAAGGCCGGTGGTGTTCCCCACATTTTAACAACTAAAATGTCTTCAGACATAGCCAAATATCCTTTGGGGGACAAAATATCCCTTGGTTTAATTAAATAGGCTTTGGTTTAATTCATCTTGAGAAGTGCTATAAGAGTCTAGGTACCCCCATGCACACTGGGCCCAGTTTACTCTCAAAATTCTATGGAATAGTGTCTGTGTGTGTGTGTGTGCACGTGCGTGTGTGTGTCTTTAGGGAGCAGTGAGGGTAATGGTAGACCACCAGTGGGTCTCCCAAAGAACTCATTTCAATCATATAACTGCTGCTGTTTTAGGGTCTCTTTGTCATATGAGCTTATTTATAACTGAACAAGTCACACTAAAAACAATCTCCTGGTTTACATTCGATGCCTCTTTAAATAATCAAAGTTTTCATTTTCTGGAAATAGAATGGTGTATGACTTCATAATATCAACACACCTAGACATTGTTTTTAAATTAAGTTTCAAATTAAGTTTCAATTAAGTCAGTAGAGCGCGCGACTCAATCTCAGGGCCATGAGTTCAAGCCCCACCTTGGGCGAGGAGCATACTTAAAAAAAAAAAAAAAAGGTCCACATGAGGACAAATTACTAGATTACCTATTCACTGCCTAACTTATTAAAGCAGAATTTCTGAGTCCAGAGCTTCTCTCCATTGGAATGGTATATAATGGTGTGGTTTTCAGATATTTCTATTAATGTTACTACAATTAAGCAGTACATGTATTAGAAAAATCCCAGGAGAGAAATTTGAGTTGCTCCTAACTGGCCTGACACTTTGAGCTCCACTGGTGGTCCCCGTGGTCACAGCCATGGTAACTCTGATAGATGCATTCAGCAGTGAGGGTCATTATTAACTTCCCTGGAGATTGGACTCACCTCCCAGAAAATGACCGCAAATGCCATGTACCAGTAGCAAGATAGGATTACTAAGTAGGTTAGCAGAGTCTCAAGCAACCTTTATAGCTTTCTCATATCCAGAATACAAAAAAGAAAAAAAAAAGTTTGCATCCATTTCTACATTTTTCAGGATACATCTAGAATATTATGGTTGCTTCGGATCATGTTTTAAGAAGGATAAATTAGAGTGTGTCCAGAGAAGAACCACCAGAATGGTGAGTGTCCTAGAAGATGTACCTGCTATTCATCACGTTTTACTTATTAATATTGGCGTCATGTGTGCAAACCCTATTCGGCAACAAAGAGAACTCACTATGGTAGGGATAATGCCATATGGTTCCTCAAAATATAGTTGGATAAAATCCCAAAATGCAAAGAACATGTAATTTGATGCAAAATGTGGCAGGGTGGCATACAATTGAAATACAGTCTTTGGTGAATGTCAGTGAGTCTGAAAATATTTTATACATGGGCAGTGTGAGCACGTTTGGTGTTTTTAAACCAGGTTATTAACGTGTCTCTTGAATCCCCTCAAACATGCCTGCCAGTGCTTACTGCTCATTTCCCTCCAAGCTGGTCTTGTTATTTTTTTTTTGGATAACAATACTGAGCACCAACTGAGAAGAACTATGCCATGTAAATAACAAAAAAGCCTATCAAGCCCTTCCCCGTGGGCTTAGGGGCTTCATCCTGAACCAGGATAAAATTCACATTATGCCACAGAAAAATCAGTGCAGGGGACTTTTTTAAAGGCTGAAGGAAATGAACATCACAATGCAGGTTTTGCTGGTATGAAACTTAATTTAAACATTTAAGTGTGCACAGCGTTCCTCTTGCATTATGTATTTCAACATTGTTTAACAGAGAAAATTTTTGTTTGTAGTGATAGAAACAAAACCTTTCCTAGCTGAATGGTGAAGGTATCTAAACTCAGAACTACATATGAGTGCTTCATGTAAAGCATATTAAAATAAAGTGCTTTATGTAAGGCATATTAAAAAAACATAAAACGGTTTTTAAAAATCCATAAGCACAATGACATACAAACATGTTCAAAAAATGTGTAACCATTATAAAATAGTTTTAAAAAATCCATAAGCACAATGACATACAAACATGGGAATAGATTATATTCATCAGAAAGCAATAATTCAATTTAGTGTTTTCCTGATGATTCACACACAATGTGTTTCTTTCCCTGAAATGTCTTTAAGTACTATGGCTTGCAATTTCTCTCCTCGTAGACTTGTGTCACTTTGATATTCACTGCACATTTTTATACTTCATTATTTTCCTTCACTAATAGAATAAATATCTCCAAGAAGATTATCCTTCTTTTCTACATCCTTTTGAAATTAAAACTATTTAAAATCTATTTGAGTATGTTGAAAGGAAAAGCTCTTTAAATTATAAATCTTCCTTGATTATCTCAAAGAATTTATTTAATATAAATGCAAGCCAAAGGGAAATAAGAACTACCAAAATATTATATTATCAAATATGCAATTTGCAATAGAGTTCCTTTATTAAAATCACCAATTATTATTTCACATAAAATTTAATTGAGGTCATTACCCTCCTGGCAAGTTATTTCAAAATTCTTTCTTATAATAAGATTTGTTATTGTAGCGTTTTCCACATCAATGCTTCTTTCACATATATATGCTTTTTACATCTATTTATAAAGATAATAGACATCACCCATAATTTGATTGAATTAATAATAAAGTTATATATTTAAATGTCTGCCTAAGTAATGCGGTCCTTGTGTTTCCTGTTAACACAGTGAACATAGGAGTCATTGCCTATCCAGTGAGTGGTTAGTGATTCCCAACAAGCCAAGATATCCGTGAAACTGGTATTCTAATTATGTTCCTGGAGAAACATTTCCTCAGAATATGGAAAATTTTAACATTACTACATGAGTTGTGCACCATTACTCACTTCGATATAAACATAAGCCTTACACTTGTTTAGGGAGAAGTTATTTCCCTGCCGAGGACCACTTGCCTGTATGAAATGCTCTGGTTTCACTGACCTTGAGCATCTGTTAATGAAGATCATTTCCATTTAAATACAGATAGTTTACATGGTCCATGATCAAAATTACATAATACGCTGGGATTGTGCTGCCATTTGAATTGACAACAGACTATTATGGTATCCGGAGGTCAATTACTGACTTCCTTTTCTTTTCTATAAACATTGGTTATTTTTTACACCCAGTTACTAAGCTCTATACCCAGGATTAAACAATTAATACAACACAGTCCCCACCCTCGAAGAGCTAAAAACCCATTAAAGAAGACTATCCTATAAATAAGCAGTTCTATTAAAGTGTTAAGCGTTATTGTTGAGAGGCAAAGCCCAAGAGAAGAGAGTGTGGTACAACTGATGTGGTCCAAAAAATAGAAATGCATTATATTTTAAGAGAAATGTCAGCATTAAATAAATAACAAATCATCAGGAGAAAAATACGCACTTCTCTTTTCATCTGAGAGTGCTGCTTTAGAAAAGTTGACAGTAATGTGAAATTCTATAAAAGGATTTCTATTTTCCAACTAACATCTATTTTAAATGGTAAATTTATTTCCCTAACAAGAAATGTCCCTCACAAGTGATAAAAATAAGTGCATTTAAAGAAATAAAATCTCATTAGGCATAAGTATACCCAGTTCCATAAATGGTGGTGTTTTTGTAGCATCTGCAAATTATGTTCTGAAATATCTCAATTCTGAACTCTTACCCTAAGCCCCTATGCCCTGTTTCTTTTTTATCTTTCAATTTGATTCACCTTGATCCTTGTTTGCATCTAATGAGAATTGCTCACATTTTTCCTGGCTCCCACAAAAGCAATAAATTATAGTTACTCTTATTATTATTGCTTTATTAACAATGTTTATGCCTAAAAAACTGGGGCTCCGTTTCACATGATACCAGGAGATACTGGTTTCTAACTAAAGTTCTGTGAACTTACAGCTACTCTTCATCACAGGCATTTATTCCATTTTACAGAAAAGGAAACTTCGGTTAGAATGAGTTAATAAAATGAATGAACCAAGATTAGACAGCTAATTGTTTCATTCAGATCCAGTTTTGTTAACAGTATAAAATATAGAAGAGAGAGGAGAAGCTTTGGAGTAAAAGACCGATGTGTTCAAAATCCAGATCAATCCCTTCTTAACTTTAGGAACTTAACTTCCTTTACGCTTCAATCCTGTTACCTATAGGATAGTTCTAAGTATAGGTTAGTCCTAAGGATTCAATACCATCTGACACACAAAACATTTAGTACCATAAATTGTGCAGTTTGTACTCAGTAATTCATACTTTGTTTAATTCTTACCAGTTAATAATGTTATTTTTCTACATTCCTTGCGAGCCTGAATATTCTTACATTTAAAGTTTCAAATTCAAAATGTGATTCCTGTGATACTCAGTCAAGTCTATTAATTCCAAATGCTATTTACAAATAAAATATATCCTATTTAAATAGCCTTAGGATCCTAAGAATTAAAATTGCATTCAAGTGATTGAAAAATTATGGCTATCAGAACAGAGTTTAATATTTGACTGAAGGAAACTTTACATATGGGAATTTCTTACAGTTATTTCAATAACTATAAGAGTACTGACTTTTAACTATTAATCTAACAAATTGTCCCACTTAGGGCTGTTGAATAACCTCTATTGGCTATAAACGTTTAACTCATTAGGAATCTCAATGCTTCTTGATAACCGAGTAAGAAAAAATATGTTAAGAAAGATTCAGAAGTGAAAACCAGGCTAACTGTAAAAGAGTATCATGATCACTTAATGAGTACAGGAGAAAGAGTATTGATATATGTTTTACAATTTGTCATTCCTAGTCAACAAAAGTATGGAAATGAAATCCTTATTACATTTTACAATTGGTCTTCAGTCTATTAACCAAAGCATTTGCATTTTATGATCACTGAGTGTCTTCAAGTCATGAGTGCATTTATCTATTTATTTATTTTGGAAATAATAAAAAATATGCTATCCAGGCATTTTATTTGAGATTGCAGGGTACAGTGGAAGGGAACTTATATTTATTGAATGTCTACTACATGAAGATTATTATTTGCATACTATTTAATATTCAATCTAAATAAGAGTGCATTATTTTGTCTGTAGTATATAAGGAAGAAAAAAATTCTGATGTATGAAGTAATTTCCCTAACATTTTAGATAAGTAAGCAGAAGTACCAGAATTTAAATTCAATTTGATTGGAATTCTACATTTTTCTGCAGCATGTGAATTGATATTAAAATATTTACCATGTTTTAAGCAATGACCTAGCTGAAATAAAAGTTACATAATGGGGTCCCTTCATTAATGGATATATTAATTCACTATATATTGATAGTTTTTGCAATGATATCCTAAATAGCACATCTCAGGGATTCATTAAGATTCCCCCTCAGATAACCTAATAAATCCTGAAATTTGACCAAAACTTAACTCCCGCTGCCTTCTCCCAAATTCCCAGTTATGCCTGCAGTCTTTCCCATCTCAATAAATCGAATTCCAACCTTCCAGCTACCCAGGTCAAATAATTGTGCTCATAGCAGAGTTGTCTCTTTGACTTATACTCCACAACCAACCAACCAACCGGAGAGTCTTCAGTTATCCTACCAAATTACATTCCTCACGCTGTCTGACCTTCCCTTCCACGTCCCTCATCTAAGTCATCATCACCTCTAGCTTCATTCATCCCAGGGGGATTCCTATAACCTGTTTCCCTGCTTCTTCTATAGGAAAATGCTCCTTCACAGTCTATCCTCAACCTAGTGCTCAGGAAGAATATTACAGAACTCAAGTCAGATGCTTCCATATGTATGGCCCCAGCTCTAGAAATCTCCCAATTTGCCCAGAATTAAAGTTGGAGTCCTTACCATTGCCTACAGGTTTGTTCCATTATCTAATTTTTGACTGTCCAGCCTCATTCTAGGCTCCGCCCTCCCCTGTACCACGCCAGTCACATAGGTGACAGTTCTTCAAACACTTCATGCTATGGCATCATGGCCATTGTTTTTTTCTGCTTGGAATGTGCTTCCTTTTGGTATCTGCAGGACTCTTCCTCTTTTGGGCTTTTGTTCAAATGCCACCACTTCACAGGGGCCTTCTCTGGCCACCTTCCTTGCCCTGCTTTATTTTCTCCATAGCTTTTGTCTGATGGAATGTAGAGCAGATACATATTATTCACAAGTCCCGTATTTGCAATTTTACCAACTCATTAAAATTGACTTGAAACCCCAGAGTCAATACTGTGATACCTTTTCACTCATTCACAGACAGGTGCAGACTGGTGAAAGTTTTCTGCATCCGAGGTGTACGTTCCCAACTGACATTGAACGAGGTGACACTCTGCCTTCTTCTTTGTTCTCCAACTGTAAGCAAGTATTGTTCTCATAGCCAGATTTTCACATTTTTGTGCTTTTTTATTGGTGACTGTGCTACTTAAAATGGCCTCCAGGCATAGTGCTGAAGTGATGTTCAGTGTTCCCAAGTACAAGGCTGTGATGTGCCTCATGAAGAAAATGTATGTTAGGTAAGTTTCACACATGAGTTATAGTGCTGTTGGCCATGTGTTCCATGTTAGTGAATCCAAAACATATAGAAATAAACTGTCTTTAAAAAGAAACACACATAAAACAAGGTTATATATTGGCAGGTTGATGAAAATAATGTGACCATTGGTTCACAGGAACCTAACACGGCATTTAACCCAAGAATAACAGTTCACGAGTCATTAATTCAATGTCCACAGCAACTTTACAGAACATTGCCACTACAAATAATGAGAATCAACTGTATCTTTCTTTATCGTGTATTGTCTATTACCACTAGAATGTAAAATTCATGAGGGCAGATACTTTTTATCTACTCACCATTGTATTCCCAGTTCTGAGAAATATTAGAAACTCAACGAACATTTGTTCAATACATAAGTGAATAAATGAACCAATTATTATTATAAGTGAATTAGCAAGGAATAAATATAAATAAGGTAAATATCTAAATATAAAAGTAAACAGTAAATAAAATAAATTGAAGATGACACAAATAAATGGACAGATACACCATGCTCATGGACTGGAAGAATTAGTATTGTTAAAATGTCTATACTACCCAAAGCAGTCTACAGATTCAATGCAATCCCCATAAAATACCAAGGAATTTCCCACAAAATTGGAATAAAGAATCCTAAAATTTATATGGAACCACAGAAGATCTCAAATAGCCAAAGCAATGTGGAAAGAGACAAAACTGGTAGCATTCTATATTGCCTGATTTCAAACTATATAATACAAAGCCATAGTAACCAAAACAGTACAGTACAGGAACAAAGATACACAGAATAACAAATAAATCCACACATATAGGGTCAGTTAATTCATGATAAAGGAGGCAAAAGGCAACAATACACAATAGGGAAAAGACAGTCTCTCCAATAAACGGTGTTGGGAAAACTGGACAGCTACATGAAAAAAAACAAAACAAAAAAGCAAAACATGAACAAACAACACAGGACCACTATCTTATGCTATACAGAAAATGGATTAAAACCTTGAATGTGAGACCTGAAACCATAAAACTCCTTAAAGGAAATATAAGCATTAAACTCCTTGACAAGAGTCTTAGCAATATATATATATATATATTTTTTTTTTTTTTTTGGACCGGTCTCCTCAGGCAAGGGCAACGAAAGCTAAAATAAACAAATGGGAGTGCTTCCAACTAAAAAGCTTCTCAACAGTGAAGGAAACTATAGACAAAATGAAAAGGCAACCTACTGAGTGGGAGAAGATATTTACAAATAATATATTTACAGATTAGTGTCCAAAATATATAAATAACTTATACAACTTAATATCAAAAAACAATCCAATTAACAAACTGCAGAAGACTTGAATAGACATTTTTTCCAAAGAAGACATCCAGATGGCCAACAGACCCATGAAAAGATGCTCAACATCACTCATCATCAGGGAGACACAAATCAGACCACAATGAGAGATCACCTCATGCAGATTAGATTGACTATTATCAAAAAGATAAAAAATAACAAGTTTTAGGGCACCGGGATGGCTCAGTCAGTTAAGCGTCTGACTCTTGGTTTTGGCTCAGGTCATGATCTCAAGGTTGTGAGATTGAGCCCAGCATTAGACTCTGCTCAGCGAGGAGTCTGCTTCCCTCCCTCTTCCTCTCTCCCTCTGCCCCTCCTCCTGCCCCCACTAATGCTTGCATGCTCTCTCTCTCAAATAAATAAATAAATAAATAAATAAATAATAAATATATCTTAAAAAAAATTAACAAGTGTTGGTGAGGGTGTGAAAAAAAAGGGAACCCTCATACACTCTTGGTGGGAATATAAACTTGTATAGCCACTATGGAAAACAGTATGAAGGTTCCTCAAAAAAAAATTAAAAATAGAACTGCCATATGATCCAGCAATTGTACTTCTGGGCATTTATCCAAAGAAAATGAAAATGCCAATTCAAAGAGACGCACGCATCCTTACATTCATTGCAGCATTGCAGCATAATTTACAGTAGCTAAGATATAGATGTATAGATGCAAACCAAGTGTCCATTGACAGACGAATAGATAAAGAAGGTGTGATAGAGATACGCACAGGGTATCGACCATTAAAAAAAGAAAAAAAGATAAAAAACAAATAAGTCTTTCCATTTGCAACCCCATGGATAGACATAGAGGGTATTACGCTAAGTAAAAGGAGTCTGAGAGAGAAAAATGATGCATGATTTCACTTACAGAGGAATCTAAAAAGCAAAATGAAACAAAACAGAAACAGTCTTATAGACACAAGAAACTGTCGGTTACCATAAAGGGGAGGAGTTAGGAGCCAGGCAAAATGGGTGAAGGAGATTAAGAGGTACAAACTTCCAGTTATAAAATAAATCATGGAAATGGAATGCACAGCATAGGGAGTATAGTCAATAATATTGTAATAACTTTGTGTGGTGACAGATGGTAACTAGACTTATTGTGGGGATCATTTCATAATGGATGAAAATACAAACTGCTCTGATGTACACCTGAAACTAATAGGATATTGTATGTCAATTATACTTCAATTAAAAATAAATCATTGTGCTATAAATGAATAATGAATGAATAAATAAACCAATTATGACCAATGCATTAGTCTTTATGCTAGGCTAGGATCACAGGATTAAAAGATAGATGTGTGCTTTACTCTTGAGGTTTTTCACAATTAAGAAAGTTTCAAAGTTTTCAGAAACAACCAGCCATCCTTCCCTTTTCCAGCCTAGTAGGTGTATTTCATGGCTATTTGAAAGACTGATTATTGATCCTACATGTAAATCTATCAAAGGTAATAAAAAAGGTTATCATTAGCATCTGCCTTTAGTACCAGAACATAAATTTTAACTCAAAATGTTTGACTGTTTTCCTCATTACTCACTACTTCTTTGGTAAGCAGGAATGTGTAGCTTTATAAATACACAGATTTTTGTAAAGGCTTACCTGTTCTTTACTGACTACTCCAGCAATATCACGATAATGTCATTAGCTGTGTGATCTAAAGCAAGTGACCTAACCTCTGTATTTCAGTTTGCTTGTCTGTTAAATGAAGAAAAAGTAGCAACTCACTTAAAGGATTCAATTCATATATGAAAACAGTTAGAATGGCTGTTATATATGACAAGTTAATGCTTAGAAACCGTTCTTCAGGAAAAAGTCCATACCCCTCTGAAACTTAACAGAAAAAAAAAAGGCAAATGGTACTGTATGCTAAGTTGAAGATACATGGATATAAATTTAATTCCCCAGAATATTTCAGGAGAGTTCACTGTACAGATTTTGTTACATGGAGGAGTTTTTTCTTTTTCTTTTTCTTTTTTTTGTATTTAGTTTAGAATAAGTTTTATTAGAACTTCATAAATTTGTATCAACATATGCAAATGTGCTCAGATGTTCCATTTCAGTGGTTACATTATAAATTGAGAATGATTACTATGAATATCCATTTTCTTTCAAAAATCTATCAGCATGATTTTACATTTTTACGCAAAAGTGGATTATGCTAATGAATTATCTCTTCAGGTACTGTCCATTTCTTTAATTTTCCTCATTCAAAATTAATGTTAACATTACAAGCTGTTCTCAATAATTTAAAGTTTTGCCTATTTTCTTTGTGTCACACTTCAGTAGAAAAAAAGGATTCCCTAAAGACTTCCTCCATACCCACTATAGAGAAAGGACTACTGTCTAGTCAGTTCAGGTTGCTGTAACAAAAATAATATAGGCTAGGTGACTCAAACAGTAAACATTTTCCTACGGTTGGAGAGACTGGGATGCCCAAGGTCAAGATGTGGGCAGATTTGGTGTCTGATGAGCCCTTTTTCCGGTTTACAGATGACTGCATTCTTTCTATATCCTCACATAATGGAGAAAGAGACCATCTCTTGTGTGTCTTTTCTTTTAAGGATACTAATCCCATTAACGAGGGCTCCGTCTTCATGACCTAATTATCTCCTTTAGGATAGAGCCCACATCCAAATACCATCATCACATTAGGGCTTTAACATGTAAATGTGGAGGGGAGACAACATTCAGTCCACAGTATACACTCTGATGATAGAAGATTTCCACAGGCTGATACTTCTTTCCCAGCAAACTTTTCATTCACCACCCTTCCCTTGCATGGTGCAGTACCATAATAGAGGTTCTTTTTATAGATCTGATTATTCATTTCCATTTCTCACCCATCAGAATGTTCCTTGTTAAAAACTATTTACTTGACAAACTTTGTATTTTGTTGTTTAAGACTCCGTTCCTATCTACTTCAGTACTGTTTGCAGATAATAAAAAACAATTAATGTTTTTATAATCTGTAAGAGTCCCGACACCTGCAAAATTCTATCATTTCTGAAAACTGCACATGTTGGAGTAAAACTATTCTGGTATATAGGATAAAACTCTGCTTTATTCCACAAAATTGAAGCTTTATCTTTAAATATGTAACTGGAAATAGATTTCTAGCATTGGCTTCGAATTCTGCTGACTAATTTTTCTTCCCCCTAATACCCTTATTATTGGGATGAGGGGCTGGAGTGGTCATACTATAGTGATAATGTTAGCGTTATGTCTCTATTTTTGGAACTAAATTTTTAAGGAGCAAGACTGTACAAGGCTTTGAATTCCAGTACAATTTGCTTATAAAATTATTTGGAGTGTCTTTTTTAAAGGCATGAGGATACTTCAAACACAGATTTTATAGCTTTAATAATTACTAGTCTCTTCAGATTTTTCTATTTATCTCTGAATCACTTTTGGCACTTTACTTTTTTTAAATAAAGACCATTTCACCAAAGACTTAAATTTACTGACATAACAAGGTTAATGGTCTTTTTTTAGAAACTAATTGCCTCCTCCACTGCTTACATTGTTTATTTCAGCTTTTTATATTTTTTCCTCCTGAGCAGATCTACTTTGTTTCTATTTTGTTCTTATTTTATAAAAAGACATTTTTTTAATTTCATGAATTTATGCTCTTATTTTTTCCTTTTACTTTTATTGAGTCATGCCCAGTGTTTTATATCCAATGTCTTGAATTCAATGCTCTATCAACTCTGCAACATGGAGCTTGTTTCCAAACCTACCATAATCTTTCACCTTTAAATATTTCCAATTTTCCATTATGGAATTTTTTTCTTATTGAAAAGTACAGTTGAACCTGAAACAAGGTGGGAATGAGGGACACTGACACTTTGATAGTTCAAAGATACCATTCCATTGTCTTCAGTATCTTTCCTTTTTTTAAAGATCTTATTTATTCATTTGACAGAGAGAGAGAGAGAGAGAACACAAGCAGGGGGAGCAGCAGAGGGAGAGAGAGAAGCAGGCTTCCCACAGAGCGGGTAGCCCGATGTGGGACTCGATCCCAGGACCCTAGGATCATGACCTGAGCTGAAGGCAGATGCTTAACCGACGGAGCCACCCAGGCGCCCTTTCAGTAACTTATTATCAATTCTGAAAAGTAGGTTGTCAGATTACTTCCTACTCCTTTTAAGGAGTATTGTTTTTCTACAGATGTACTGAGCATTTTAAATTTCCCTATGATATGTTTAGGTGTGGACTGCCTTTTTCTTACCTCGCCAAGGGGTCAAATCTGTTTTAATCCAAATCTCATTTTTGTTTTGAATTCTAGAAAATAATTTTGTATTTTCCATTGGAAAGTACTGCTCTCTTTTGGATGATCCCATTATAATAATTTTTTTCCAGGGTTAATTGTCCTGTTTATTGTGATCACTGAATTTTCTTCATAAAGCATTCAGTCAAGACTATTCGCTATTTGCCTCCTGTCAGGGTTCTATTGGTTTTATTGTTTTCATACAAGTTTTCCTCACTATCTTGGCATGAGGTCCTCCAACAAGGGGAAATGGAAGTTCAGCCCACACTTATGTAGACACGAGATTGTACATTTGTGTGTTGTCTTCTCAGGCTGGACAACAGAACTTTCCCATCCCTGTTTCATGCATGAATTAGGCTCTTGGCCTCCAGCAGTTCTGAGACCTGTGTCCATTTCCTTCAGACATATTAAAAGTAAATTTTCTAGGAATGCCTGGGTGGCTCAGGCGGTTAAGCACCTTCCTTCGGCTCAGGTCACAATCCCAGGGTCCAGGGATTGAGTCCCGCTTCGGGCTCCTTGCTCAACAGGGAGCCTGCTTCTCCCGCTGCCTGCCACTCCCCCTGCTTGTGCGCGCTCTCTCTCTCTCTGACAAATAAATAAATAAAATCATTTTTAAAAAAGTAAATTTTCTGACCACTGAGGCTTATGTTCATGGAGTTAAGCCTCCTAAATCATGGATTTAGTATCTATGTCCCTCTTTGTTGAGTTTTGACTTCTTTTTCTAGCACCCTGATGTCTTTTATGGATGTGTGTCTGTGCTCCCAAGTTTGAAATGAGAAGGGGGTTGGTTCATTTCAGGTCAGACTATCATATTTACTCAATCATCACTAATCTTGTGTTTCCCATTCTCAATGTATTAATACTCATCTGGTAAGAGGGAATATATTAAATGAAGGGAAATATCTGTTTTTCCACATCACTACGTAATTCAGCTTATAGATTTATGTTTCTCATGAAATACGTAATCCTTATCAAAATTAAAAATCTATCTGATTAATAAAAAAATCTGAACAAATTTATAGGCGATATTAAGCGAGAGATAAATGTGTGAAATTTGATGATTTGAAAATTATGAAATTCCCCCTCATCTACCATGATTAGCTACCCTTTACACTGAGTTTTTTTTGTTTAAGGGGATTCTCTTGTTAGAACCAAAGGCATGAGCACATTTTAACATATGTGTAAAGAAGCCTGAACTGAGGGTGTATTTTGCTCATTTTCCTGAATCCTGTGATTCAGGATTCGCCCTTAACTTAGAGTAATACTGGCCAGGACTCACAACTTTAACTGTCTATTCACCTCCATTTAACACATTATGAGAGCAGAAATCCACACCCACTCAGATTTAAAAAAAAAAAAAAGGCACAACTCGGTAACAGAAATTTTCCAGTCCCATTTATATACCTCTAATTAGAATGCTGTTCGGATTTCAGCTTTCTACTTCATAGAAGAATGAATCTTTTTCAGACTTAGCCATTATAATTTTTTTCTTTTTTCAAATGAGAAAGTGGCAGAATAGGGAAACAAAGAGGAATGAAAAACAAAATCCCTAAGATACATCTCTTAGACTTGCTTTTTCTAGAATATAAGATAAACAGATTAAACATGTCCTTTTCAAAAGAGTATGTGGCAGACAGAGACAGCAGAAAACTCATTTATATCGTGGCTCCTGATGTCACCCTGATCAGAATTTCTATCAAAAATATTGAGGCCAATATCAAAATCATAGAAAATAGCTGCCTTTAACAGAGAACTTTGGTGTTTAATCTTTTGAAGCATAGGAGAAGCAAAGATATGCCATATGCAAAGTAAAATCCTCTCCCGCCTTTGAAAATACCAAAGGTAACTTTTAGGCACACTTACCATTTTCATCTTTAAAGATAAAATGTCTAGTAGGCAGACTCATAGATGGCTATGGGTTTTCTCTACGATTTCAATGTTTTTGAAATGAACAACAAAAATAGTTATCCTTTTGAAAAAGTCAAATAGCACTTTAAACTATCTCTACATTATATACATAATTTTAGCATTCAGAATTGACAAATATTATCCACAGAAATACAGCCTTGTGTGTAGATATATTTCTTTAAAGTCACTGATATGAGGAATTCTTAATCTCAGGAAATGAACTGAGGGTTGCCGAAGGGTGGAGGGTGGGAGGTATGGGGTGGCTGGGTGATAGACATTGGGGAGGGTATGTGCTATGGTGAGCACTGTGAATTGTGTAAGACTGATGAGTCACAGACCTGTACCCCTGAAACAAATAATACATTATATGTTTTTAAAAAAACAGATAGCAGGAAGGGAAAAATGAAGGGGGGCAATCGGAGGGGGAGCCGAACCATGAGAGACTATGGACTCTGAGAAACAAACTGAGGGTCCTAGAGGGAGGGGGGTGGGGGGATGGGTTAGCCCGGTGATGGGTATTAAGGAGGGCACGTTCTGCATGGAGCACTGGGTGTTATACGCAAACAATGAATCATGGAACACTACATCAAAAACTAATGGTGTAATGTATAGTGATTAACATAACATAAAAAAAGAGAGAGAGGAAAAAAATATAGGGAATACAGGAACTTTCCTGTCTAGAAAGGTACAACATTTATAACTGTACTCAGGAAAGCAGTAGCAGTAATGAAGATACTCATGTCAAGAAAGGAAATAGGGTATTTGATTACAGAAGTTTCAGTATTAAGTATCTTGGCCCTTAGGTGTATGTGAAATGCCAAATACATGATGAATATACTCATGTGTACCTTAAGAGAGAGAATGTTAGTATTTCATGCAGCTACGAGTAACAGAAAACCATCACTTAAGTGGTATAAGCAAGGAGAGGTCATCAGATTATGCAAAATCTTGAGACTGGCAATCCAACCTAGACATGGTGTTCAGCAACACTACTGAGGACCCAAGCTTCTTCAATCTTCATGCTGCACTGGTGCAAACAGGAGATTATTTTTTACTCGTGTCATAAGACTAGTTGCTGTAAATTCAGGGATTGTACTTGTTCCAGGAAAGGAGAAGGGAGTAGAACGAAGGCCAAAAAGCTAAGCAGCTTTTCCTCTGTGCGTGTGCATGGTAAGAGAGAGTCAGAGAGAGGCTCCTTCCCCAGGGATTTCTATCTATACATAATTATCCAAAATCATGCTACATGCCCCTTCTCCAGCAACAAGAGACTGGGATATTGAGTATCTTAGCTTTCCAGACTCTAATATAAATAAGGGCCAACAATACATCAAAAGGATCATCCACCACGACCAAGAGGGATTTATTCCTGGGATACAAGGGTGGTTCAACATTCACAAATCAATCAGTATGATAGAACACATTAATAAGAGGAGAGAGAAGAATGATACGGTCCTCTCAAATGATGCAGAAAAAGCATTTTACAAAATACAGCATCCTTTCCTGATTAAAACTCTTCAGAGTATAGGGATAGAGGCAACATTCCTCAAGTTCATTCATTTATGAAAAACCCACAGCGAATATCATCCTCAATGGAGAAAAGCTGAGAGCTTTTCCCTTAAGATCAGAACAGTCAAGGATGCCCACTTCCACCACTATTGTTCAACACAGTACTAGAAGTCCTAACAACAGCAATCAGACAACAAAAAGAAATAAAATGTATTCAAATGGCAAAAAAGAAGTCAAACTCTCTTTTCACAGATGATGTGATACTTTATGTGGAAAATCCAAAAGACTCCACCCCCAAATTACTAGAACTAATACAGCAATTCAGTAATGTGGCAGGATATGAAATCAATGCACAGAAATCAGTTGCTTTCTTATAAACTAACAATGCATCTATAGAAAGAGAAACTAGAGAAACTATTCCATTTACAATAGCACCAAAAACAATAAGATACCTTGGAATAAACCTAACCAAAGAGGTAAAGGATCTATACTCTAGGAACTACAGAACACTCATGAAAGAAATTGATGAAGACACAAAGAGATGGAAAACATTCCATGCTCATGGATCAGAAGAATAAACATTGTTAAAAGGTCTATGCTACCCAGAGCAATCTATACCTTCAATGCCATCCTGATCAAAATTCCAATGACATTTTTCAAAGTGCTGGAACAAACAATCCTAAAATTTGTATGGAATCAGAAAAGACCCCGAATCACCAAGGAAATGTTGAAAAAGAAAAACAAAGCTGGGGGCATCACGTTGCCCGGTTTTAAGCTATATTACAAAGCAGTGATCACCAAGACAGCATGGTACTGGCACAAAAACAGACATATAGACCAATGGAACAGAACAGAGAGCCCACATATGGACTCTATGGTCAAATAACCTTCAACAAAGCAGGAAAAAATATGCAATAGAGAAAAAAAGATAGTTTCTTCAATAAATGGTCCTGGGAAAATCGGACAACCACATGCAGAAGAATGAAGCTCAACCATTCTCTAACACCATACACAAAGATAAACTCAAAATGGATGAAAGACCTCAATGTGAAACAGGAATCCATCAACATCCTAGAGGAGAACAGAGGCAGTGACCTCTTTGACTTCAGCCACAACAACTTCTTTCAAGATATATCTCCAAAGGTTGGTGAAACAAAAGCAAAAATGTACTTTTGGGACTTCATCAAGATAAAAAGCTTCTGCACAGCAAAGGAAACAGTCAACAAAACAAAGAGGCAACCCACAGAATGGGAGAAGATATTTGCAAATGACACTACAGATAAAGGGCTGGTATCCAAGATCTATAAAGAACTTCTCAAACTCAACACCCAAAAAACAAATAATCAAGTCAAAAAATGGGCAAAAGACATGAACAGACACTTCTCCAAATATGACATACCAATGGCTAAAGGACACATGAAAAATGTTCATCATCATTAGCCATCGGGGAAATTCAAATCAAGACCACACTGAGATACCCCTTACACCAGTGAATGGCAAAAATTGACAGGGCAAGAAACAACAAATGTTGGAGAGGTTGTGGAGAAAGGGGAACCCTTTTACCCTGTTGGTGGGAATGCAAGTTGGTACAGCCACTTTGGAAAACAGTGTGGAGGTGCCTCATAAAATTAAAAATAGAGCTACCCTATGACCCAGCAATAGCACTCCTGGGTATTTACCCCAAAGACACAGATGTAGTGAAAAAAAGGGTCACATGTACCCCAATGTTCATAGCAGCAATGTCCACAATAGCCAAACTGTGGAAAGAGCCAAGATGCCCTTCAACAGATGATGGATAAAGAAGATGTGGTCCATATATACAATGGAACATTACTCAGCCATCAGAAAGGATGAATACCCAACTTTTACATTAACATGGATGGGACTGGAGGAGATGATGCTAAGTAAAATAAGTCAAGCAGAGGAAGTCAATTATCCTATGGTTTCACTTATTTGTGGAACATCAGGGATAGCCTGGAGGACATTAAGAGAAGGAAGGGAAAAATGAAGGGGGGAACATTGGAGGGAGAGATGAACCCTGAGAGGCTATGGACTCTGAGAAAGAAACTGAGGGTTCTAGAGGGGAGGGGGGTGGGGGGATGGGTTAGCCTGGTGATGGGTATTAAGGAGGGCGCGTACTGCATGGAGCACTGGGTATTATATGCAAACAATGAATCATGGAACACTACATCAAAAACTAATGATGTAATGTATGGTGATTAACATAACAATAATAAAAAAATAAAGCCATACTGCCTAAACTATATCCATAAAATTTACAGTTGAGTACAAAAATGACCAATTATAACTTGCATATTTAGTCACAAAGGTAGGAATGTACCGCCGTGTCACAAATGACATTTAAACATATCAAATGTTTTATTATTTCCTTTTTTTTTCAAGTTTTATCTGAAAGCTACTTGGCATTTGCATTTCCCTGATGATGAGTGATTTTGAGCATCCTTTCATGTGTCTGTGGGCCATTTCTATGTCTTCTTTGGAAAAATGTCTATTTGGGTCCCCTGTCCATTTTTAAATTGTATTACTTGTTGTGTTGGCGTTGAGTTCTAGGAATTCTTTACATATTTTTGACTATTAACCCCTTATCGGATATATTATTTGCAGATATCTTCTTCCATTCAATAGGTTGCCTTTTCATTTTGTGGATGGTTTCCTTCCCTGTGCAAAGAGTTTTAGTTTAAGGTAGTCCCAGTTGTTTACTTTTACTTTTGTTTCCCTTGCCTGGGGAGGCACATCCAGGAAAAAGGAAAAAAAAAATGTGTGTGTGTACGTGTATTGCTAAGGCTGATGTCCAAGAGATTTACTTCTTGTTTTCTTTTTTTTTTTTAAAGATTTTATTTATTTATTTGACAGAGAGAGACACAGTGAGAGAGGGAACACAAGCAGGGGGAGTGGGAGAGGGAGAAGCAGGCTTCCTGCTGAGCAGGGAGCCCGACACGGGGCTCGATCCCAGGACCCCGGAATCATGACCTGAGCGGAAGGCAGACGCTTAACAACTGAGCCACCCAGGCACCCCTACTTCTTGTTTTCTTTTAGGAGTTCAATGGTTTCAGATCCTACATTTAGGTTTTTAACCCATTTTAAGTTTATTTTTGTGTAAGATGTAAGAAAGTGGTACAGGTTTGTTCTTTTGCATGTAGCTATCCAGTTTTCCCAATATCATTTCTTGAAGAGACTGTCTTACCCATTGTGTATTTTTGCCTCCTTTGTTGTAGATGAATTGACCATAAGGACCACAATGAAATATCACCTCAAAATAGTCAGAATGGCTAGTATCAAAGAGATAAGAAATACCAAGTGTTGGCGAGGATGTGGAGAAAAGGGAACCCTTGTGCACTATCCATGGGATTGGTAACTGGTGCAGCCATTATGGAAAACAGTTTAGAGGTTCCTCAAAAAAAATTAAAAATTAAAATACCCTAGAATCTAGTAATTCCACTTCTGGATATTTTCCAACAGGAAAAAAAAAATGAAATGAACCTAAGTATCTATTGGTAAATGAATGGATAAAGAAGACGTGGCATATATACACAGTAAAATATTACTCAGCCATAAAAAGAATAAGATCTTGGCATTCATGCCAACGTAGAAGGAACTAGAAGGTATGATGCTAAGTGAAATAAGTCAGACACAGACAAATACAGTATGATTTAACTTCTATCTATAATCTAAACAATAACAATAATAACAAACAGACTCCTAAATACAGAGAACAAATTGGTGGTCACCAGAGGAGAGGGGGCAGAGCGGGTGAGGGGTTAGGCAAAATGAAGTGAAGAGGATTAAGAGCTACTAAAAATTCCTATCAGTAAGTCATGGGGATGAGGAGTATAGCATAGGGAACGTAGTCAATAATACTGTAATCAGTATTTTCTGCATGGTGGCAGATGGTGATTACACTTATAGCGGTGAGCATTTCATAATGTACATAATTGTTGAATCATTCTTATACACATGAAACCAATATGTCCAGTGTACTTCAATTAAAAGTAAAATAAAATAAAGCAGGTACTTCAGCTAGAAATGCTTATATGTAATATACAAAGTAAACTTTTCTGATGACTACTTTTTGGATATGCTATCATATTACATAGAAAATGACCAGATTTTGTTTTCCTAGAATATATTTTATTAATATTTATAGTTCAAATTTGAGGAAAATGGCTTTTCAGAAAATATATTTAGTTTTATATGGGGGCCATGGTAGAAGAGGGACAGAGATCTTGTACCTTTATACAGGAATCATATGGCTGATACTGCTCTTGTAAAATGGACTTTTCCAAGCTGAGTAAGCAGTACAAACACAAAATCTTCCATTCCATCAACTGGCTATTGTAGTTATAAAAATAGATGTGGTGGACAAACAGAATTCCAGTTTCCTAATTTCTACTGATATTCAGTGTTCTGTAAGGAATAAACTTACCTCTCAGTGCCTTCTCAAAAAGACTAAAGAATGCTTCTGCCCACATAAATTTTTTGCTCTATTGAAATGGTTTTGACTCTAGCAGGCATCAGAATCACAGGAAGGGGGCGCCTGGGTGGCTCAGTTGGTTGAGCGACTGCCTTCGGCTCGGGTCATGATCCTGGAGTCCCAGGATCGAGTCCCGCATCTGGCTCCCTGCCCAGCGGGGAGTCTGCTTCTCCCTCTGACCCTCCCCCCTCTCGTGTGCTCTCTCTCTCTCATTCTCTCTCTCTCAAATAAATAAAATCTTTAAAAAAAAAAGATTCTCTTTAAAAAAAAAAAAAAAAGAATCACACGAAAGGCTTGTTAAAGGACAAGTTGCTGAGCCCCCACACCGAGTTTCTGATTCAGTACATTTGAGGTGAGGCCAAGGTTTTGCATTTCTAAGTCCCTCTGTAAGTGCTGCTGGTGGTGGTCCAGGGACCACACTTTGAGAATCACTGGATTGCTGGACTGTATCCATACAGGGGAGCTATAGCTTTCTAATCTTCCAGAAACAGTAGTGACAAAACTTTCAAACTGATTACATTCTCTACTATCAGATGTGTCAGAAAGAACAGTGGCCTGAAGTTCTAATTTTTTTTAGAACCTCGCAGAGAGAGAGAGGGGAATTAATTCATTGGAGAGAAGATGAAATCAACACAATAACCACAGACATACTAGGTGCTACACTGATTCATGTGAATCAATCCTAAAATTTTGTGGTTTTTTTTTTCATATCCCTTTATCTGCATTTATTTACTCAGTGAAAAGGGAGAAAAGTAAGTATAAAAAAGATGTCCTGTGCTCAAAGGTCATATTTTAATTGCCCTCCCAAACTGACTCAATATCCCCAGATAACATCTTCAGATTGTTTGAGGGGGGGAAAAAAGGCAAAGTATAAATAAATTAAAAACAAATTATATCCCCAGTTCTTCACCTAATGTCTGTTTTCAGTCCATAAGCTACTTATTAGAAGATTTTGTGAAAATAAGTTGACTTTGAGAACTGCACTTCAGTGGTTCTGAACTACAGAGACAGTACCCGAAACACGAGGTTTCCATGGTGGAGAGAAGGTGAGGGGCAGTCAGGGCGAGGCGTGAGGTCTGTTTTCTTCTTTGTCTTTGGCATTTATCAGTAGTGTCTGGTCTTAGCAACTCTTTTAACCTCCAGCTGAACTCAGTTTCCTTATTTCTAAAATGGCAACGGTAATTTCTTTCTACCACTAGATTGTTGAGAAAATCAAATTAGGTAGAGTCTTATTTTTCTTATAGATATAATTAACTACAATCTAACATATTCAATGCTGTAAGAGGGTTGGATAGGTGCCATTGTTAATAAGAGGAGAGTATCTTTAGATCTCTTATTCTAATTCAATTGTGTCCTCCTAGCATTGCCTTGGTTTCTAAAAAGTAATACCGGTCTAGAACTGATTAATAGATTACCTACTTTAAATCCTGATTTTGCCATGTGTCAATCTTATTCCAGTTCTGTGAAATTTGGTCTTCTTCCTCATGTGAAATAATGCCAGACAGGATAGCTTTGAATAACATTTTTATCACTTTTTAATAATACTCAGTAAATATGAAGAAAATTTTCACTGGAAATGTTATACTGTGGATGAATAGATGTTAATTTTCAAATTAACATTAAAATAATACTGCTCAAGAATGAAAGCCACATTTTCAGAGAGCTATACACTGCTTTTTTTTTTTTTTTTTTTTTTTTTCCTTTTCTCTTTTTCTCTGTGTTTCTGTGTATATGCGTGATTGCACTTCTTGGCTGCAAAACCCAGCATAAATATCCCCATAAGGAGTGATTTCAGATTTCCTGTATTAAATAATGTAGATATGGTAGGGGTGAAAGTGGAATATCTCACTAGGAAATAAAAGAGTCTTAAAAAAAGACCCTCTGTCAAGAATGATGTCCTTTGTGTGCTCTTTGCTTCTGTGGATGACAAAAAAAGTGGCAAGTCTAAAAAAAAAAAAAAAAAAAAAGTGGCAAGTCTGTGCCTCTGAATGATGCTGCTGAAAGCAAAGAAATAGCTTTGCAGGTGAACTTGGAACAATGTGTCTGCACTGCGTCTCTTTCAAGAATGAGCAGTCTTATTAGAGATAGCATATTACTACTACTCTCAGATGGTATTTAAAAATACACATGGATACCTATAAATGTCCATTTACAAATCCTTCCCATTTCTATATATTACAATGACATTCAGATGAAAGATGAGGCGTGACTCCTCATCATCTCGTTTTTCTTCCCACCTTTCTCTGAGCTTTTGCCTTTCTCAAGCATTGGTTAAAATTCTGAGACGACATACGTCTTCCAGCGCTCTAGTCTTGGGAGAATACAAACAGCACCGAATACAGTAATTTCAAAACCAAACAGAAGGGAATCAGACTTTGATCTTAGGGAACCTTTCAAAAAGAGAACCACATCGCCATGGATGACTTCTCGGATTCTCATTAACATATAATTCTCAAAGACACAAATATGTCTGATGTGGATGTACTGACACAGAAAATCTGTGTTTGCTTCAGCCATACCGTGAACTCTCATAAAATTTTGAGATTCATGTAGTTTGCTGCCTCAGTCCTGGCCGGCCGGAAATGTCAAGGGCTTCTTTTGATATGCTTCAGAGATGTTTAAAATAGGTATAGAGAAATGCACAGGCGGGAGAGACTAAAACATATGAATTTTCTCCGTGGGGAAATTAACATGTTAAAAACATTACATAAAGGGCACATACGTAACGCAACTGCTAACATGTAATCTAGATCTTTAAGGTCCAACAGTCTGGATTGCTGCTTTCCCCTCTTTCCTGAAGTTAAAGAAAATTACATGCATGATTTAAAAATGAAAGCTATATTTCAGTGTCAGGCACGTAAAATCAAAACTGAGCATCCCTGCAGCATTTCTGACCCACCTTCTACCTTCAGATATCCAGGAAAATAGAGAATGCCCAACGGCAAATTCGAGACAACATTTTTGAGGGTTTATAGCACCGCAGTAATTTACTGTGAGATTTATTCTATTCGTTAAAGAATTATTCTTAAGAAGTGGGATATCTGAACCAGTAACTGACTATTAATTGTAGGTTGTAAAAAATCAAACAGGAAAATGTAGGGTTAGTCATTGCTGGCTAAAATACTTCTTTAAAAAATAAAGTAAATGTCCATTATTTCCTTCCCTAGTAAAGATGAAATTTGTTTTTAAATATTCACATAAGTATTTAAATGAATATTCACAATTTTGATAATTTTTTAATCATTCATTAAGTCCATTACACATGGAAATGAAACTTTTTTTTTTAAGATTTTTTTTTGGCACCTGGGTGGCTCAGCAGTTAAGGATCTGCCTTCAGCTCAGGTCATGATCCCGGGGTCCTGGGATCGAGCCCCGCATCGGGCTCCCTGCTCCACGGGAAGCCTGCTTCTCCCTCTCCCACTCCCCCCTGCTTGTGTTCCCTCTCTGTGTCTCTTTCTGTCAAGTAAATAAATAAAATCTTAAAAAAAATAAAGATTTTATTTATTTGAGAGAGAGAGAGAATGCAAGAGAGCACAAGTGGTGGAGAGGGAGAAGCAGGCTGCCCATTAAGTAGGGAACCCGACATGGAACTCGATCCCAGGACCCTGGGATCATGACCCAAGCCAAAGGCAGACGCTTAAGCAACTGAGCCACCCAGGAGCCCAGAAGAAAACATCAATAATCTACAAACTTACTATGATAGTCTTACATTATAATGGATATATCAGCAAAGTGGTATTACTATATTATAATTAACATTTGAACTGCTACTCGCAAGTTTTACTAAACATCAATAAAAAGAATTTAAGGAGAAATCATCTGTGATCTAGATCTCTCTGATCTAGGTTATTTCTCCTTTAATTCTAGAGCTCTATGTCTGATCCACTTTTCATTTCCCATACATTTGTTTCTTTTTTTCTTCTTACCCCTCCCTAAAGTTGATGGGTTTAAAGTTGCTATTTCTCTAAAAGCTTAAATGGCTTTTGGGACATTTTATAGTGGTGTTTCTTTAGATAGTTCTCAGCAGGACAGAACTTTGGCATTACACAGAGGCAGTGCGTGTGTGTGTGTGTGTGTGTGTGTGTGTGTGCGCGCGTGCACGCACGCACATACAAATACACATATATGCATACAAGCACAGAATATTATCTTGGACAAAACTGACAGTTTTAATCTACAGGCGGTCCTTCAGACATTGCTTTGTGCTTAAAAAACGCATAAAACTGAAACCCCAATATATTTAGTAAAGAGACATTTGAGGTAGAAGATGTAAGACATAGAGGGATTACTGATACTGTGTATGTGTTCCTTCAGTTATATGTGCTGCTTTGATGAGAAAAACAGAATTCTGAAGCTTCAATTTCTGGTCCACTGACAACTGTCTAATTTAATATCTTACAACCTTTTTTGCTTCATCAATAATGATATTATCTTATAAATAGCTGCTTTATATTTTTATTCTTCTCCCAAGAGAAGTCCTCCAGTCTAAGGTAACTTGTCACTAGTAGGTAATATATAAAGACAACCACAAAAGTCATACATTTATATTTGTGTTCAGTTTATGTTCAGGGCAATAAGTCACACAATCGTGATATATAAACAGCTGAAAGAGGTTTCAGTAAGAAAAATGTAGGATATCTATTTAAGGACTAGGCTTATATTTTTATATTTAAGACTATGACATTGTCAATGTGGTTGACATCTCTAAAGGGAGGCTGTTATCAGGTGAAGGCATAGGATCTAGAACAGAACTTCCTAAATTTTGTTTACCTGGGCAGCTTGTTCAGAGTAATATACAATCTCAAGGATAGCCGTGGGAATTTTAAAAACTAGTTTACAATTTGGTGTGGTCGCAATTTTTTAAAGAAAACTTATATTTTGGCCATTATATGACTAAATACTGTATTATGATGAAATAGAACAAATAGCAAGATGGTAGATTTAAACACAACCCCATAAATAATGACAAATGTCAATAGACTAAGGATTTCAAAATGAAAGGTAGAGAATATCACAGTAGATTAAAAAAATATGTACCCAATTATACTTTCTGCAGGAAATGCACTTTATTTTTTTATAAGGTTTTTTATTTATTTATCTGAACAAAAGTGAGAGAGAGACACAGAGAAAACATGAGCAGGGTGAGGGACAAAAGGAGAGGCAGACTCCCTGCTGAGCAAGGAGCCCGATGCGGGACTCGATCCCAGGACCCCGGGATCATGACCTGAGCTGAGGACAGACACTTAACTGACCGAGCCACCCAGGCACCTCAGGAAATGCACTTTAAATATAATGCAAAAAGAAAGTCAAAAGTAAAAGGATGATAAAATAAATGCGCGCGCACACACACACACACACACACACACACACACACACCCCATGCAACATTAACTAGAAGCTAGATTACCTATTTTAGTATCAAACAAAACATACACGAAGACAAGAAATGATAGGTTCACAAAGAGACAGCATATGAGGTCATTAACAAGTCTCAATCATGTGTTTGGCATCCACCTGGGGTGGGGAAGCAGGTAGTGGCTCAGCACAGTGTTAGAGCTTAAATGCCCAAAGGAGATAGTCCTCATGGGTGAGTAGTCTGTTCCAATTTGTAGGAGCCCAAACAGCTGTATGGGGTGGTATAAAACTAGAGCATAGGTGATGGGAAGTGAGAGTGCAGAGCTGGAGGGAGGATGGCTGTGAGATTAGCAGATGGACTACATACAAGAACACTGATCAAATAAGTAGATATGCTAATGATAAAGGGACACATTCCATGTCTGTGAATGGATCTAAGAATATGAAAAGGTAGATATCATTGTGAACTCATGGTTTTCAACATATATAGATAAGTATAAACATTTCATCTATTAATCAATCTATCTATCTATCTGAATGTGTATGAGTTCTGCAGAAGCAGATGCTAAGCCAGACTTGGACATGCAAGGTATTTATAATGGGTCAACAACTACAGAAGTTGGGGGGGCAGGGAAGTGGGCAAAGGGAAAAGTCCAATGCTCCCAAAGACTTGTCCAACCTCAAGGGAAGTTTTGAAGCATATATGGCCTACCAGGCTTATCCCTCGGTGGGCCAAAATGTCCAGGGCCTTACTACCCCTGAGATGATAAGTCACTGGATGTGCGTTTCTTCATGAAGGACAAGGACATGGTAGCTCTCTGCAGTTGAAGATAAAGGGCCTGAGACCTGAAGTCTGTCTGCTGAGTGTACTCCCAGTAGACACATTTCTGGGTCCATTACACACACACACACACACACACACACACACACACATACACATACACTACTTCAGCTATCATGCTTGTTTTGAAATGCAAATTTGTCCCCATGTGATTCATGTACTTGGGAATATTTGGAGTGTAATATAAATTTTAAGTGAGTTTGTGTGCTATTTCCTCACTAAAAAAACTGGATAAAAGTAGAAAACTGTAACTCAGCTAATCAAGATGGCAGGAACCCACAAAATGCCCACATGCTCACACCACAAACATTTACCAGCTATCTCAGTTCATGGCACGTATCAATCTACAAAGTTGTGTTTTTTTTAATTTTTATTTATTTTTATTTATTTTTTTAAAATTTTTTTTCAGATTGTATTTATTTATTTGACAGAGAGACACAGCGAGAGAGAGAGCACAAGCAGGGGGAGTGGGAGAGGGAGAAGCAGGCTTCCCGCTGGGCAGGGAGCCCGATGTAGGGCTTGATCCCAGGACCCTGGGATCATGACCTGAGCCGAAGGCAGACACTTAACGACTGAGCCACCCAGGCGCCCCTACAAGGTTGTGTTTTGTCATATTTTTCTTACTTGTGAACTATCCCCTGTGTATTAAAACAAAACCAAAAACCAAGCAAAATAAAAAAAAAAACACCTCATTCAGCATCTCAAATGTATTTCACTGTCCTGGTTCGAAATGCCAAGCAGTGAATGCAAGAAGTAAAGTACTCCCTATGTGTGAAGAGCTTAGGGGGACAGAGCCAAATCCTGTAGAAGTGGCTCCTATTTGTGCTTGTAGTGGCTGATTTAGTAGTTTGAAATGTCCCTAGTACTTTCAGAGCCTTTGGCTGTTGAGTAAAGCCATGAATTCAAGGGAGAAAAGAGTCAGGGGAAAAATCAACAGTAATACAGAAGTTAAAGAAGGCTATGACATTGGATCAAATATTCAGTTTTGAGAAAATCTTGATAGAATATCTATTATAAGTACATGGCCCAAAGGACCTGTAAATCAAAGACAGAAAAGTCTGCCCCAAGATCTAAGGCTGTGAAAGATGGCTTAACTGCAGTGTTTAGAACAATGGAACAATGACGCACATCAGTCTACACCAGGTATTCCAACCTTCCTTCTGATTTCACGTCACCCAACCTTCCACCAATTCACAGTAACTGAGAAGCTACAGCTCTCCCAATATCCACTTCCATAAAAGACCCCAAAATTTTAAGTTTTTTTTTTAAGGTGAAGTATCATATTTATTGTAGTAATTATGTATTTTTAACCATTTATTATGCATCAAACTATGCTACTTTTATTAGATTCTTATCTTTCTCTAATATGTCACTGATGAGAATGTAGAGTGTTTCTGTTCTAACATTTTTCCACATGCCCTGTGGTTTTTATTGCCTGATTATGCATAGCATAGTGATTTTTAGGAACATGTGTAACATTATAGCAGAACTGACTGCATGTACATATATATGCACCACTCTCATCTATGACATAAAAACTGTATGTGATTATATAAGCAAAAAAAATGTGATCTTAAAACTACACATACTTCAGTTAGGATCATGCAATTTCATTTTTTTTTTTTTTTTTAGTTTTATGCCTTCTGAGTTTTGAACAATTATCTATAAAATAAATGAAGATTTTTTTTTCATTATGAAAAACAAAGTAAAGGAACAAGCGCAGTGAAATGTTGAGTTGTTCTAGCAGCAATTTCTTAATGCCTAGGAATGGAGAAAACCCCATTATGGAGGCAGCTTAGCATAGTTTAAAAGCACAGTTGGATGATATTTAATAGCAAAAGCATCCAACTTGGGACAGCAGTGGGGTCCCACAGCACTAGAGAGCACACACATTCTGAAGTGTAATGATGACCTAGTCCTATTGCTACACTGCATTATTCTCCTTAGTGCAGAAACTTCATGAAAAAGGCATAACGGTACATGGGAGGATGTGCTGAAGACTGCTAGAGTAATGTATAGGTATATACGCTATTGTAGTTTCTCATGGATTTTATCTTCCCGTGTCCATGTTTGTCATTAAGACATCTCTGAGTACTTCTCAGGAGAGATCTGTTTGATTAAACCCCAAGGTAAAAGTTGTCTGAAAGACTCTGCCTGCCCTGGCCTTTGTTTTTCTGCAATCTGCTATTTAAAGGTTGTTCTAAGTGCCTTTGAAACAACAAGAGGAGAAAGGGAGGGATTTCTTACAGATCAAGGAAAAAAAAAGGGAGAGACAGAAGCTGACAGGTTACAGGTTATGCCTGAGTCAATGAACCCTAGACTCTCAGCTTCACCAAAGGTTCCTGTGCCTCATGACCTGGAAAAACAGCCAGTCAAGAGCTTGCCCAGTGACAGTATCCTGGATAATCTTCACAGATCAGAAGTCAGAGGCCCCCGTCCCTCCAACCAAGTCAAGCTGCTTTTGACACAAAAATAAAAGCAGTCCACCATTGTTGCTTTCATGATTTCTTTTTTTATCCAAATAACCTCCTTAATATTTTCAATCCATATCCATTTCTCCACACACTACCTCTCAGTCTGTATCCCTGTGTCTGACTCTTTTTTCCCCATCTTCTATACCTACGTCCCAGTTGGCCAGATTGGAACTATAATTCAGTAGGAGTTTATAAGTGCCCTCATTCTTGTCTTTTCTATAGGAAGCAAAGAAGAGAAACAACCCACCTCACAACAGTAGATCCTGCCAATTCAAGATTAGTGGGGAAGAATAATGGGTTACAGATTAGAGAAAACTCCAGAAAGTCGGCCCTTCTGAGAATATGTACAGCAAAAATTATAGACTGCATTCAGTCAACTAGAACTTTTATTGGAACCATTATCCGCAATTAGAATATCTGTGAAACATCTGGGAAGAATTCTAAGCTCAAATATCTGTTAAGAAAATAATGGTACCACCAGCTGTCTTTCATCACGAAGATTCTATCTGTATCTGTTTATTAATTCACTGGGATTTCAAAAGTGTCAAGGAATAGGCATTATGCCTTGTCAGGTGAAGAGTATAAATGTACCCCACAAAAGGTTTTGAAAACTCAAAACAGGGGCACCTGGGTGGCTCAGTCAGTTATACAAACAACTCTTGATTTTGGCTCAGGTCATGATCTCAGGGTCATGAGATCAAACCCCACAACAGGCTCTGTGCTAAATGCAGAGCCTACTTAAGATTCTCTCTCTCTCTCTCTCTCTCCCTCTGCCCCTCCCCTGCTTGTTCTCTCTCTCTCTCAAAAATAAAATAAAATAAAAATAAAAAAATAAAATAAAATAAAATAAAGTAAAACCCAAAACACTGAATGGCTTAGCTCACCCGAAAAGTAAGTTACCCAAAGTGTTTCTCTCTACTGTCTGCGAATGTTTATTTGAATAGTCTAAGACAAAGTGAACACAGTGTATATTGTGTCTGATGGTCTGCTCTACATTACTAAGTCTGAAAGGCATTCTTCTGCCACCAAAGATGTAGTCACTGTATTTTTCAAAACCTGTGTGACATACCATCACGAAGTTTGTTAAAAGCAACACACAGGGCAAGATGTGTATTTTCCAATTGTAATATCTTCTTCATTTCTCTGAGATCAAGAAAAGGACAGAATAGCAGACAGCTCATAAAATTTAAAAGTAATGCTCAAAAGCATATCAAGTCAACAGATATTTTCTTCACCCTAGATATGTATTTTATTAGACACAGTTCTGTAGCTTTCTGGAATACATTTTATTGTGAAAAAAATTTACCTTTTGTTGCCTAGAACAACTGACATCAAAACAAATTTAAATCTCTGTGCTCTAGAGCATAATCTGAAGAAGAAAACAAATTTGCTTATTATTATTCCGAGAAAATATTTGGAGTAAAATTAAGTGGTTGCAAATGAGAAAGCAAAGATTGGGTCTTAACTCATAAAACTTTATTTTCTGGAAACTATATTTCCAAATCCTTTTATCTGAATATTAAGATCGTTGCTATACTTATTTTACTGCTGTATAGTTTTATTTTCCAATAACTCTGAAATATGAAATAAATCATAGGCATACTTCAGTGGCCTCAAAGGTTTTTGGTGCCTTTTCCTTCATCTTTTAGGAGTCTTATATTCCTCTTAGAACTTCCTCAAGTCTGACCATCGTATTGGCCTTCAAATATTCACGATAACCTTTAATATTTACAGATAATACCTGCATTCCATGTAACATTTCCAAAGAGGCTAATTTTCTGGTCTCTACCATAGTTCAAAATTAATCATCTGAAATATGAGCTGACAGTTGTTAATAAAGCTGTGATACCACATAGATTTCCAGTTTACTAAGTTGCCTTATTAACAGAAAATTCTTTTTTCTTTTTTTTTTAAGATGCAAAGAAAAACTTCGTAATAATGGAACTCAGTGTGACCGGGGAGGGACTTTTTGGATGTTAGTTACTTGCTTTTTTTCAGGATGGGTGGGGTAAGGGCAAGCAGGCAAAAAGGGGGGGTTGCTATATGATGATCTCAGAATCATCCCACTTTCAAAGTGTTGGTATTTCTTTTTTTTTTAAGATTTTATTTATTTTAGGGTGAGAGAGAATGAGAGAGAGAGAGAGAGTATGGGGGGGGTCAGAGGGAGAAGCAGACTCCCCGCTGAGCAAGGAGCCCAATCTGGGACTTGATCCCAGGACTCCAGGTTCATGACCTGAGCCGAAGGCAATCGCTTAACCAACTGAGCCACCCAGGGGCCCAAAGCCTTGGTATTTCTAATTCATGTCCTCAACAAATTTACAAATAACTGGAGGAAAATAATGAAGTTCAGAAAACCTCGTAAAATTAAGATTTACATCAGTGGATGAGCTTATCTTACCAAGTCTGCTTTGGTAAAATATGAATGGACTTGTTATGATTAAAAACTTCTAAATGCCACATGAAACAAATGTGCTGCTCTATATAAACTTGAAAAGAGAGAAGGAAATTATATTTGCATATTTTTAAAAGCTTTGGTCTCTTCAGTTGTGGTTTCTCTGGTTCCTTTCTTATATTCTAAATTATGGTACGATACGATGCATCGTACCAAGAAAATACATACTTTTTAAATTTTTGAGCATACTTGAAAATGTGTATTTGGAGCCTCACCATTTTGCATTTAAGTGCACACTAATGATATTAAATACATACTTAGTGCTTTGCTTATTTGGAGAGAAAAAGTTAGAATCCCTATACAAAACATAATTTCAGTAAAAATGATTGCATATCAGTTATGTCACATGCGTGGGGGGAAACAGTACAGTACATGCAGAAATTATTTTGAATTATCAACTTGTCTACCAATTTGTTTTTCATTAGCTATTGAACCAATGCCAAGTTCCTTGTTTTATTTATCTTCTAATTCAAGTTGTATTACATAGGGAGAGTATAACCAAAGTCTGTTGAATTAACACATCGATAAATCTGTCTCTTGAGAGAAGAGCTTCTTCACATACAAAATATTTTTTTCACTTACATATGTTTTTCTGTAATCTTATTACAACTTAATTTTTGTTGCTGTTGATATTGGTAGACTCTTTGCCATGTTGAATCCAGAATACAAATGGAATACAAAAATAAAATTGATAGAGAATATACCAAGAGCATAGAAGAAGATATCGAGGTAACAAACATTTCTTGAGTGCCTATTCAACTGGTCTACCTACCTTACCTAATTGATTTATCTCGGCAGTCGATAAAGGTAAATAATATTATCTAAATTTTAAATCTAAAGTAAGGAAGTCTCAGTGAGGTCGTATGATTTGTCTATGACCTCACAGGTATTGATTGGTGGAACTAAAAATTGGAAGTGATTTCTCCACACGCTCTTTTTAGTTGGTGACCATACAGACATATAAAATTTATCTAAAACCTGTTGAATCTGTTGTACTTATGTAAGAAACAGAGATGAGAACGGGGGCACCTGGGTGGCTTAGTAAGCATCTGCCTTCCACTCAGGTCATGATCCCGGGGGTCCTGGGAAGGAGCCCTGCATCTGGCTCCCTGCTCAGCGGGGAGTCTGCTTCTCCCTCTCACTCTGCCCCTCCCCCCACTTGAGTTTTTTTCCTCTTTCTCTCTATCTCTTTCAAATAAATGAATAAAATCTGAAAAAAAAAACAAGAAACAGAGATGAGAATCTACACTATCCCCAAAACTACTTCCAGATAGAATCAAGGAATTATGAATATATTAGCAGACTGTCCTCACTTTGGAAGGCTGTAAGTAATTGGCATGGTATCTCCGTGTCCCTTCAACTAAGGGTGATCTAGGCTCCAGCTTGAACTCTACACTCACTGCAGTCCTCACACAACAAACACCATCCAGACAGCTTCCCGCTTCCAAGACATTCTCCAAACCATCCTGCATTATTTTATTCTCTTTGCTTCCTCTGCCTCAAAGGCCCTATTATTCTGACCACTGGCAGGCAAACCCACACTACTTTTTGTATATCATATATATACATATGTGTGTATATATATGTATATCATACGTTCACCACAAAATGAAATGTTCTGCAATCCTTGTTTACAAGACTATAGACATATTCTATTAGATGTGTCTTTGGTCAACTCCCTTACCTTAATGTCCTTTCTCAAATGTCACCTTCTTAATGAGAACCACTTTAACCACACTATTTAATATTTGAGGTCTCCCCCACCTCTTACTCGGCTTCTCCTTTTATATTTTCCATTGCACTTCTAGTCAACTTCAACATTAACGTACTGTGTTTGTGCAGTCCCCAATGGCAAGTATGAATAAACAGACACTTAACCCAAAAGTGGGTGAAAATTGTATTCTTTCCTTGCTTGGATGCTCTAAAGTTGGAACTGAGAAACCCTCGTGCTGGTGGCTACAGCAGAGGATGTAACACTTCAGGAACTGTAGAGGGAGCATCTTTATATATACAGGAAGAGGAGGGCAAGTCATTCTACAGAGAAAACCAGAGACAGGCCACCAAGCTGGAGGATAACAGAAGGACAGAGCAAGAAAGGCACTAAGAAATTGAAAAAGAAGCTGTCTTGGCTTCTGACACCTGGTAATGCATTATTTATTTATTTAAGGAGCCCAGGTTAACGTCCATGCTTAGGGATGGATGATGGGCCTTTACACTTTTGTTAGCCTCCTTGTTTTGCTTAAACTTTTCCTAGTTTTCTGTGAAACCAAGAACATCACAACTAATAAAATATTAACCTCCATCTTTTTTCTAAGTAATCTGAATGGAGTCAATGTGCATTTTTCACAAATTGTAAACATCCTGTAAGTACCACTTCTCGTTCATTTTTTTTTTTTTCCTTTTTTCCAAATATGCCAACCATTGTTCCGGTCAATGGTTGGTTTTGGTAAGTTTGGTTTTCTTGGCCTACATTTTTTAAATGAAGACACCGCCCATAGATATTAACATTGGTAGTTACAGAAATAGCTTTCTAATTTAAAACTTTCTCCCCTAAAACATGAACAAAAAATTCACTTTATAGATTTCTTATAAATATTTGAAAATTGCTCAAACAAAAAATTTTATAAACTATTTATTGGGCACAGAATACTTTTAGAAAAAGGGTTAAATGCTTCGTACCTCGCCTCATGTAACCATCCAAACAATCATCTGCCACAGCTGTTCTTGCTTTCCTCTTATATTGACTCATGTGTGCTTGATGGTATAAGATGCAGAAACCAAGTTCACTTGGCCAGTCACCTAACTAGCCCACAGGCAGCCTTATCTAGAGGTTGGGGGCAACCTCTGGAGACAGATTGCTTGGGTTTGACTCTCAGTTCTGCCACTTCAAGCTGTGTGACCTTGAGCAAGTTACCTACCTTCTCAATGCTTCAGCTGGCTCCTCTCCAAAATGGACTTTTAATAAGAACACCCGCCTCAGAGGATTGGATCAAAGGTCAAGTAAGTCTCCAGTACGCTTGGAATAGTCCAGGCATACAATAAATGCTGTAGAAGTATTTATTGATTTAAAAAATTCTCATACCAAATTCTATGAGTTTTTCTCAACTTGTTTTTTGTACATAACCTGACACAAGGTGATAATAATAGGTACCATTTATTGATTGCTTACTATATAAGGGGAATAGGGCTAAGAACTAACTTAATCTCATTTGATTCTTATGACAACTTAATAGAAGCATTTTCCCGTAAGTATGGCATGTTCAGAAAGCAGAAATAGTGGGAAAGAGGAGGAGGAGAAGGAGGGAGAGGCTTTTTCAAAAGTACCGATTCAGCCTAAATGCTTGAGAAAGAATCATTACAACTAACCTATGAGGTGGCTGCTCTTATTCTTTATTGTTTACAAGTGAAGAAACCGACAACATTGAAAGCTTAAATGTCACACAAGTACTTTTATCATAGTACTTGTTGAATTAAAATATTCTTTTAAAAAGGAGAATGAAAGAATATCTATTTGCAGAATGTACTTCCCAGTGAAATTACTATTTATTTTTCATAATTAAAGTACAAAACCATAGGATTTTAAGTCTATCGAAGTTCTAAGTCTAACAAAAGTGTACGTTTAGTTCAACTTGGGGGCAAAAAATCAGGTTCTCACTTAAAATGCATCAGCAGGTGTTACTGATAATATTCTCATGACTAATTTTTTTTTCTTTGCTTTAGAGATCCCTCTACTGAAGGAAAGTCTTTGTTGCCAAATAGAATTTATATGCTTAGACTAGACTGAAACTAACACTTCTATTGAATTTTCAATAGCCCTACTAATGCATTACTACTCTGGATTTCCCAAGTATAGCTTGATTCTCAGTAGGTAATTTTAACATTTTAGCTAAAACTCAGAGACTTTCTTTTATGAGATTTTTGTAGTATACTGTGGTGGGTAGATACATATTTGGGTCATCAGTTTTTAGTACTGAACATCCATCAAAAGAAGCGTAAACTAATCATTTGTCAAGGCTACCATGGACTTGAATGAGTCTTGCATATAATTTCTGTAGTGCAATCTCACTTAACCTGGGTATGAGCCTTAAATTTAAAAAAATAAACACTATTAATATTTGAAATATAAAACATCATATCTAACTGCTTTTTCTTTTATTTAAACTTAAAGTTCTTAATAGTGCTACCTGACAAGGTACTCTCACTTAAACATACTGTACACGCTCCTATCTGAGCTTTAATTGGACAATAACATATGACAATGTCATTCAATTAATGCTTACTTGCAAGGAATAGCTAAGTGTAGCATTAACACTGACAACTGAACAGGTAAAAAAGTTTCCTTTATTTATTTTTCCTTTTATATTGTATGGTTCTCTAAGAACATACAGCATCCATTGACATTTATACATCAAATAACAGAATGGCATTGAGATCTATAAAGATACAACTGTGATGCACACAAGGAATGCTGTTCAAAACTGTAGTCATGGCGATTGTGCTATACACAACTCTCAGAAAATGTTAGATCAGATACACCAAAAATAAGGTACGACATAGTGTCTGCGAATAAAAACAACATGATTTTATAGCTATGTGTAGGGTGAAATCTTCTGACTGGAATCAAAAAAAGAAAACATATTATGTCTAATTCCAGATGAACACTTATAAGGAGTAAACCAGACTAGAAAATCTCAAAAAATCCAAAAAGTGAAACCATCAAGGTTATGTTCTGTAACATAAATGTGATGAAACTAGAAATTAGAAACAAGAGAATAAAAAAGACTAATACTCTTTATGCTTTTAGTTCTTGGGTAAACAAGCTCTAAAAACAGAATAATTCACTCTCTTTAGGACATTTGGGATAGTCAAGAAATAAACAATAAAATTATTACACATGTAGAAATTAACAGTATGAGGAACATACAGAGTATGTCCACATAAGTACATATGACAAATGCATAACCTAAAATGTATGCATAAGACAGAAAGCATAAAAATGACATAAGTATTCCCTTAAGAAAAAAAAAGTGGAAGAAACTGTTAAAAAGTAGAAATGGTTAAGTCAAAAACAACAAAAGAAGTAATTTCATCAAACACTTCTTTTATGAAAGAATTCATAAAATTACCTGGCTTATTTTAGAAAGGGTCAAAAAAGGCATGAAAAATATAAGCCACATTAATAATAAAAAGGTCTACCATACCAGGTAGGAGGTGCTTTAAAACATTATAAAAGGAAAAGGTTTCTATGCATCTGAATACACTAAATTCTATTTTACTATCTAAATAAATATCAATCTAATGGACCTAGATCTAGAAAGCACATACATTGTTAAAGTTCTCTGAAAATGGCAGATTTGTATGTCAACAATAACCAACTTTCAACAGTTTTGGCAAAAAGAATATATATTCAACATATCAATAAAAACTACTTACTTAGAAGTAAGTTTAAAGAAATGTACACAGTCTCCATTATAATCACATAAAATTTAAAGGACACACACATCAAATAAACTCAACATGTTCCTGAAAGGGAACTTTCAATCTTTTGAAGAGATAAACTATACCCAAATTAGTCTACAAATTCAATGCTGTTCCAGTCAAAATCAAGACTGTCTTTACTACTATTTGTAATGAAACTGCTAATTCACATAAATTCACATAAATGAATAAATAAATGCTAGTAATTGCTAAGAAATATTTGCAAAAAAAAAAAGATATAATTAGGAGGAACGGGCTTGAACAAAACTCTATAAAGGTCTTATGATTAAAATAGTTTAATCCTAGGATGCCTGGTTGGCTCAGGCCTTAAGCGTCTGCCTTCAGCTCAGGTCATGATCCCAGGGTCCTTGGATCGAGCCCCTCATCGGGCTCCCTGCAGGGAGCCTGCTTCTCCCTCTCCCACTCCCCCTGCTTGTGTTCCCTCTCTTGCTGTGTCTCTCTCTGTCAGATAAATAAATAGAAACCAAAAAAAAGAAAGAAAGAAAGAAAGAAAGAAAGAAAAAGAAAGAAAGAAAGAAAGAAAGAAAGAAAGAAAGAAAGAAAAGAAAAGAATGGGATCTATTTTTTTCTTCCAGATGGATATGCAGTTATGTCAGCATCATTTATGAAAGAGTACGTGATTTTTCCTCAATAAACAAAATCTTAAAAACAAAAACAAAATTCTCCCTGTTAGTATTATACATTGCTCATTAAAATGAAGACCAAAATAAACCGATAGCTGAATGTTTTTTTATTTTTTATTTTTGAAGATTTTATTTATTTATTTGAGAGAGAGAGAATGAGAGATAGAGAGCACGAGAGGGAAGAGGGTCAGAGGGAGAAGCAGACTCCCTGCCGAGCAGGGAGCCCGATGCGGGTCTCAATCCCGGGACTCCAGGATCATGACCTGAGCCGAAGGCGGTCGCTTAACCAACTAAGCCACCCAGGCGCCCTAGCTGAATGTTTTAAACGCATTTTTAACAAACAATTTTAATATCAGCATGAAGACTAGAGAATCGTTTAAAAATGTTCTATAAGTAGGAGGCGTTAATTGCATTATACTGATTGAGTTGATTTTTTAATGCGTGTATATATATTAGCTTTGAAAACAAAAATTTAACCAGATTTCATGAGTATGTGGTGGCAGATAACATCAAGAGGCTTTGTCATCAAATACCCAGCAGTGTAAGAGGGGGTGTCGGACCAGGCACAGAACTGTGGAAGCTGGTAGCAATGCCAGTGACCACCCCCCCAGAACTGTCCAGTAGAGCTCTCTCAGCACTCAGAAGAACATCAGAACATGCAAAAGAGCAGTGGCAGAAGCTTGCAGGAATTTGTGACAGACCAGATCTGAGGTGTGGGTACGAAGAAGAAAGGCAGTAAGGGCTTCTCTGGGGGAAAGGACAGACTCCTGAAGAGAGATCAGGGTTGAGCTCTACATATGGCCCAATGAACATTATAGACATTTACAAAGTTGTGATCACTCTTGACATTGTAATGTTCTATATGATTTCACTCGTGACTCCTTTCTACTCTTGTTGGCCTAAAGGAAAAATTCTGAAAACATTCTCAAAACACAATGTCTGACTGTGGGCAATTCTACAAATCCAAACCTCAGGTTTGGAATTTAAAACCTCTCAGAATGCAGACTCCTTTATCCCCTCTGTCTCTCCTGCCCACAGTACCTGCTAGTTCACACAAGATTTTCATCGTTTTCTGGATGTGCCTTTGGTGCTACTCTTCCGGGGTATCCATGGCGGATTGTTTACTCTGCTTGGAATGACCTTCTCCATTTTACCTCGAGGTAATTCCAAACGTTCTTTCAGGGTTCAACCTGCATACTTTTTCTTGTATGGAAAGTGACCTGACTGCCTATTCGGCTTCCTCTCTCTCCTACTCACACCAAGTACAGGGTTGATTCACTGTAGATTGAATGTACCTCGACATAACACACTGTCCTATAGAGGTTGTTTGATTGCGTAGCCGACCCTTCCCCCCACAGGGCTGAGACTATTTCAAGAACATGAACGTGAGAGTACTGGCGAGAAAACCGTAGTGCACCACCGAGGAAACCATAGCCTCATCAGAAAGAATAGGGTAGCGCTAAGAAGAGCCCCCATCAGGCAGGAAGCGCATCCATTCATGTGTTCATATTCCGCCAGGCCGAAAGTTTCCAGGAAGCTAAACAGGATAGGGAGCTGCAGGACTTGGGAACTTCTCAGATCTCAAACCCTGTCTTCATTTCCTCTCCTGATTTTCCACCCTTCATTTACATCTGGCTTTCCAACCCCAAAGCCATTCTCTATGTATAGAGAGGGGCAGGGGGGTAGAGGGGGGGACATCCTTAGAGAAAACCTTGCCTTCATCTCTCATTTTCTTGGTAAGAGAAGTGACCTATCCAAGTACTCAAACCAAAAAAGGTACACTTAAAACTGGAGTACATTCTTCTCTCTCACTAAAAGGGGCTTTCCTTTTTATCTTTGACGTGTCTTAAGATTTGGAATAAGTTACAGTCTTCAGAGAGTTGAAACGGTCTGTTGTGAACTTCCCTATTTTAACTGTTGTGTTTATATGAAAGCTATTTGCATCTGTGAAAGAATTTACTTTTATAAAAATAACATGCTCTGTAAATTGATAACTGCATACACATGTGATACAATACTACAAAGCAAGAGCGTGAACTACTTATTTTTTTTCCTCTGATTTATCCTCAGAGCTTCCAAGTACCTGGCAAATGTTAGGCATCCAGTATGTATTCTTGAATCAATGTGCACGTGAATGACACAGTATGTCATATTCAGAAGCCACTAAGATTGGTTATTGTACACCAACTTCAAGAAAACTAATTGCACAATATTGTACTCAAGGTATGTTGAAGTTTGCTCATAGGGAGGTAGACAAAGTAACAATAGTGTATGGGTGCAAATCCCAGTGCCAACATTTACAGTTAAGCTCTGTGAACTTGGACCACTATGATGCTAAGCCATGAGTATAAATATGCCACTCTGGGATATCCCAGTGTATCACTGGGCAGACTACTCTCCTAAAATCAGAAGACGCAGTGATACTTCCTGAGGGAAGAGTTAAGTTATAGATTGGGTGGTTTGCTACTCCTCTCACATCTTTTTTCCTTTTTTTTTTTTAATATCCCTCTAAATTGGTTTTCTTCTTATTAACCTACCGACATTGTCACCTAAGCAAGTGAAATGACATTTCTTATTAAAGATTGGTTTTATGAATGTTTTCTATCTTTTTTGAAACTATACAGAGATTAGTTCAATTACCAATGGATTTAGAGAGCTAACCCTATGCTGGTGTCATATTTTAAATTTCGTATGTTTAATATATATTTTGCAATTTGTTTCTAAACATATGAAGATTTTTAAACATTTATTGTACTTCTTTTTAGAAAGCTAAAAAGGAGGTTTTCTTAATTACCTCTCAATAATTCCCCCATAGCTTCGGCATGGTAAAATATGATTAATAGTCAAAAGCTTAAACATCAAAGAGGCATTGATATATGTGGCCACGAAATTTGACAGAAATATTACCAATATCCACGGCGCATGCTAATTAACATACCTAAATCAACACATCCCCACACTTTGAGAATTATAACTTTCTAAATCATTATACCCTCGTCCCTGCCATGTAAAGTTTTTATAATACAGATAATGGCCAAATGGATTGGATTGCCTTGACAGCAGAGCCTGCCTTTCATGTGTTTAATACTTTTTAAGTATGCTGAATAAATGTCCAAGTCTCTTCTAAGAAAACAAAGTAATGAGAAACACAAACTTCTAAATTTTAAAAATCCAGCTGACTTTAAAATATCTCTTCATTTATCTTACCAAAGAAGGCAATAACCCTAAGGCACTCTTCACAACTAAACTGTTAATTAGCATTCACATTTGACTTTAGAAAGAGGGGAAAAACAAAAACAAACACACAGAAACTTTGAATTGGTGCAATGTGCAATTTGCACTGTCCCTGTTCAGTAGTTTTAGAGAAATTCTTTTTGAGAATATTGAACCTGATTTATATTTCTATGGTTCTTGATCTATCAGGATACTGGCAGGAAAAAGAAGAACAGAAAAAATAAATTGGAGAAGTCCCTATTAATTCAGTGAATTGCTAAGTGTTCTTTGAATTCCTACTATGTGCCAAGCAGAAAGAAAAATAACAGAAGACATAATCTTTAATGCTCAGGATGTTTTTCATTTAAGGGAGGAGACCAATAAAACAGCTCTGCAGAGAGCTCCTAACATACCTATGCATACCTGTGCATAATTATACATAGCCTGGACCAATTGATTACATTTATCTTTTATCACTATTTCATTTCATATTTGTATGTATGTGGACACACATACACACAGATACATAAATGGTAAGTTAATATAATGTATTAAAAGATGTGCAGTCTACCATTGAAGTCCATGAATCTGAGATCAGCTAGCCTTGGGGAGCCTTGTGCTTTATAGTTGTTGAGGCAGAAACGAGATAGATTATTCAGTATCCTCACCCCTACCAAAACTTGTTACACATCATCATCACACCCTCTTTTTTTTTTTTAAAGATTTTATTTATTTATTCATGAGAGACAGAGAGAGAGAGAGAGAGAGAGAGAGAGGCAGAGGGAGAAGCGGGCTCCCAAGGAGCAGGGAGCCTGATGCGGGACTCGATCCCAGGACCCTGGGATCATGACCTGAGCTGAAGGCAGACGCTTAACCATCTGAGCCCCCCAGGCGCCCCATCATCACACCCTCTTGATAGGACCTTCAACTGCATTTTTCAGGACCTTAAGCAAACTTCATCTTTCTTGTTTATTCTTAGTAGTGATAGAGTTAGCATTATTATTTCTTTTCTTCTCTCTCCAGAATGTAAACTCCCTAAGGGAAGAGACTTGGATATTTTACCACCATATACCACACTGAATAAAGAACTTGGGACACAGTAGATGTTTATTTAATTTGCCAGATGAATACGTATGTGAAGTTAACACTAATTCTTTTTTTTTTTTTTTAAGATTTTATTTATTTGAGAGAGAGAGAGAGCCAGAGAGAGATCATGAGTAGAGTGGAGGGGCAGAGGGAGAGGGAGAAGCAGGCTCCCCACTGAGCAGGGAGCCTGATGAGGGGTTCAATTCCAGGACCCTGGGATCATGACCCGAGCTGAAGGCAGATGTTCAACCAACTGAGCCACCCAGGTGCCCCAACACTAATTCATATTACAAGATGGTAAAGGTAGGTGGCACAGGGAGAGGAGAAGACTTCATGTATCATATAGTAATAATAATAAGTTATACCATGATGAATATTTTGGAAATGTACATATATTTTCACGGGTCCAGACACAATCCCTAGTTCACACTGGCATTCACTTACCTGGAATGACTTATATGTCATAGAAGGATTCAAAGAAAAATAACTAAGTAATAGCCAGCTGCCAATCCAGGAGTATGGCACATAGTCCCTACCCCCACAAGACTGTTAGCACATCAAAAGCCCAAACTAAAGCATCTAACTTATAGGTGAACTTTGCAATTGTTAAAGGACATTTCAAGGCATAGAAAAATCTACGCTTTTCTGGCCTAAGTTATTTAGGAAATGATGGGGAGGGAGAGAGAGATGGAACATGAGAGAGAACATCAAGTGATCACACACACTATGAAATATAAGCTAGCTGGAAAATTCCAGAAGTGGAAGAGACCCAGCCCACACTTTATTTGGAGCTCACAGACTCTCCTTTCCCACCATTGTCAATAGGCAGGTGGCCACACCATGGCTGGGCAAAGGGAAGCCCTGGGCCTCACTAACTAGCTTCCTGAGGTTCTGCCCTCCGTTCCAATGTGGTTTTGAGGGGCAAACATGAAAAGGCTGGCTCTGGAAAAGGGAGGGTGGTATAGCCGACCTACACTGAACCATGCCAAGATTTGTCCTTGTTGAGCTCTGAACACCCGTTCGGGAGAGGCTGGGGCTGAGGCTACTAAGGTAACTGCCCAAACAGCCCCTGATTTCAACTGGAAAACCCAATGGGTAAGACGTCCCCCTGGTGGGCAGGGAGCACCAACCCCAGAGACAGGGGCAGGTAGAGGACACACACACAGAGACGTGGACTTCTGGGAGCTCAAGAGGCTGTGTGAGAGTGTGCTTCGTATCACACAATCAGCGCAGGGGGAAGGAGAGTAAAGCTGGAGTTCAAACCTGGGTTGCCTGCCTCTGGGCCCTGACATTTCACTCATACTTGTTTAAAAAGCTCGGGACTCTTTCTCTTCACTTCCTGCTGTGGGCATTCCCTTTGCCACCCAGTCTCATATACATAACCACAATCTAATCATAGTATGTATGGGAAGAAGATGAATAGTGAAATGGATAAAGGCATGGGTTTGGGAGTAAATACTGAGTTGGGATTGAAGCGACATTCTACCTGTGGCTATAATCTACCTGTGATAGAATATCACATTTTAGGGGCGCCTTGCTGGCTCAGTCTGTTAAGCATCTACCTTCAGCTCAGGTCATGATCCCAGGGTCCCGGGATCGAGCCCCATGTGGGGCTCTCTGCTCAGTGGGAAGCCTGCTTCTCCCTCTGCCTCTGCGTGGTGCTCCCCCTGCTTGTGCACTCTGTCAAATAACTAAAATCTAAAAAAAAAATATATATATATCACATTCTACCTTTGTGACCCTGACCAAATGTAACTTCAAGTTCAGGATCTAACCTGTTCAGTATCTAACCTGTTGCACAGGGTTATTGTACCAGTAAAATAAGTGTGTGTAGCAGTGTGCACAGGAAGAGCTAAGGAGTGTTAGCTGCCGCTGCTGAGGAAAGCAGACGATCAATACCTTTAGGTGACCCAGACACTGAGGAGTAGCGTCCGGTCCAACCTTCCCAGTCACACCTCAGCCAGACTCTTCTCTATTTCCAGCCACTGGGTTTACTCTGCTAATCTGCCTCCTCTCCAAATCTGCCATCAACCTCTTCATCACACTTCCAAATCCTTTCCCTCTCTTAGGACCAGAACAGATGTCACTCTGTTTGTAAACCTTCCTCACGCCTCTCACTGGATATAACCTCTTCCTCCCTTTCTTTTTTTTTTTAAGATTTATTTATTTATTTGAGAGAAAGAGAGAGAGAACAAATGGGAGGCACAGAGGGAGAGGGAGAGAGAATCTCAAGCAGACTGTACACTGAGTGTGGAGCCCAATACAGGGCTCGATCCCACGACCCTGAGATCATGGCCTGAGCAGAAACCAAGAGTCGATCGCTCAACCCACTGCACCAGCCAGGCACCCTGCTCTTCCTCCTCTGAATGACTGTAGCACATGATCAGCAGCCCCCTTCATGGTTTCCATCATTTTCTACTTATGAATAGGCCTTAGCCGCGCTTGTATTAAGAAATTACTTTCCTATTAGGAAATAAACAAATAAAGGCAGGGGCTATACAATAACTGAAGCATTCTCTCTGGATTCAATAGCAAATGACCTTGCATCAAGTTGACAACCACCTTACTTGCCGAACGTGCTGGTGCCACACGTCCTCACACTTCCCCCACACACCCCCCCACACTAATTTAGTCTTTAACTAACACAAGTGGGGATAGGAAACATAAAAGTTAAAAAAAAAAAAGAAGTTCTCCATTTTTTTACTTTTTACATGACTTTGTGAACAAAAAACTTTTGATTTTTTACATGAGAAGCACTTTGGCACAGTGCCAGGAGCTCCGGATGGCCAACCAGAAAGCACAGGCAATAAAACCAAGCTGCCCCTAACGTGCTTTGTGACCTTGGACTTGTCCCTTAACCCCAGCTCACTTGGCAGCCTCTGTGGAGCCTTCCAGCTCTAACATTCCAGGATGCTTTTACTTTATTTCAATTTTCGAATATAAAGAGAGCCTTTCAGTGTTAAACAGCACCAACCTTAGTGGAGAGTCTTCTTATTGGTTTTGTTCGCACTGCTATTGGCATGACCTTTTTGCCATAGTGCCCCCTGTGACCCATGAGAGAATACCAGAAGTCACAGTCCACAGCTCACTCTAATGAAAAATACAGTTTCTAATCGCAGTTTGGCCACTATCACAATATTGCCTTAAGGAGACAGCAAAGTGCAAGAACTGGATCTCCCTTGCAAATACACATCTTGGCTTGCAGATTTCCTAATACATAGTGACAGGGTTGAGCTTAACTATAAACGCATTGTGAACGTGTACAGTTCTGAAGTCATAGGAGACAATTTAATAAGAATATCCTGCAAGTTCCCAGCCTGTGCTTGCACAGCAAGCCAGCACTTCCAAACTGTTCTCCCCCTTGCTGCGAGATTAGTTTATCCTGAATGTATTTCTACCACGGCCTGAGATGTCCCATTTTCAACTCTTACTACATGAGAACTCTTCCTTCAAGGTATTTATCAATAAAAATGCCAGTATCTCTGAGATCCTTCAAAAGAGTGTACTTAGTTTGCCTGAAGAATAACACACCTGTATCTCCACAAACTCGACAGTTCCATCTTCTTTGACAAAGTTAAGGTCAGAACCACTCTCTGTAATCATTCTCTAATTTGATGTGCCCTGTGGTTGATCTAACCAGCATTCATCTCTGACTATGTCTTCAAGGTAGAAGAGATTCCTTCTCTGTTACACCAAACCCCTCTATTTTCCTCCTAAGCCCATGCTTTTTGTAAAGATCGGATTTGCAACTTAATCTCTTCCTCCCTTCCCATTCTGAATTATAACATGTTTATTTCCTGTTGAGATGTCTCCATAGCTTCTCTCTATGCTTAAGATAAATAAAAATGTATTCCTAACCTACAAGACTCTGTGTGTTTGGACAGCGGCCTATTTCCAGAGCATTACCTCATTTCATGACTTGCCCAGCCCCCTCCAACATTCACTGGGGCAACACCAAAACTTCCTGATGGCACAGACGCAACCAAAGTGAGGTACTGGGTACAAAGTTACAAGGTTAAAAGAGAAGGAAGAAAGAATGTATGTAAATATGTGAAATCACACATTTGAGCGAGAACATGGAGAGCACTGTGGACCAGCCAACTTTAACATGACATGACCACCAACCACTGCTAGTTCTCATGCATGTCATCAAATTTCTTTGCTTTGCCTCCTCTCTCTCTCTCTATAAAGTGCTTTTTTTTTTATTTTCAAAAACAACTTTATTCATGACACATATTAAAAAAAAAACTCCCACCCCCTGGAAATGAACTAAAAAAATAAACAAAATCCACCTCCCACCTCCCTGTTCCCACTTCCTCCCATACTCTCCAGATAAAAAGGAAAAAAAGGCAAAGGAAACAAAACAAAACAAAAAATGCCCCCAAACCTCCTCTCTCTCTCTCTAATGTTTCATTAAGTGGCCCTTGGACTAGGAGACAAGAAAATCTGATCTCTTGGTGGCACCTCCCACCAAAATACAAAGAAAGGAGGCAAAGGTTGTCAACACAACTCAGAGGGTGATACAAATGGGCATTTACCTCTCATTTGTCAATGGGGGTATTTTAGAATGACTGTGACTTCAGGGGGTTTTCTGTGTCTTTATTTATTTGCATTTTAAAACTTAAGTGTTCACTCATATCTGGTTAACATCAGTTGATACAGCAGATAAAGTGGAAATGAAAAGCTTCCCTTCCTTGGAGTAAGAATGAAGTAGTTGCCTTATTAGTGAAGTTGTGCCAAATAGCTGCTCATTCTTTACTTTAGTGAAACAGAAAAAAAGGCTAATGTTTGCTGAATACCCAGTATTATTCAAAGTACTTTACAGATATCAGCTCATTTAATTCTCAAAATAACCCTCGATGAGGGGACAGGGGAAATAAATTCTTCTCATTTTCCAAATGAATAAAACAAGGCAGAGAAAAATTACATAACTTTCCTACCAAAGAGACAGAGATTTGCATCTAGGTACAGGGTTCCCCACTACCTTACAGTGTCCATAGGACATCTTCCATAAGTCAAAAAGGCATAAGGTGACAAGTATACCCACTTTCCATATGTTCACTTTCCACCACTTCACTTTTACAAAAGACCTGCTTTGGTAGGTAACAGCTTTTTTTTTTTTTTTTTTTGGTAAAAGCAAAAATCCTCTTCGGACATCTTTTGGTTAGTGTTACTAATGTCAGTCTTTTTTAAGAGCAAAGTCGTGTAAAGGGATCTTTTGAAAACAAGGGGACACCTTCCACAGTATACCTTCATTTATGTCTGTCTGTCTGTATGTATGTATGCATTTATTTGAGAGCGAGAGAGTACCCGGGGGGAGGGGCAGGGGGAGAGGGAGAGAGAGAGATCCTTAAGCAGGCTTCGTGCCCAACATGGGACTGGATCTCACAACCCTGAGACCATGACCTGAGCCGAAATCAAGAGTAGGTGGCGCCCCTATAGTCTACCTTCTTAAATAAAATGTTATGCTACCAATCATACCTGACTAAAACCAGGGAGGATGTGAAAATCCTCCAAGCAAATGGCTGCCATTTGTCTTCTGTGGCTTGACCAGACTGAGTAAAGAGTTCATCTTGTTTCCATTAACCATTTGCTGACCATCTGTACAAATACAACATAGTAAGAAAGGACAGGAACTCAGGCTCTTTTTAACTACTAGAATATAAATTCATGACTCTTTTATAAAATTACTTTTTATTTAATCATTTTGAATTATCTGCCACTTTGTAGCATTAATGAGATTAGGACCAAGATGGAGTCACTCATGCTAACCCCACAGAAGCAAACCAAAGCTTAACTAAATTCCCGTGGTTGGATCTCCCAGGGAAGGAAAGCCTAGGTCAACCAATCAGCAATGGCCTGCTCAACACAGGTTACCTAACCTGGCTTCATAGAAGGGAAGTAACCCTGTTTTAATCAATGAGTATATGCCCAGTGTAACTCCCATGTTCCTACTCATTGGTCTACAAAACACTCGAATTATATGACTCTTTGGAGCTCCTTTCTATCTGCTAGATTGGATGCTGCCTGATTCATGAATTGCTGAACAATGCCAATAAAGTCTTTAAAATTAACTCAGGTGAATTTTGCTCTTCAACAGGAGGAATACAAAATGTTTAACTGTGAAATAAATTTATTTAATCATTTACAGATTTAGTAGTCTTGTCATAAGCAACATTAAAAGTATGAAGTATAGCTTGTTAAAATAATGTTACTGAGACAATTTTGAATAATAAAAACAGTGTATATGTGATAAGTCACTTAGCTCAGGAGTGAACTTGGACCAAATCCTAGTGCCTCCTATCTGAAGAGGCAGCAAATACATTTTTTACTGATGAATGAAACAGTACCTTGATTATTTTCTTTTAAACACCGGGTACACAATGCCTCTGGAGAAGTGGTTTGAAAATCAAAAAACAAAAACTTCTCAATAGTCTTAAGTTTTTGGTTCATGTTACAACAGGAAGAACGTTCTACAATGTTTTAAACAGCTTATTTTGGTGGATAACTTATTTTCCTAATCATCTGGATGATTATATAGAATCCTTTAAGAAGATAAATGGATCACTTACATTTTTACATTTTTAAATGTATGTTACTACATTTGGGGGCAGATTTATGTTTTCAAGAATTGGATTATCTGGGGATTTATGGGAGTGAACACAATAAACTAGAAAATGGTTTCTTTAGTGTGGTAATGAAAGATTTCAATTTCAATATTGTGAGATTAAACATTTTCTAATACTTGTGTTATTTAGAATATGCGGAAGTGGGGCACCTGGGTGGCTCAGTCGTTGGGCGTCTGCCTTCGGCTCAGGTCATGATCCCAGGGTCCTGGGATCGAGCCCCGCATCGGGCTCCCTGCTCTGCAGGAGGCATGCTTCTCCCTCTCCCGCTCCCCCTGCTTGTGTTCCTTCTCTTGCTGTGTCTCTCTCTGTCAAATAAATAAATAAAATCTTAAAAAAAATAGAATATGGGGAAATGACTAGTTTAAAAATATGAATAATTTACAATACAACATGGCTGTTTAAAAATATGGAAAAGTTTGGGCGCCTGGGTGGCTCAGTCATTAAGCGCCTGCCTTAGGCTCAGGTCATGATCCCAGGGCCCTGGGATCAAGCCCTGCATCGGGCTCCCTGCTCATCTCCCTCTCCCACTCCCCCTGCTTGTGTTACTGCTCTCGCTGTCTCTGTCTCTGTCAAATAAATAAAATCTTTAAAAAAAAATATGGAAAAGTTTAAAAATATGGAAATGTTTAAAATATGGAAAAGTTTAAAAATATGGATACTTTACAATACAACATGGCTGTATTTTCAGCTTCTAGTAACAATAAAGATAGACAAAATGTCTCTTCATTATGTTCATTTAAAACATGCTCTAATGGTAGTCTGGTGTTTTCCCATACGTTTGCCTCCTGAGCGGTCAAAGCAGGGGTAAAGAGATAATAGAGGGGGGAAACCAGTATGTTCATCCACCTAAGAGAGGCTGTATTATGTTCAAACACAAGAGCTAGCCAGAAACATTAGCAAAAATCAGTATCATTCCAAAAATAACACAATCTGGCCAAAGCATAGTAATCTAAGTAATATAACAAATTTTCCCCTTGGGCCCCAGGTCAGACTTAAGGGCTGACTATGTCTTTTTATCAGTGCTTTCTCCTGCCCCTGAACATTGTTCTCAATTCTCTAAATCTGGCCTACTAGTGACTTCCCTCCAAAACACCATCCATATCTTCATTTATCAAACATCCTCATACCCTTTTTTCAGCTGTTCTTACCCTTTCGTTACTTCCTGGTGCCCACCATCCTCACTAACACCCCTGTATAGCACTCATTCTTGTATTCAGTCATTCATGTAAATGTATTGAGCATCTCTTCAGTGCCGCCCTATTCCTCGCTAATCCCTCCCCTTAATACCATTAACATGTATCATTGTCTATCAGATTTAGGCCTCTTTTCTTTCTCTCCTTCTTTATTTTTGTGCATATGCATATCTCCCCAGCTCAACAGTGAGTTTCTTTCAAACATGGAATTTGAAAGAATAAACATTTTTTCCCATCTGTCATTTGCAAACGACCCTTTTATTGACACAACTGATTTCAATGAAAATGCATGTTTGTGCCACAGAAATCAAATGTTCTCTCTGAGAGAGAAGCAAAATTGCCCTTGTCTTCTGAGGGATTACTTACTTATTACTACACATTGAATTAATGAACGGCAATGGGTATTCTTTTTAGTTTATTAAAATGATCATGTTCATTTGTAATTGCCAGGAATATCTTTAAAATACCAAGGTAACCTTGATTCCAATATATGCTCAGATTTAATTATAAGAAATAAAGGTTAAATTATGTGAGAACACACGCTGAGCTCATCCTTGCAGACTCTGGCATGAAGAAATCAACACACTAAAGAAGAGAAGATATAAGTGGCACTTTCCCCATTTCAATTTAATTCTACTGCTTTTCTAATGAAAATTCACCTAAACACAAAGTACCTCACTAATTATCTAATCACAGCAGGAAAATAATAAATGTAAACTGTACAATTGTATTTAGAATTGTGCTCAGAACGGCTTCACACTTGGCTCTTCCCTAAGGTATGTTAACCAAGAGTGAGGTTTCGATATATTATCCTAAAGAAAACTGAACTCTATTAACTCACTCTTCCAACCACTTTGAATATCTACAATTTGGTCTTGGGTTTTTTTGTTTTTGTTTTTTCTCATTAGCAAAATTTTGGGATCCCATGTTCTCCCTCCTTTTGCAAGTCTAGTTAAAGATTAATCGGGTATCACTGTACGATGGTAAAGCCAATGAAAAGTAACATTAAGTTCAATGACTAAACACAAAATTCACCATTTGTTGATGCACATAAATGTTAGGAAGATTGCTGAAGTTATGACTCTCCATGACAGCATTTTAGGGAAATTTCATTTGTTCGGCAGTAGTTCAACTTTCAAAGTAGAGGAAAGGTGTTACTAGAGACAAGCAGGGAGAAATGGCTGCTTCTCAAAACAAAGTGCCCTCCTACTGAGTTTTATTTCTTTAGCCATCAAGAAGAACTGATTCTCCTTTTAAAAACTTAGGGGATTCTATATTGTCCTTTGGCAATATGCTTCCCAGCCCTAGTCAGAAAATAGAACTGTTCAAGACAATTTGTATAAAGATAAATCTATTTTATATCTTATTTCTTTTGTTTTTCTTTGTCAAGATTTTAGACCTCCATGAGCCAACCCCCAAAATGTATAAAAAGCAAATGTGACAATATTATAGTCACAACTAGAAATATTTGCAAAACATTGGCTGTTAGAAAAAGCAAAAGATTAGAAATGGATAAATTTCCTCATAGAATACTACATCTTTTCAGTATTTACACACACACAAACCTGAAAAATCTTCAAGAAACTATAGAAAAGTGAGAAAAGAGTTCAAAAATAAGTACTTTGAACACATGAAACAAAAACAGTATTCACTAGGCACCAGGAAGGACTACCGACCTGTCAATGAGTTTAAGGTCATGATTGTTGGTTTATCAGGGGATGCCATAGATAACTTTGATTTCAGTAGGGACTTTGGCAGAGCACCTAGTTACAGTCTTGCCAAGAAAAGGTATTTGTACACCTATGTACATTAGGTAATTGTACACCTATGTAAAATTTATCGTTCACTAAACAATTAAATTTAAATTGTGAGCACTGGATTGATGTCATCTAATGTGGATATTTCCAAAGAGAGAAGACTATTCCAGGCAACATTTTAAATCAACAACTTAGGGGGAAAAAAAAAAAAGCACTGAAAATTTGTTTTACAAATATAAAACATCACATGAAAATCAAGATTCACAATTATCTCCCTGGTACACTAGACTAAATAAAGCTAACAAAGCACAATTTAAGTGAAGTAATCACTAAGTTCTAAATTTAGGTTTTTTAAAAAAATCAATTAAACAAATATAAGTAAGAGGGACGTGAAATCGCAATGGTTCATGTGAAAAAGATCTGAATGCATTTTAACACAAAAACTGGGCCAACCCTGATACAAAAATGGCTTCAGGATGGATTAAAAAAGCAAATAAGCATAAACAAAAGTGAAATTCAGCCTTAGTTGCAATAAACAGAAGCATAGTTTCTTAGTCACAGAGGTAAGTCAGTCAATGGTTCATATTTTGCACTGGTCAGACCAGATTTGGGAATAGTTTCCTTTTCACTTAGTCATTTCTTGTTCATTTAATAATATGATAAGCATCTTTCATATGCAAGGTGAAGTGCCATTAAAAAAAAACCCACCTGAAACATTTTAAGGAAACTCACAGTGGAAGGCTTCCAGGAGGAAGTCGATTAGAATGATGAGGATTCCAAGACCATGTCACGTCAACGTTAATGGAAGCTGAGATATTTTCACTGACATGAAGAGCCATAAAGAATAAACTCACATATTTGGAAGGCTACCATGAAAATTGGGTTTATGTTGTCTAATAAGGCAGAACCAAGGCTAAGAGGGAATAATTGATTACTGAAAGCCAAATAGGAGACCAAAAGAATAAAGAATTTTCTGACAATTTGAGTTGCAAAACAATAGAAGAGGCACCTTGTACATCCCAGCACCATGGACAGCTATAAACGCAGGCTCCTGGGGATGGTGTGAAAATGTTCTTGTAGGTAGGTAAAGGTACATCAAATAGCTGTGCAGAATTGCCTTTGAAATTGTGATTCTTGAGAACTTCATTCAAGGAAAAGCTACACTATAGAGCTCACATTGCTTATGTATCTTGGCATATATTTTTTTTTAAACATGTATCCTGTTTATCTTGGGACCAATCATTTTCTCTTTCTTTCATTTACAGATTCATCACTGATCTCCAAGCTTCAGGGTCCTTTCCTGCTGAGTATTCCTTGCTTCTGCCTTCAGGGGAATTATCTATTTATATTCCCTGGGCTCTTTAGAGGAATTTTTCTCCCCCAGGGTTTCAGCTCTAACTGTTCAGCTTTAGGCTGAATTCTCTGGAGCTGCTCAACTCCATCCAATACACACTTGATTCCTAGTTTCTTAGCCTCATCTAAGCTCCGGGCATACCGTATTGCATTATGCTCCTCTGAATGGAGCCTCATTTCCAAGAGCACATTCTGGGTTTTCCTTGGTCCTCCTTCCTGAGTTTGCTTTTGCAGATAGTCTAGGAGTAAGTACACCAGCCATTTTGACATAGTTCAACGTATATCCACTGACTACCATTTTCTCTAAATTCTAGGATGCTTCAAAATACACTGTCCCATTCTACCTTCAGCATGAACTTTAAGGCATTCAATTTCTAATCAATGTTTACTATCTTGCACTGGAATAACAAACACAGCCTTTTCAAAGTTAACTTGCCAAGTATGCAGATACATTGAAGACAAAAGAAAATATCATTAAAATCATGAAAAATAAAAACAAATAAGTAAATAAATAAAATTACTAAAAATCAAATCGATTAGAAACTAGTGTTGAGGGGCGCCTGGGTGGTTCAGTTGGTTAAGCGACTGCCTTTGGCTCAGGTCATGATCCTGGAGTCCCAGGATCCAGTCCCGCATTGGGCTCCCTGCTCAGCAGGGAGTCTGCTTCTCCCTCTGCCCCTCCCCTCTCTCATGTGCTCTCTCTCTCACATTCTCTCTCTCAAATAAATAAACTCTTTAAAAAAAAGAAACTAGTGTTGAACAAATAGGAAAAATTAAATGGCAGTAAAAGAAAATAGAGACAGGAGTTTTTATTTGGGTTAGTATAAATAATTTGGGGAAATAAGATAAAAAAATGCACATTAGGTGAAATGAAGATTGGAGCTACAGATAAATTAATAGGAACACTGACTGTAAATATAAAAATGAACTGGTGAAGATAGAAAACCTGTTTGAAAAGGGTAAGACATCTTTAAATCAGGAGTAAGAAAGGATGTGTTCCAATACTGAATAGAGGATATTTGATAAGAGGTTTTTTGTTTTTTTGTTTTGTTTTTTCTAGGAAAAGATTCTCATACTGCATAAGGGAGGAAGACTTCTTTAGATATGTTATCTCATTTAAGCCTCACCCACATGGAATAAAACCAATACTTCACCTTTCCTGTACCATGAACAAACCATATGCTAGAAATCAGCCACATGACACACATGCACACTCAACTCACTCACACTGTATCCTCATGAACAATGACAACAACAAAAGAGTAATCTCTTACCTTGGATCACTAAAATAAATGATAGCTCTTTGAGGTAAATACTAGTCTGTGTGTTGTTTACTAACAAGAACAACTTCATTCCTGATTTTTGCAATTCTGATATCTGAAGATGACTTTTGCAAATATAATACCAGATGAAAAAAACTGCTGTTTTTCCACTACAGATAAACTAAATGTAGCCTTGACAATTTTGTAATCTTTATTTTAAAGTACACATCGTATTTTTGTTTATTTTATTGGCAAGCAAGCATTCCAAAGTCAAAATTCCCTAGCAAAGCTTCTTTCAAATAAATTAGCATTCTTTTCTAAAAGACTTTCCCCTTTTCTGGGTCTTCCTTTGTTATTGTGGTAGATACTCCACCTTTGTTTATGAGGTCAAAAGTGAGGCTTATAGAGGTGCTGTAGCTTAATCACAAATGCACAACTAAAACCACTGGACTTAGGATTTACATAAAAAGTCTAAATCTGTATTGTTATCTATTGCTGAGTAGTAAACTACCCCAGATCTCAGCAGTTTAAAAAAAAAAGTATTTATTATTTCACAGTATTTGTGGGTTAGGGAATCTGAGCATGAATTAGCCAGGTGCCTGTGACTTAGGGTCTCTCAAAAGCCTGAAATCAAGGTGTTGGCCAGGGATATCATCATTTCAAGGATTGGATGGGCATCCATTGTAAGCCCACTCACACAGCTATTAGCAGACTGCTAACATTGACATTACTGTTTGCCACAGACATTACTTCTTTGCCACAAGGGAACATCCTCAGGGTTTCCCACAGCATGGCATTTTGCTTCACTCAAAGGAGGAAGGCTAAGGGGTTATCAGAGGATGTATAGGAAAAGATGCTGGAGTATTTCTGTAACTTATTCTCAAAAGTGATATCCTATTTTGTCTGTCACATTATATTTTCTAAAAGTGGGTCACTAAATCCAGCCCACAACCAAGGTGAAAGGATTATACAAGGATGCATATCAAGGGGAGATCACTAGGGATCATCTTAGGAGCTGCCTACTGCAGGCTAAACACGCGAGACACAAACTTCCTTTCTTCTTAAATTATAAGGCAAGTATAGATATATTCATGGAAGAATATTTACTTCAAAAAATTACTTGGTTAAATTGAAGCAAAGAAAAGTCAACAATTAGTTTGAATACAGCAACATATTTAAATGCATTTTTATCACAATATTAGAAATATATATTTAAATATCTTAGTGAAGTTCCAGGTACAATATACTAGGTCACTGAAGAACAAAGATACTTCTGCAAAAAACTAAATGAATAAATAAAAGTCATGTTTTTATTTTTTTATTTTATTTTTTTTAAAGATTTATTTATTTATTTTGAGAGAGTGAGAATGAGAGAGAGAGAGAGAGAGTATATGAGAGGGGGGAGGGTTAGAGGGAGAAGCAGCCTCCTCGCCAAGCAGGGAGCCCAAGGTGGGACTCGATCCCGGGACTCCAGGATCATGACCTGAGCCGAAGGCAGTTGCTTAACCAACTGAGCCACCCACGCGCCCAAAAAGTCATGTTTTTAAATGCATTAGAGATCTGTGGAAGCAATCAACATTAAACCAAAATTCCATGCAGGGGAGGATTTCTGTGATGAGATAAAAGTTTTCAGTCATTTTTCTCTCTTTGGGGGCATAGGTAGATACAGGCTGGATTGGGTTGTCGAAAAGAAACCAAAGATAAAGAGAAAACAGCAAACTTTTAAAATTTTTTTAAAGATTTATTTATTTAGTTGAGAGAGAGAGAGAACACATGCACACAAGCAAGGGCAGAGAGAGAGGGAGAGGGAGAATCTCTAGCCAACTCCCCATTCAGCACTGATCCCCAGGTGGGGCTCAATCTCAAGACCCTAAGATCATCACCTGAACTGAAATGAAGAGTCCACTGCTCAACCAACTGAGCCACCCAGGTGCCTCAAGGGACCAGAAAAGATTTTAATACTATGGGGCTGATTGGAGAAATTGAAAATTTGAGGAAATTCAAAAGTATGGCTCAAATTTGCTGAAATTTGGTGCTGTATGCAGTCTGTGGAGCTGAGTTGAAAGCTTCAAAACTACAGAGAGATTTCCCATAGTCTTGTGATGCTTAGGAAACAAAGACCTGACTAGAAGGGGCCCTGTTTCAAGCATGGTGACTGCCTCCCTTTCAAGCATATGGTAGTTTTAAATCTATACAAAATTAGACAATGAGGAGAAGGTCTGCAACATCTGAAGAGGAGAAGTGTTTCTCACATAGCTTTTTAAGACCAGGAGAAAGACTCTCATCGGACTTTCAAAGTTTATAAGTACGTCAAAGGAGACATATTTCCAGAAGACAAGATGTTTAAAGTAAATTGAAAGATGAAGTATTTAAACAAGAAATTCTAATTTAGAAAGAGAATTCAAGGCATATTCTAGAATTGAAAAAGTATGACATTGGATAGTAGGACTTTGTTGCATGGGCTTGATCTCAGACTGAATGGAGCAAAAGGAAGAATTAATGATCTCAACGTTAAGTAAATAGAAAATACACAAATAAAGTACATACACTAGGGAGGGATAAAGGAAGAGAAGAATGTAAGAGATGTATATATTTAATATTCATATAATTTACAGAAGGAGAGAAGATAATGGGGCAGAAGCAAAAATTCAAAGACATATGAATGAGAATTTTCCAAAACTGATGAGAGGTATCAATTTGTAGGTTCATGAGTTCAAGGAGCCTTAAGTAGAATAAACACTTTGTGCATTTGTGTTTGTGTGTGTGTGTGTGCATGTATGTGCATGCATACACACATAGACTCACTCACACACAAAACCTACACAGAATATACTGATATCTAAGACAAAAACAGATGACCAAACGAAAACAAAACACAATAAGCAAACAAAAAATCTTAAAAGCAGCCAGAGAAAAAATGCACATTGTCATCATAGAAGCAACAATAAGACTGGCAGCTGATTTCTCAATGTAAATGATGGAGACCAGAAAACAATGAAATGGCATCTTTAAGATGATGACACTTAAGCTCTAACTAGACCTCCATAACCACGTGAAACAGTCTTCAAAACTGAAGTTGAAATCAGAATGGTTGGTTTCAGACAAACCAACACTAAAGGAATTGACCTCCAGCAGACCTACACTAAAATTAAAACTAAAAAGACTTCTTTAGGTAGAAAAATTATAAGAAGTACTAACTATGTAAATAAATATTAATATGAACTGTACAAAGCAATAATTGTACATCTGACAAAATTTAAATTATATCTAGAAGTAAAATGCATCAAAATAAGAATGCAAATGTACAAAAAGGATTAACAGGTTTTAAATTTTGTAAGGTTTGATCACTATGAGGTAGTGATTAAAGTAATGTTTTTAGTAGACTGTAATAAGTCAATTATTAATGTTGTAAATTAATAGATACCATTAAATTCTAAGTAAATTCTAAGATACCACTAAAAGTGCAAGAAAAGAATATACAAGTACATTAATAAAACACAAAATAAATGTTTGATTAAGCCAAAAGAAGGCAAGAAGAAAAAGAAACATGAGAGAGGGAAACCAAATACACTCCAAATAGCAAGACAGCAGATGGAAATGCAACTACATCTGAACAATCAAATGAAATTAATTGTAAGTAGACAAAATCTTTCAAGGGGAAGACTAAGATTATCAGAAGAAAACAACAACAAAAACTAAAGGCTGTGCACAAGCAACTCATTTAAAATATAAGGTAAAGATGTGAAAGATTCCAAGTAACAGAATGGAAAGAGGTACACCAAAAACACTCGTCAAAATAAAATTCTATAGCTATACTAATAACAAAATAGATTTTAGAGTAAGAAAGATAAACTTTTTTGTAGTGAAAAAGAGATGTCAATATATTAAAATGATATTTAACTATAAACCTTATGACCTAATAAGATTCAAAATATGTAAAGCAAAAATAAATTGGAAGGAATAAAAGGAGATAGAGATAAACCCAGAGTAGAATTTTGTATAACTCTCTCCATAAATGACAGAACAAGTGGATTAAATTAACACAATGAACAAACTTAATCTGAAATAAGTGGAATATTTCACCCAACAAGGACAGAGTTCACATTTGTTTTAAGCGTAGTTAGAATATTTCACAAAAATTAACCAGATTCTTGGATATAAAGTAAATTCACAACAAATTTCAAAAGTTTGATACAATCAGACTAGGCTATCTGATCACAAAGAAAAATTAAACTAGAAACCAGTAACAAGAAAACAAGTAGAAAAATTCAGCTGTATAAAACTTAATGATATTTCTAAATAATATATGGATATTTGATGTATTAAAAATATTTCAAACTGACTGATAATAAAGCACTCAGTCCTAAATGCTAAAGAATTCCTTAGAAGGAAATTTACAGCTTTAACTGCTTATGTTAGAAAAAAAAAAAAAAAGAAGGGCTTAAAATGAATGGTCTACATTTCCTCCTTAAAGAGCTAGGGATTTGGGGTGCCTGGGTGGCTCAGTCCTTAAGCATCTGCCTTCAGCTCAGGTCATGATCCCAGGGTCCTGGGACAAAGTCTGCTCAGCAGGGAGCCTGCTTCTCCCTCTCCCACTCCCCCTGCTTGTGTTCCCTCTCTCACTGTGTCTCTGTCAGATAAATAAATAAAGTCTTTAAAAAAAAAAAAGCTAATGAAACCCAAAGAAGTAAAAGAAAGACAACAATAAGTTGAAGACTGAAAAAAACTTTTTTTAAATGAACAATATAAAAATCATAGATTAAATTTGTTTTTTTAAGATTAATAAAATTAGTAAACTTTTAAAAGCTCTAAGAAAAGAAAAAGATAAATAAGATTAATGACATCAGAAATAAAAATGAGAGGAATATATGAACAAATTTATTCCAAAAATTTAACATTTTGTATGAAACTGAGAAATCCCTCCAAGTATCCAGACCTGGCAGAAGAAATTTAAAAAATCTAAATAGTTCTACAGCTCCTAAAGAAACTAATTTATCACCTAAAAATCTTTCCACAAAGAAAATATCAAGCCCAGAATTTAAGTTTTCACTAATGGATTATTCTAAACATGTAAGGATGAAATAATACCAAACTTGCTAAACTTACCCACCTTTTCTGTAGACAAAAAAAATGAAAAAAGTAAAAACAAACAACAACAAAATAAAAACAAAACAACAAAAACTAACTTTTATGAAACCAGCATATCCTGATGCAGAAATCCAACAATGGCATTACAAGAAAGTAATCTATTTCATAAACATAGATGGTAAAATCCTTTACCTGAATATCAGCAAACCGAATTTTGACATATAAAGATTAATAAGTCATGGTTTTTTCCAAGTGTGCAATGGTATTTTAACAGTAGAAAATTCAGCCAGTGAAATTATTCAATTAACAGAAAAATGAGAAAGAAATTGTATGATCATTTTGATAAATGCAGAAAACACATTTGGTAAAATTTAAAACCCAACTGTTATTAGGGAAAATCATTCTTAGTAAATAAAGAACAGACTGGAACTTCCTTAATCTGACAAGGAATAATAATTCTTTCAAAGTTTACTAGAGGTCATCCCAGTCCCTTAAGGCAAGAAAAGAAACAAAACACATAGGATTACAAGGAAGACTTATAATGTCTTACTTAATTCACAGATGATATGATTTTGTACCCAGAAAATTTTATAAAAATCTACAAACTATTACAAGTATTAAGTAAGTTTAACAGGGTCAATGGATAAAAGATTGATATACAAAAAGGAGCCAGTTGCATACATATCACCAACATCTTCCACAATCAAAAAAAAAAAAAATCAAACACCTTTTACATTAGTATTAAAATATCAAGTATCTAAGAATAACTTAAGTGAAAGAAGTTCAAGGTTTCTATACAGAAAACTATAAAATGTTATTGAAAGAAATTAAAGATATTTAGAAAGATGCCCCATGTTTAGAAGCCTCACTACTATAAAGGTGATAATTCTCTTCAAATTAACAAATTAACAATCTCTTCAGAATAACAATGCAAACACTTTCAAAATGACAGGTTGGTTGGTTGGTTGGTTGGTAGGAAATTAAAGAACTAGCCTAAAATTCATATGGAAGGCAAAAAAAAATCAAAATGGTCTTGAAGAAAAACAAAACTGGAATATATATATACTACTAAATATCAAGATTTAATATAGAACTGCATTAGTTCAGAAATTCTGTTAATGGTATATGAATAGACAGAGTGGCCATAAAACAGAAAGGAGTTTCTAAAACATATCAACACATATACATTCACCTGATTTATGATAAAGATGATGCTTTTTTTTTAAGATTTTATTTATTTATTTGAGAGATAGAGAGGACGAGAGGGAAGAGGGTCAGAGGGAGAAGCAGACTCCCTGCTGAGCAGGGAGCCTGACGGGGGACTCGATCCCGGGACTCCAGGGTCATGACCTGAGCCGAAGGCAGTCGCTTAACCAACTGAGCCACCCAGGCACCTAAAGATGATACTTTTGTGTAGTAAAGAAAAATGGTCTTGGAATAATAATGGTGAGACAATTGGACACAAATACCAAACCAAAAATCAATTCCAGAGAAACTGTGCACACAAAAATTATAGGCAAAATGGTAAAGGTTTTTATACAAAGTATATGGGAATATCTTTTGACTTTGGCATAGTCAAAGATTTCTTAAGTTGGATACAAAAAAAAAAAAAAACCAGTAATGATAAAAGGAAAATAAATAATCATCAGACTAAATATAATTAACAGCATCTATTAGTAAGAGAATGAAAATACAAGCCAACAATTGGAAAACATAATTAAAAAAAATACACATATCCAGATTATACAAAGGAATGCCACAAGACAAGAAAAAAAAGATAAATCAAATAAATGGGTATAATTCTTGAGCTAGTACTTCACAAAAGAGGGTATGTAAATGGCCAATAAATATGAAAAAGTATTCATCTCCACGGTTGTATGCAAACTACATCCACAAGATAGAACCAAACACCAAAATAGTAAAAAACAAATAAGTAAAAAGTAAAGAGAGAGAGAAAGAATACCAAGTGTTTGTCAAAAGTATGGGTGCCTCTGGAACTTGATACATTGCTTCTGTAAGTGTAAATTGGTAAAACTATTTTGGAAAACTACATAGCAGTATCCACTAAAGCCGAACACATGTGTCCTCTGTGATCCAGCGACTCTACGTGTAATAAATATACCCAACAAAAATGCATGTTTGCTCACCAAAAGTTACGTACTAACCTCATACTTAAAATCACCCTAATGTCCTTCAACCAAAAAAGTATGGGTAACTCTCTCTCTCTCTCCCTCCCTCTCCATCTCTCCATATCTTTTCATGTCTCTCCATCTCTCTCTCTCATACACACACAGAAACATGAAGCAAATGATGGAATCTAGACACAAGACAGTAAATACTAATGATTTCATTACAGAAAGTACCAAGATAATGAAATAAACCAAACTATTAGGAATCCCGGGAGGGGGCTTCTGGTGACTTGAGTGAGTTCAGCTAAATGAGAATTTAGTAAAACTTTAGTAAACAACATATTTATAATATTTATATTTGTATTTTTCTTTATGTAAACATTATTTCAATGAAAAAAATAAAAGTACAAAAATTATACTTGCATATACATATATACAAAATACTATGTACTCCATTTAAAAGTACTGAACACAAATTGTGGGTTGGTGTGCAAAATTCCTTGCTCTGCTTGTCGCCTCAACACAGACAGTACCCAATACAATGGAAGTTGGGGCTGATTCTTTTAAGTAGAAAATTTCAAACAGTGGACAGATAATATAGTATTTTATATTATTATTGTCTATATAGAGGAAGCAGGAATAGTAGTATAAGAAGCGTTATTGAGATTACAGATAGCTCCTCTCTTTGATCCATGATAATATGTAGGAAAGTAAATAAAAGGTCTGAGTAACCAACAAACTGATCTTAATTACTTACTAGCTAACGTGGAATCTTTAATGGCCAAATTTTATAAAGAATCACTTAGGAAATAAAAACGAACCCATTCAATATTAATTAATTCCTTCTTAAAGCAATGACAGTATTTCAATGGAACATTAAAGCATTAATAAAAATATATGCAAGATTCACAAAAATAGTACATTAATTCATTCAGATTGGTGCTAACACAAAATAAATTCATAAAGTTGCATATTCTGATATCTTCACCTGCCTTCCAGCCACTACCAAAGGTAGATTTTATCACAACAATTAAAATATAGTATATTTAAACGAAACTAAATATCAAACAGAACAAATGAGACTGATGTAAAGACCATAAAAATCAACATTTATGATAAATATAATGAAACAAATACAAGCATACATAAAATAAATATTTGCTATGTTAAGGAACCTTCATACATAAAGTATATGATACTTAGATCATGCAAAGGTGAAAGTCTATATATCCTTTTATTTTTTAAATGACTTGATGAGCACCTCTAATGGTTTTTAGTAACAAGGAAAAGTATAAGCATGCACACAAACTCACACATCATTCATTCATTCTAGTAAATGGGATGCATTTCAAGGAGATTGGAATATGTCACCCCAAAATATGTCATTTTGGCATAAGGATTACGTAGAGGTAAAGGCAACTGAGAAAAAGCACATACGGGAGGAGCTCTCTGCCCTTCCCTTATCTGCCTAAGGACACAGACTTCCCTTGTAAAGGTCCCTGCCTCCCATACCAGAAAGACAACTCTCCTTATCACCGAAGAGATAGTACAGAGAGGAATATGCACAAACAAACCTTACTCCATAATCCTATCTACCATTAGTTTCCCTCATATATTTTATTTTTTTTTAAGATATTATTTATTTGAGAGAGAGAGAGAGAGGGAGCTTGAGCAGGGGGAGAAGCAGAGAGAGAAGTAGACTCTGGACTAAGCAGGAAGCCCAGGTGCAGAACTTGATCCCAGGACCCTGAGATCATGACCTGAGCCAAACGCAGACACTTAACCAACTGATACCCAAATGTTTGAGTATCAACTTCTAGAATTATATTGAAAGTCAAAGAAGTACTTTCATGCATTTTTTTTAAGTTCATAAAGATGATTTTTCAACCTGAAGAATAGCTATTATTAGCTGTCTAAATTTTTTAACAGAGATAATGGCAATATTGATGTTTCCGGGAAATTGTGACATTCCTTTCATGATCTAAATTCTGACTACTGAATGCTCAGGTAACACTAAAAAAAAAAGTGTTCTCAGATCTGGCCTAAACCAACTCTAAATATAATAGCTAAGACTGTATTTACTTATACCAGTGTTCTCACCAACATTTATAAGACCAAATAAAATAAAGAGAATTTCAGATCTTTATCTAAACCTGACAGAAGATTTAGAATTCTTGGCACATTTTAGCATTTGTTATTTGCTCTTATCCTTTCTGATAATATTTTTACATAAAGCTGAGATAAATTATGAGCTTCCTTCTCTAATTGTATTTCTACTTTACTGCAAGGAAAACCTACTGTTATTCAAATCAATCTTTACTTCCAAAATGGTTGCTAGTGACACCCTGAAATTAGCATCTAACAGCCTCATCAATTCCAGATGACAAAGAAATAAGTGCCCCTATTGTATGATTAGGAGTTAGTTTCAAATCCAAAGAATAGTCTGGATTAATTTTAGCATATTTTGAATCTTAAAAAAGTTCATGTCTTCAGAAGAATAAGACAGCTGTCTGACAGATTTTTTTACACATCATATCTGAAAGGGATACGACCTTTGCAGTTACGTATATGAAAATTGGTTTTAATATGTATGATTGTATCATACTTCCTGTTACACTCAGATTTAGAGAATTACTCTTTTTGCTATTATAGATGTCTTTGGTAAAGTCTAAAATCCGTAACTTTTTTTTTCTTTTTAAGGTTTTTGGCTTTTTACAACTCTTAGAGGAAAGCTTGATTGAAAATTTTCAGATCAAAAGCAGAGCTTTATTCACAAACACAAAGTCATATTCTCTGGATATCCCTCCCCAAGCTGGAGAATACAGAACTGTTCTTTCTGCTGCTGCCCAAGTTGAAAGGGCCCAGGAGATTTCCAAAAGACACTAATGCACATATCTTGCCCGGCACTATTGAGGTTCTATAAAGGGATGTGTGCTACTCCATTTTCTTGGAATAGGATTGTAAATAGAAAAACAGAGGCAGCAGTCAGGAAAAAAAAAAAAATAGGGTTACAATTCTAATTCATGCTAGGTTCTCTTACTCAAGGTAGTGTGGGTTGCTAGAAATACTAACCTAGAGACTGTAAAATTAGGTTATATATTTTAAAAAACTTAATCCCAGGGATCACGAGGGCCAGTTTTTACTAGAGAATTATTTTAGGTTCACCATCTCTTTTCTTTGGAAGGCCACATTTCCAAAAATTTATCCTTTGATTAATTAATTTGGCAGGAGGCAAAATAGCTGTTCCTTTCCTCAAACTGAGCATTCTAAGTTTTGACAAAACTATGGAAAGTGGGCGGGAGAGTTTCGATGGGAAGGTTATGAGAATATTCTCCTTCTAAGATCACCTCTTAGTCCAATCTTGGGAAACTGAAGCTAAAGTTGCAAAGACAGTGTCTGGGACTGTGAAAGGGGCGCTTACTTCCTCCCCCACCATGATGCACATGTTGGAGCCTTTGCCCTCAGTGTTATGTATTGGGAGATAATGTTTTTTTAGGAGGTAATTAAAGTTAAATGAAGTCATAAGGATGTGGCCTGAATCCAACAAGAGTGGAGTCCATATGAACAGTGGAAGTGAGAACAGGGATGTGCATTCACAGAGGAAAGGCCATGTGAGGACACAGTGACAAGGCAGCTGTCTACCAGCCTGGGGGGCGCGTAGAGCATCTCACCAGAGACCAACTTCACCAGGCAACCCTCCTTCTTGGACTCTTGGCTTCCAGAACAATGAAAACAAAAACAAAAACTAAAACACAGAGAAGCAAGAAGGCCCTTGGGTAAGGAGAGTATCCTCTGTTGAAGCCACTCAGCCTGTGCTATTCTGTGGTTACGGCATCTGGAGCAGACTAATACAGATGATCGGGACTTAATCTTTGTCCATTAAATCCTGCATATGTTTTAAATCCTCCCAGCCTCCATGAATTCAATCTTTATGTAAGTGCCCACTGATGATTCCCACTTAAAAATTCTTAGTGCTGTTATTATCTCTGGCTCCCTTTGGCACTCATTTTGTGGTACAGTTTGGTTATGTCAGTCCTCTTAACAAGACTGGGACATACAGTGATTATAAATTTCTTACTATTTCCTATGGCTTAATAAACATTGGTGTGTTGGTTAATTTCCCACTTTACCTATTTATCTCACTTGATAAAAGACAGATTTTTTCGTATAGATCTCAAAGCTTCTCTTGATACCATGTTCTCCCTCTTCTGATGTATCAATATTGTTGTGAGAGGAAAGAGCTTTTGAAATAGTTTATTTCATGTCTCTAGCACTGTGTGGAAATTTTACAAGGTTTTTCTAATTTTTGTTGTATCTGTATATTAATTTTTATCAATTAAGCCAAAATTACTGCAAAAAAAATTCCAGGTGGTATTTGAAAAAAAAATTCATGCCAAAGAAAAATTACCTTACTAATAAAATTACTACATATATATATATGTTTATATATACATGTAAATATATATATATACAGTAATTCTATATGTGTATATGGCTTATTTATATATGATGCACATATATAAATATATGGCTTATTTATTATCTGCTAGAATCATTTTACTTGAATTTATGTTTCACATATTTTAAATAACAGCTTATAAGTTGAATGATGAATCAATAAAATGTGAGTCCTTGAAATCCATTAGAGTAAGACATAATGGTTTTTTGCTAGGTAGGGAGAATAAACATGTTCTACCCCTGAGGTGAAATCGGCATGTTCTATTTGGCAGTGTGTCTGGTTTTAGTTATTTGGAGACCCTTCATATATAGTGGCAGCAGGGTTCTGTTGTCAACATAACCCCTGGAGCCAGCTTGGATGAGATAAATTCCTGAAAATGTAGGGTTAAGAAGGTGGGTAGCTACACATTTGGCAGAAAATATTCTGCTACCTTGTGTAGCTTCCTGGAACAGGAGTGGACATACAGATGTTCCCATCTAAACTTGTCCTCCATCTTGCAAAACAGAAGGGCATTTCAATCCCAGTGTCTCCTCTATGGAAGGACCTGAGAGGCAACTCTGTTGGTTTCCTGGGGAAAGTATGCCAAGAAGAGTATAAAATAGAAATCACAACATTTTTACAAGTTCCCTAGACAGAACCTGAATTTCTTGTGGCCATCTCCCTTGGTAAAGATACAGAAGGAAAACAGATGTGGAAGTTTGTAGAATAATTTTTAAGTTGCTGTTGTTTGTCTTCTATTCCTCAGATAATCAAGAATCAGAAACCCATCAACATCTTTAGCAAATACAAGTGTCTTTAATTCAATGGTCTGAAGAAAATGTTAGGTTTAAAGATTTCTCCAGTACTTTCCAATCATTGTCAAAATTGTTTTCAATTTTTTTTGGTGGGGGGGCAGATAGTTTTGTACATATTTATATCAAGCATGTTATCTAAGGCCAATCTTGCAATCATAGGTATCTCTTGGTTGATTTGAATGAATTACAAATCATTATTCCTCCAAAAAAAAAAAATGCCATTCTTGCTAAGGATGTTTTAAATACATTTTAATAAGTAAAAATTTAAACTTTTGTGTTAATTCTCAGATTTCTAATAACAGAGTATTTGAACCTTATAAATCTTGGAAATCTAATTAGACAATGTTAAGTTCTTTCTAGTTGAAGCCACAGATGTTTCACACAGGGAAAATCAGCAAGCCCCAGGGTTTGTTTGGTCTAGAGGAGTGTCAAATTTTCATGGATAATTTAATAGCTAATAACTCTAATTCTTTCCCATAAACCAAGAGATGATAAATAATGATTGCACTAAAATTATAAAATTAACCCTCTAGGCTAATGAAAATTTTCAGGATCCATTGAGGAAATTAATTTCTGGTACTTAATGTTTCTTTATTGCCAGTCTTTCCAGAGTTGTATTATACCTCATAATGCAACAGAAAAGGCACATCAGCACAATGGAAAGATGCAATTCAAAAATTATATATCACAGAAGCCTCAAGTGTCTTTCACTTTTTATTCTGACTGACTAATCTATTATAAAAAAAAAAGATTTTTCAATTTGAGATTGAGTGGCATTTTTATTTTTTCAGAATTTAAACCTGCATCAGAATCACATACCATTTTGGTGCCTGGGTGGCTCAGTCATTAAGTGACTGCCTTCAGCTCGGGTCATGATCCTGGAGTCCCAGGATCAAGTCCCGCATCGGGCTCCCTGTTCAGCAGGGAGTCTGCTTCTCCCTCTGACCCTCCTCCCTCTCATGCTCCCTCTCATTCTCTCTCTCAAATAAATAAAATCTTTAAAAAAAAAAATCACATACCATTTTGAGCACTTTGATGTGATATATTTTATTAAGTACATAATATAGTTGGTCAACTCAAACTGTTAGTACAAAATTAATTTCTGAAATTTATACAGACTATTGGGGTTTCTAGGACTTTAGCCATCATTAAAATGACTACAAACTTAAAATTTTCTTTATCCTCACTTTTGATTCTGTCTTAACTGTGATATTTTAATCTTCTAGAAATATTGGATCCACTATAATCAAGCAACTTTGTTTTTAGTCTCAAAAGGAATAGTTATCAAAAGCTAGAAGTAGAAGTTAAGAGACCACAGCCTTGTTCATGGAACATAACCCAACCACAGAGGTTTACATCATGTGGTTTATTCTCAGTCCAACCTTTGAGCGACCTTGATGCATTCTAGCTTGAAGACAAAAGCCTTTGCTGCCCAAAAGGAACTAGGAAATAGCATGCTTTTAAATCATGCATTAGCACTTAGCATCTGGAAATCTCAATTGCAATGGCCAGAGTTAAATCATTCCTTTTTTTTTTTTTTTAATAGCTGAGTGCACCCAAACACAGAGAAGCAAGAAGGCCCTTGGGTAAGGAGAGTATCCTCCCAGACCCAACATTCCTCTCAATTAATGGAACACCTACAGTGTTCAACAATAGTGTTTCCCCACTAAGATTTATGACTAGAATTAGCTCATTGGAAATTGGCCTGTAAAGGGTAGATACTCTCTGGAACCACAATTCTGGCTTCTTCTCTAGTGATAGAGGAGGGTGCCAAGGAATTCCTCTAGACACCAATTTAAATTCTGTCTACCTGAGTTCCTGCTATTGATTTTTCATAAATGTTGAGATGAAAAATTTGATCATAACTCCAATATAGTAGGCCAAGCCATGGATGAGGACAATAAAATGAATAAAAGCTAAAGATAATTCAGATTATGAATTTATGAATTATTATAAATTTCTGGATTATGGTTTGCAAAGTTTACCTTCTCGTGGGGGAATGGTGTTAGACCCGTGGCTAAATCTGGAGTGCACGGAGTTATGAGGAAATGGGCTTTTACTGTATGCAAAATCCTATTTCCTAGTGTTCTTTGCCATAAAGCATCAAGTATAATAAAGAAAATAAAACTGAAATAAGAGTAATAGTTGTTTAAGTCACAAAAACCTTTCTACTAAAACCTGCATAAGCACAGAAGTAACTTCATAATTTACTATATATGGCTATCAGATTTCTAAGATTTCTTTTAATCATATCATTGTAGCTTCATATATTTCTCAGTTACATAAACATGTAATTGCCTATTTTCTGTTTACCCATGCACACTCAGAATCTATCATTACTCTTAAAAACTCTAAATATATAGTCATTTTTCTCTTTGTGTTGGGAAATGTCAAACATAAATGACAGGTGTAACTTTTTTTTTTTTTTTTAAGGCTTAGTGGGCACTTAAACATGGCATCACACACACACAGACACACACACACACACACAAACAAGCAAACAAACTTCCTCACGCATGAGTGAGGGTGTTTTCTCAAGTTTTCTATTAGAGTTTGCACAGTAGGGCTTCTGTAGCATGGGTAAGTGATGTATCCACTGAGCTATATGTCTAAGGGAAAGGAGTTGTCTTTTTGAATGCCCTCTGAAGATAAAGGAATTGGACCCTATATTGACTCTGAGGTAGCTACGGTGTAATGCTTTGTCATCTAAGGAGGATTTCTGGATAGAATTAAGAAGCTTCATCAAGAGACTTACAGGGGCAGCCAATATGGGGGATAGCAGGGATTATTTCTCAAAATATTGGCATCTTGCAGACTTGCTTGATAGATTTAATATTTCAGCTGGGGTTCATCCTACCCTCTTCGGATCTTGATTCTCTTCCTCCACAAGATACACCCATCCTCCTATTAGCCCTAGGAAGAGACAGTCCTGATGTCTTTGCTTGCTCTCTGTCTTCTCTACCTTCATAGTCCACTTCTACTGAAATGACATTGTGAACAACAGCCCTACGTTCTCCTCGACTACCAGGATTCCTAGAGCTGCATTCTGACACTGCTTTAAAGCTCATATATGCTTAAAATATAACTTACTACCTCCTTCTCCAAAACAAGTTCCCTCCCTGCATCATTCACCGTGAAACTGAATTTGTAAACCTCCTGGAGGCAGGAAATGTCAGCTCTCTGTTAACATCTGGCATTGTCCTATACATTGTAAAGTCAGTAAATATCCATGATCAGTAAGCCTATATTTTAAGGGAGGGTATTTCTGATGGTAGGGACCTTCCTTTGAGTTTCTTTCTTTCTTTTTCTTTTTTTTAGGGCTAGTATCCAAAATCTATAAAGAACTTAGCAAACTCAACACCCAAAGAAGAAATAATCAAATCAAGAAATGGGCAGAAGACATGAACAGACATTTTTCCTTTGAGTTTCTGAAGTCAGTCTTTCCACCAAGCTCTGTAACTCTCCAGCCAAGAAGATCAGATCAAGTTTACTCATATGGAAAGGGTCGGGGTGCAGGCAGGTTCTAGGGCTTCTAGACTGTAAAGTGACTGGTAATTTGTGCAGCATCCTTTGCTTTCACTGTATTTTCTTTTGATTCTTTCGAATTTAAACACATGCAAACAGCATAGGAACATCACGCTATGTAGCAAAATATAATAAGGTTGCTCATTTCATATAGAAATGCACCAGGAATAAGAGCTATTTAACACCAAAATGATCAGATATCTAACAGAGAAAACCGTACTTTTAGATACACCCTTATGAGACTTCTGATCCTATTAACTTTATTTTTCTTTCAAAACTCATTAGAAACTCATGAAGATATAAACAGATGCCAAGGTATATTTCACAGACTAAGGATATAAAAATCCAGGCAAATTGAGCCTAAAAATATCTGCTGGTGAGAAAAGCTAGTTTTAGTAGAGAGTGAGTAAGGACAATTATGTGGTCAATTGTTACAAGTAAGACTCAAAAAGAAATATATATATATATATATATAAAACTTAAAATAATTACATAAAATTTTGAGATAATTATTATTTAGCAAACAGAAATGCTTTTGTTATATAAACTACATATATATTTAACATATAATACACGTACATAGTATATTTGAATTTTCCAATCTTGCAGTCATAAGCTTCTAATATCTTATAAGCAAATATATGGCCAAATATTATTGTACTGTATTTATTAAAAGTAATATTATTTATATTTCATTAAAAATGAATTAAACACTTTACACATACAGACCTTATTTCAAATGTTTTAAGAGTTCCATGGAAAATAACTTTGTTCTACAAACTGCTGAAGATTACAGAAGAACTATTTCCTGAGTGTATTCATTACAGTTTTGCATAATTAAAGTTGTTAAATTTATTATTCAGTATACCCTTTCTAAATTTGCCTACCTGTACTAAACAAATGCTGCTCTGTGTTCGGGGTTTGAGTGAAATAGTTTTTAAGTGATAACCGGTCACGTTTTACTGTTCCCAAGCCTTCTCTTCTTGCTACATATTATCAGATTCTTGAGAGGTTTAGACCTTCACCACCCTGCTTACCACTGCACACGCAGTCATTCCTGACTATTTCTCTGAAAAGACAGATCCAGGAAAATAAGATAATCCAGATGAGACCTAGACAACTAAGTACTTGGAGCCACTACTTCCTTTGTTTTCATCCCAAAGTGATGAAGGAAAGAGGTTCACCAAAAGCATAAATTCATTATAAATCACAACACAAATCTTGAGGACAATGTTTCTTACTTAATGAATTAAGGGAAAATCCCCATCCAGAAAAGGTTTGGGTGTTTAACTTAGAATATTATACTAGGTCTAGGGTTAGTAATGGAAGGCATTTTAGTTTGTGCTGGGATTTTTAAAAAGGTTAGTTTTTGAAAAAAGGTTTCTTCCTCTTTTTCTTCTTTCTTCTTTAAATCCTCTCAATATTGCTAGATAATGCAGTTATTACCTTTGTCTTTGTCTTGGTTTGTTTTCTTTTTGGTTTTTAGAAATCAAATTACTTTACTATCTCTAAACAAAGGGGAATAATGTAAGGGGTTCACGGGATTACTGACAATTGGAAAAGAAACACCATCTTGAATATTGACCATATAGCTCTCACTGAAGATTCTTACTCTTCCTAGCAAGGGGGATGGATCCTTGTAAAAATTTTAAGAGTTTGAACTTTTCTGTAGAGGACAGATGTTTTGCTAAAGCCTATGGCACTTTGGCATTATGACTTTTATTTTATTTTTTTTTCTATGATGGAAAGAAAGAAAAAAAAATTGACAACATCGAAAGAAAGTTCCTCTGAGACATCATTGTTAGGGACTGGTACTGAATTTGCCAATTCAAATAGGCAGAAAATTCTGAATAAAGCATGAATGTCCTCAGGATAATGAAATCCAATTCTGTAGAGGAGAGGAGAGTTTCTTTAAACAACAACAACAAATAGTGCAGATATCTGAAATGAACTAATCCTCTTCTCTTTAATTCATCTCAATATGATGATTAGATGAACAAAATTGCCTTATAAAATATTCATACAATACAATTTAGAGGCAGCTTAATGAGGTGCCTACAATTCTTGCTGGGAAGAGTGACTGGAGAAATTCCCTTAAATTGCAAACAGAGAGTTGAATGGAGTGGGGTTATATTATAGTTTTTCAAAACAAACTTCTTCTTTCTTCTGACATTCTACTGAGTATTTCATACAAAGCTTAATTCTCTGCTTCCTTTGGTTCTACTCTCATTCCGCCCAACTCTCTTCTAGGAACATTGATTGCCACAGGGCTCTATCTCAGTAGGTATCCATGTTGCCCTTGGTGTTGCTTGGGAATCTGCACCAAACCACCTTTGCTCCCGCAGAACTCTCTGCTGGGCGGTGATTCTCAGTGAACAGGCTACTTCTTCTACCATCAGTTCTACCGCACCGTTCAGTTCAACAACCCTTCCTGGAGAACCAGCATCAAACCAAGTGCTTGGGCCTGAGGTAAAACAACGACTAAAAAAAACCCCAGTCTTCCAAGTGATTGCCGACTCATGGTGTGAACACGTACAAGGTTTTCAGGAGTCATGACAACCCTCTGCCCTCACCCTTCCCCATCTCTGTTTCCAAACCTTAGCTAGCTTCTGATGTCCCAGTTTTAGAGATGGGGGGAGGGCCGCCTGTGAGCGAATGAAAGGCTCTGTGACTAAGTGCCCCCTCAGAATTGGTGAGAGGGACTTTAATTTGTGGATATATAGGTATATTTTATAAATTTAATATTTGTTCCGTTAGACCAGTTAATCAATTGATACAATAGGCCAACTTAAAAATACAGACTTTTGGTAACTGGTTTTGTCCTTCCTTTTGGAGCTTATGTCCAATTCCTTGCTTTTCATCTTTAGCTCAACTTTTGAACATCAGGGGATGCAGTGTCCTGGTGCCCTTTACTTGTTAATTTTTTTTTTTTTTTTTAAGCCATTACTCCCTAGGTAGCCATATGAGCTGACCATTTTTCTGTCACTCTCATACTTCTATTCCTCTGCCCTGACACTGAATGCAACATTCCATTTCCTCTGATACCACCTTAGCTCAGACCTTACCTTAGCTCACAGGTTCCTTAACATACAGTGCACCTGAGAACCTTGCTTTCACAAAATTCATTTTACATGCACCCCAAGGAGAGACTTAACATATTAAAAAAATTTTTTTTTCAGCACATTGCTTTCCTCCTGTACCATCTCTTACATGATACTCTGTCATTTCATCAAATGTAAAGTTCATATTAAAAAATTTCTGTAAATACCTCTCACTTAAATTTCTCAGCATGATTGCTCTCACTATGGCCAAACACAGCCTTGCCCTTAGGTCAGACCCATTTATTTATGTTCTCTAAATCGAACCTCCTGGTAGATATATTTTCATCCATGTTTAAAAGTTTCATTCCCTCCCCCCCAACCCCTTCTTGTAATGCACCACTCTGTGCTCTGTACACATCTAGCAATTAGTTCTAGGCCCATGCACAGCTGTTTTCTTTCTTTCTTTTTTTAAAGATTTTATGCATTTATTTGAGAGCGAGAGAAAGAGCATGGGGGGGAGGGGCACAGGGAGAAGCCGACTCCCCACCGAGTAGAGAGCCTGAGGCAAGGCTGAATCCCAGGACTCTGAGACCATGATCTGAATTGAAGGCGGACGCAAGGCGGACCCTCAATCAACTGAGCCACCCAGGCACCCCTCACAGCTCTGTTTTCTAACACCTTCCCATGACTCCAACACCCTGGACTTCTTGGGGCACGCCGTGCGCGCGCACACACATATTTACACAGTCGATATATATCAGTGATTTTACAATCATTTATTATCAACTAATTGTACTATCATTGATTATCACTGATTGTACTATCACTGTACTCTCATCAATTTGTATATAAATTGATTTATATATGCATATATATAAATATATAAAATCAACAGTCATGGCAACAACATTTTACAACGTTTATGATACCCCAATCACTGTACCGAACACTTTCCCCTATTTGGTAAGTATAAGGACAAATATAAATTAAAAATAAAAGGATTAAATGTTCCTATTGAAAATGAGGGGATGGATGCCTCCCTCCCTTTTCACAGAGAATTTACTTAAGGAAACTTATAATTCTAAGTTCTTTGTCTCCTTGGTCGAAGTGTATGTAATTCTTTTTATAAAAGCCAAATAAGCCTTATTCCAGCAGGGATGTCTTTTTTCAAGGACCTGAGAATCATCTCCTTGAAATGTATTCATCAAGGAAGCTAGTCCCCCTGTCTCCCAGTTTCAGTGGGAGGTCAGGAGCCTAACTAACTTCAGTAGGCAACATGTTCCAAGCTACACAACTACCTTCTGTCATAACAATATGAGAAGTTTATTTTTCTTTTAGAGAAAGCCAATTAACTAACCCAAACAGTAACCACAATCACCAGGTAAATTTAGGTAGGACTATGTGTGACCAAGGGTGTTGTCAGATCCCCTTATATTGATCTTGAGAACATGCACTTAATGAGTTGCTTCTGCTTGGCTAGGTAAACAGGTGAGATTTCTTTCTGTCTTTGCAATCTCTTTACAGTATTTGCCTAGGATGTGCACGCATCACGTTCTACTTTAGGGCCTATGCAATAATAAAAGTGTTTTCTTTCTCTTCTGTATTTGTGGGAGGTTTACTAGGTTGGCAGATTATCATTTTTTTAAATTATATTTCCCAACAGAAGAAGAATTACCTCCATTTTACAGATGAGGAGACTGATCAGAGAGACGTACTGCTAGTAAGTGAAGAAGCAGGGAATTCTGTCCAGATGGTCTGTCTCTAAAAGCCATCATATCAATCCCCTGCTACCTAAGGCCCTATGCTGTCTCACACGCATGCCTCTTTTGGGGCATGTGGGCAAGAGGCATGCTTTCTCCCCAAGGTTTTAACTCCACAGTTGACGGTGCACTGCTGGTCACACTGTGGGCACATAATGAATGATTATTAATGCATTCATTTCTTTTATTTAAGACATGCTGTCTAGGGGGCTTTATGGTAAGAATGTGTTCCTTTTCCATAGTGGTAGAATTCCATTCCTCCTATTGCTCATTTCTCTCAAGAGTTTCTGCTCATTCTCTTTTGAAACCTTGCACACATTCTTCTTTGTGACAAAGTTAACATGAAACAGCTGTGCTTATTCAGTGTCTATTCAAATCAAGTTGAAGGGAAACCTATCCCCCTCTAAAGGCATAATAAATATGTCAAATCTAAATTCAAAGAAAACTAGACTATACTTTTCTTCATTTTAACAGTACTGGAAACTCATTATCAATGAGACAAATTCTGCCTATCTTTTTTTGTCATTACGTTTTTCTGCACATTGAATTTTTGCATTGATTCATGAGAACATGCTGAATTATAGAAGTTAAAATATAGGCTGTGAAAGAAAAAAAAAAGAAAAAGAAAAAGAAAGAAAAATCTTGGTTCTAGTCCCAGCTTACTTCTCCCCACTCTGTGTTTTGGGGAGAATTCTTTGACTTTAATTTTCTTATTTCTACTAGTAGTAGGGTTGCCAGATTTAGCAAATAAAAATAAAATATTGAGCCTATGCATGATCGATGCACTTGAAGGAAGAGCAAATGCCATGCACCTAATACCCGCTAATAAACCGTGGCTATTAATGTCATTACTACGTTGTCTGAACATTTCTCACCATCTGAGCTAGGTCCTCTCCAAGCTCCAGTGCAACGATAAGTTCAATGTTAAAAATTATAGGGAATTACCTGTGCAATCACAAAAATATCCCTAAATCTCAAGTTATAAAATAAAATATTTTAAATCATTTTCAAATAAATTCATGTTTAAGAGTCTGATAGGCCTCGATTACCTGCATTAAATTTAGACAATTCTGATATATAATAGGAAAAGTTATGAAATATCTCCATCTCACTGTTTAAAGGTGTATTTTGCTTAGCTCAATTAGGGTGAATAGAGAATGAACAATTTCCCTTTATCTCTCACAGGACATTTTAGTTTCCAGTCTACAGTAGGAGAATACAAGCAAATGTGATACAGGAACAACATTTCAGTGGTAACAGACTTACTTCTAACTTACCCCACTAAAAGTAACTATTTTGCAAAGACCGATCTCTTTTTCAGCTTATTCACCTCAAATTACTTTCTCCTCAGTTTGTTTCCTTAATTATTTGTTTACTTTTATTTCCTTCCTGATCATAAAAGATACAGAGCTCCTCTTGGGGTATTTTCAACCAGGAATACCCTTTGGTTGCTCCCCCAGGACTACAAAGAAAGGGAAGTGAGTGGTGTCACTGGTCCCATATACATGTTTTTTCCCAGGCTTGAGTCACTCCATGGGTAATAAGAAGCAAGGTAACTGACACACACTCGGCCATCCAAAAGAAGTTCAAGAGTCTGCCAACACAGGCTCTAACATAAAATACAAACTTCTATAGCAGCATCTTCACTTCATCAATCGGCCCTGATACTTAAGATAATTGTGATATGGATGCTATCATCAGATCGTGGATATCTATAAAGGAACCTTCCCTTGAGCTTTTACTCTCCTCAAATGCCAGATGTAGGTTATTAATTTTATTCAAGTCCAAGATCTTAAAGTCTGGACTTCCTTTTGGCTTTACAGATATTCATAATTGTTTATTATTTTATTCTCGCTACTATTGACTAATTTTCTTTTTCTTTCTTTCTTTGGGGGTTTAAAATGACAAGTACATCTTAGAATAAAAATATCTTCTTATTTCCCCATTTCCTCATGTCCCTCTAAAGATTTCCTTATCTCTTTGGATGCATATATTATTTTTTCTCAAGACCATGATCTATATCTGAGAGAGAAGACAACACAAGTTCCGATGTATGGAGAGGTTCCCTTCAAGCATGAGAAAATAAGGTTTCTCTGGTGGATTATATCAACAATTCCTTTGGTCTGGAAATTATCTTCCACTATTTCATGATCTACATAAAGTCCCCAAATAATCAAAATGTCCTCTTAATAATCTATTACACTTCTATCTTCATGAATGTATTTCATTGCTTTTGGAACTGACTGACACAACCTGAATGAAGTGCACAATCCTTTCCACATACAACCCTCAGAGACTCTGTTAATTGTTTCTCTCCATCCTACCTTATGAAGAATCCTTCCTAGGCTTTGTATTGCTGCTGAAATAAAATACTACTTCATTCTGCCTTTGAGTCAGTTCACAGTTTGTAAAAAAGCAGTGGACTGTCAAGTCACCAAATTCACATTCAATTCTGGGGTCATTCTAATTGTGGATCTCTGAGCCAACCACCAATTCTGGGAGCACTGCAGTTCTCTGAAAGGTAGGTGATCAGAAGCAATGCTCATAAAAGCCCTTCCTTCTATAACATTCCAACCTTCTAGCCATCCACTTCCAGGACAAACCAAACCTAAAACTATCCCCTTCCCTCCCCACCCCACCTTCTGCCCTGCATGGTCACTCTACTCTACTAGTAGTAGGTCAACATATTGTCTGATCACTGTCCAAATTACCTCTTCCATACTCATCCATAGCCCATCCACACCCTCCTTCCAAAAGAGCCTGCCCTCACTTCTCCAATAAGGAGCAATATTTCCCTCCTTTGAGTTTTTGTTTTTGTTTCTATGGCACGTGACTTAGTCCTTCCTTATAAGGCAATCCCTGTGATTTTTCTAATACATTTTATAAACTTTAAGCTTCTTGAGAAAAGAAATTGTTCCTTTTTCATACATGTATAAAATTTATGTTGCAAATACCTACATTGTATACTTTTTGAATTCACATTATATCTCAAAATTTTTAACTATGAAAATATTACAAGAACTTTATTTTTAAAATGCAAACATATCCTAGAAAATACTAGAATATAAATTTTGGTGTAGTTTGATATTTTCCTGTTTCATTTCTCTTCTGCTTTTTATAACAGATTTCCCCCCATGGAACACATTCTACAAAGAGATTATAATTCTTTAACTTTCTCAGGCTACATCAAGGTCATTATTCATCCTATTTCTAAGAGTATTGGCATTTTGATTACTGTATATGGCCACAAATAGACTTTCATTTAATTACGGTCCTTCCTAATTGAACAAAGATATATAATTAAAAAAAAATATTCTGCAATGCAGAATAGATGTATTTGTATTACAAATCACGTGTACTCTATTCTACCCACTGCCATTCCTGGTCAATGTATGTACTAGAAAGACATACCTACTCTCTCAGAGTAACAATGATATCTTCTACCCTCAGGCTGTGTTCCTTGGCTTCTCATCTCAAAAAATCTTCCTTCTCTCCCTTAATGTCTATCCCTTGCCATTACACATTTTTAAATAGTTGGTTGAAAGATATATAATATACCTATGTCATTTACCAATGCTTAAAACCAACACCACAATGTTAATTGAAGTAAAAGGCAACATCGCCTTCTTTGCATTTCTCCAAATACCTTCCTGAAAATGTAACAAGAAATGGTAAATTTGAATCACTTCTGTTCTCTCACTCTATGCACCATCTTCAAAAGCTCAAGGGATCCTTGGAACAAGATTTATGTTTGTCTTATTTAAGAACTTCACAGGGTCAAACCTATTTCTTGAAATTGGAGAAGCAAAACAAATGACTTCAGTTTTCAATTGTGTGGGAGTGTTTAAGGTTTATCTGTGAGTTAGCATTTCCCTGTTGGGTTCAGATGACCTCTGTTTTCAGTTGACTACTCGGTATTCAGTAGTGAAGCTATATCCCCAACTGAAGCATACCTTTAAAACACAGGAAATTATGTAAAGCAAACCCTTTAACATACAAGAAAAGGAAAAGGTCTCATTGTGGAATTTTCATTTTTTCTGGGTTTGGCCCAAAGTATAACGGTTTAAAATGTTCTTAGAGTATAAAGTAACATGATTCATAATAAGGGCATGTTAATATGGCAAAAGCATGCTGCAAGGCATATGCTCGTATGTTGGGTTGGAATTTTGCCACCACCACAGTGGCTGTGGGCTTCTCTCTACTTGGCCTCACATTTTACACACCCAGTAAATGGCACATTCCCAACACAACACACACATCCTGTTGTGTTTTACTGCTTAATTATGGCTCATATTCCCAGCATATGCTTCACACTGTCAACAAAAAGAAAAAAGCCTACTTTGATTTGGACCAAATTTAGTGTCTTTAAAATATTCAAATATGCTGTTTTACAATAACATATGGCCATGAACAATGTTTTTCATTTTTTCTAACAGTATCTCTCTTTAAGGATAAATCATGTATTCCAAGATTAAATTAAATGGGCCCTGCTGTTAGAGAAAAATGCTTTTGTGCTTCTGCTTGGTTTCCTATATTAGTGTTTGTTAAATCTTTAAAAACTTAAATAACCCTATGATAAAATTCAGGAATATGAAAAATTGCATGTGTTCATATTAAAATGGATTTTAGTATATTAAAAACTACCATTAAACCAAATGATTTTATAAAGTAGAACAACAGAGCTAGGCTTTAGGTGGTATCATACAGTGCCAAATTGCATTATCAAACAAAGTTCTTAGATTTGCTGTGATTTCCTAATTCTTGTCCCAACCTCGTGCCTACCCTAGCAGGAGACTAAGGTCAGTCATGTGCATCTAGTCTTGAGTAGTGGGGAAAGAAAACCATCTTTCTATTCCTTCTTAAATATTCACAACATTGTACATATATATTTCATTTTCAATTTTTTCATGTCCTTCCACAACTGTGACCTCAGATCAATCTCATAACAAACTTGAGAGGGAAGTTGATCAGATATTATCATGTCATGGTTTTGAATCTTGCTGTGCCCTGTCTATGGCCATACCACCAATGAACGCACCTGATTTCGTGCTTCCAATTGATACTGTCCTGAGACACTGTCTGAAATGGATCTACCGTCTTTATTATCTCTCAGAGCAGCAAGTTTATTTCCTTCAGGGGGCCAGGGGCAACGTGTAATGATCTTATTTAAATATTCATATACTTACTTATTTTCCAATCCCCTCTGCAGAATAGAAGGTCTGTGAGGCCACTATGTCCTTAGAACAGTCTCTGGCTCTAATGCAGGGATGTAGCTAGGCAAGTTTCCCATCTTGTGTAAGGTCATAGAATGCACTCTTCTCAAAATGATAATTGGAAGAAACAACCGTGGGGACTCCAGTCTGGCACACTCTTCCACCATGACTTTCATGCACAATTAGCTTGGGGACAACTAAAAATTATCCAGCAGCCCCTCACAGTCTATGGCAAATTAAAGACCACCGATAGAAAAAGGAGCTCAAATGTAGTAATGATTTGCCAAAAAACTGAATAGGTCATAAAAAAGGCCAATTTCAAACACATGAATGTTTGGAATAAACACATTATTTGTGTTTCAAAATTATTCCTTTGTGTTTCAATTGACCTCCCACCTCATATTATTGCAAGCAGAAAACAAGAGTTGGAAGCTACTTTGAGAAGTCATTGTACCCTTCCCCTGCCCTATTATTACTGTCCCGCTGTGCTAAGAAAGAACAAATTGGAAACAAACATTATACACTAGTCTATCTTTCTGCATATTTAAACACAAATTTCATCCCTATGCTATAGAATACATCATATACTGTTTATGAAAAATCACTCATTGCAGCAATTATACCCTAAAGAATATCCTAACGACTGAAGGAACAAAGACATTCCAACAAAACACCTTACTTTTAAAAACTGTCTTACTTACACAGAACACTCTTGGAAAGCTCAATACAATTTGCTTTTAAAATGCTAAGGAATAGCTTGGCAGATGAGAAGTATTATTTACTTGTTTCTTGTCCATGTTCTATTTTATTTCAAATAAAATGATTTGCAATACTAATTGGATAAATGGTAATTATTATTCTGCATGAGTGTATAAAGATTATATAAATCGGTGTTTTAATGGGATTATCTTATAAATAAGTGAGATCTAACAAAATTACTCATTTTGATATATACTTCTTTTCATGATTATTTAAAAAAATAAGATACATAATTAGCCCAGCTTCATCAAGAAAACATTATAAATTAAAATACGATAAAAGTTTTCTTTGATAATGAACACAAAATGCATCACCTCCCTTTGTAAATAACATTTCTTCAGCCTTCATGCCCTCTGATTAGAGGATAAATGTACATCTCATCTCTAAAAGCGATATTTTTCCACTAGATCCAAATCAGTCTTCATCCTGTGCCCCCACCCCCAGCCTTTACCCCCAAGCAGACACTTCTGCTTCATAAGAATGAGCCCTGTAAAGGCAAGTAAGGAACAAAACTAAATACAAAATGGGCATTATGGAATCCATTAAAGGTCTCATATTCATTTGTCACCAAAAAAAATAATTAAATGTAAATACTGGAGTAAAGTGCCGGTGACCTCAAAACACCGAGGACAATAGAATATGGGCTCTAATGCTTGGGAAATTATAGTCCCTGTGCATTTAGAGCCCTGGGACCCTGTCTGCTTGGCTAATAATTGCCATATTTCTGAACTACGGAGGCACAGGATGAGCATCATAAAGATGTTTAAAAAAAAATCCATTACGACACGGCATTTGCTGACCCTGCTACTTGAACTAGCACAACTACTTTTTCTACTGTACTGCTCCTTTCTACTAAGAAGGAAAGGCAAGGATTGATGAGGACATTTCTAAAATATTTGAAAGAAAAATGATATCTAAACTCCCCGATTTACGTAAAACCAGAGTTGTCACTTATGCACAGGTGTGCGGTGAGGTAAATAAACCTCAAAAACACAAATGTCATTCCTGAGAACGTCTTCAGAATATGTCTCTGCCTTTTATGGCAGGAGAAGTATAGAACTTTGGTAAACTGTTCTTTAAAGCCAAAATTCCCCTGATTTACTACATATTCCTATAAAAAGACACATATATATATACTCTCCTGAAAAATATGTGCACCTTAGTTTTACTGATTCACCCGCTCCTGCACCTTGGATGAGCTGTCGCACTATCCGATCTGAGCTCCTGCTCCCTCCGCTAGTTCTGCAATTACCAAGTACAATATGCCTATAGTTTGATATTACCTTTGATCTGAGGACAAAAGGGGGGGGAAGCTTTTGAAGAATTTATTAATGACTTTTCCTCCCAGGGAGTAGAAGAGAAAAGGCCGGAGATACTGCTAAAATCTTCATCTAATCATACTGCCTCTCGTAATCCTGATTCATTTGATTGCAGAAAGGCAGTACCTTGGGGGCGCCTGGGTGGCTCAGTCGTTAAGCGTCTGCCTTCGGCTCAGGTCCTGATCCCAGGGTCCTGGGATCAAGCCCCGCATTGAGCCCCGCATCGGGCTCCTTGCTCCGCGGGAAGCCTGCTTCTCCCTCTCCCACTCCCCCTGCTTGTGTTCCCACTCTCGCTGTGTCTCTCTCTGTCAAATAAGTAAATAAAATCTTTCTTAACAACAAAAAAGGCAGTACCTTGGTTGCGATGTTTGCACAGGTAACAACCTGAATGCTTGTTTCAGATAATACAAGTCTTCACTTTCTCTCTCAAAATGATGTAAAGAAAATGCTAAAACCTAGTACTTATAAGGGTACCTGGGTGGCTCATTTGGTTAAGCGTCTGCCTTCCGCTCAGGTCATGATTTCTGGGTCCTGGGATCGAGTCCCGCCCACCTAGGGCTCCCTGCCGAGCGGGGAGCCGGCTTCTCCCTCCCCCTCTGGCCCTCCCCCTGCTTGTGTGCTCTCCCTCTCTTTAATAAATTAATAAATAAAATCTAAAAAAAAACCCATAGTCACTAAAGCTAAGTTAGAACACTGAATACCTTTACCTCAGCAGAGAACATAGTGGCTAATTATTTTTCCAGCAATATGAAGCTTTCAAAGACAAGTGTGATCCTAGGCAACACAGTGCAGTTGTTCTAATCAAGTTCTCAGAAGGTGCAACAGAAACATGGAGAAGAAGTTTTCCAACTCTATGGGACTCATTCCCAGAGGAGGCAGTATCTGAGCTCAGTCATGGGAAAAGGGTGGCGATGGGGGGGGGGGGGTGCTGCAGAAGGAATAGTAAGAAGAGAGAAAAGGAAGTGACAAAGCATAATAGATCTTAGAAAACACTAACAGTTATGAATTAATCATGGTTTGCATGGGGGAGGGATATACAGGGAAGGTGTAAATGTAGACTAGGAACCAGGATGCTAAAGAACTTTTATTTTGCTAACATGTTTACTCAATTAAACAAATCTCCAATTTTTGGTTTCTCTCAATGGCACTACAATTTTCCTTGCCTCTTTTCACAATTTTTTAAAAAAATTATTTTTATTCCTTGCTCTATGTTGCTTCTCCTCTACACATCCATCATGCATAACAAGCCATCTGCATAGACAGACAGTATGACATGAGGTGATAGGGATGGACTCTGGAAGCCGGACCGCTGTGGCCAACTAGCTCTGGGACCAAAGGCAAGGCATCAACCTTCCTTTGCCCTCATTTCTTCCTTTACATGAAGGGTACCAGAGTACTGCCCTTATAGGATTACTACGAGGATTATATGAACTAACAATGGCACATAGCAAATACAGAACAATTTCGTGAATTAAAAAATATGTACATTTCCTTCCAGGAGCAGCTATAATAATGAAATGAATTTTTCCAATAAACCTAAGCCCACTGTATTTAACTTCTTCTGAACTGATGTTCATAGTCTATAAGACAGGATTCTAAATTACCTATCATGAGACCTCCTAGTTGATTCTGGTTCTTTCATCTCACTCAGTGAATGTTTGTTGAAAGTCTACTAAATGCATTGGTCTGAGAAATGACCATAAAACAATAAAAAAAGATAGTCCTTGCCTTCGTGTGGCTAATTCCAGTGAAACCGTTCCTTCAGTTTATAGAGCATCACTTTGTACTTACTAAATTGACATTTGCAATGTTATAAAGGCAAGGAGGGCATTCCATTATAATTTTCATATTACATAGATAAGGAAACTGAGCCTTAAAAAGCAGTGCTTTTTCTCAACTTCATACATCTATCTGGAAATTGTAGGAAGAGACACATCTGGACTTTTCCAGATGCGATAACAGATGGGCACTCGCATGTGGCACACACTCGGTCTTCCCTAATAGTGCGCGCTTTCCATGAGCTGTGTTGGTGGAGGTGAGGATATTGGGCCAGGAAAACACTTGAGATAATTGATAGAAACATTGAACAGCATCAACAACATAATTTATCTGAAATCAATGTGTATTTACTGAAGAACCAAAATGTGCACTGTATTCCATTGATTGCTCTTTTACTGAAACGGCAGGACACCAGCATTTATGAACACATAATATAGTCCGTATGATCTGATAATTGTATACAATCTCATTCATTACTCACTACAATCTTATGAGGTTGGGATTATTATCCGTACTTTGCCCAAGAGGTTCAGGAACTTGCCCAAGCCCTTACAGCTCGGGGTCTGACTTCAACAATACAACCACTTCATTGAAATGATCACAGTCAATACCTATATAGAGAGCAACGTCAAATGAGTAACATATACCGTCTCCATATTGAAAAAAAAAAAAACCTGAGCAAAAGAAAAAATTAAAAATGACGGTTTTAAAAATCATCACGTCTAAACTAATCAAACATATTTCTTGAGTGCCACATATTCAGTACAGTTGTTGGGGTGCATAGAGATGTTTTTGTCTTTCCTGTTACCATGACTTTGCTGCGGATCCGCAAACCATTCACGTTTCTGGACGCATTAGAGAGAATCATGTCAAAGAATCACAAGAGGCAGTCAGGGTAGCCCAGCAGAGTTGCCCATCTGGACTTTCAGATCCCCAGATGTTTGCTTTTTCCATATCACAATCAGGTTGACATTTGTCTCAGAGATTATAGAAACAGAAATGGGAAATTGCGTCGAAACCAGGAAAGGAACCTCAAACCAGCTGCTAGCCATGGAGCAGCTGTTGAACAAGGATCTGAAAGCATTGTCTGTCTCTCCCCTCAGCAGCAGATGTCATTACTTGAAATAGCAAGTAATATGGGAGCTGCAAAGGGGATGACGATATCTTAGTGTTTGGGCAAAACCCATTCCTGCAAACAGGGCAGGATCTCAGAGAAAGGGAGCAAAATCATTCCAAGTGTCCTGACATGCACTTCAGTGTAGACCTTTCAACATTTTCGTGAAAAGGCTGACAGCTATCTTTGGAAACAGTGGGCAACGAGGTAGATGCTAATCTGATTTATATCCTAAAAGGAGGGGCATATGCTACTTTCTTATTTCACCTGCACCAAAGCAGCTAGTTATGTAATGAAGCTAATCATGGGAAGCTAGTTTGGCTTTGTGCAAGGCTGCTCATTCGTTAGACTGCAAATTTTCCATAAAGAGTTATTTACATCTCACTAACCATGAGGTTCACACCTGGGGTTGGCAACACCTGGCAGTGTTCTTAATGAGTTCACCACTGTTTCCACAAAAAATGCTGACATTAATAATTGTAATGTTACATTTATTGCAAGAAAAGTACAAACACAAATGCAGTGGGTTAGTAAAGGTCACTGCAATCTAACTCCTTTTGGTGCTAATGTAGCTTGACAGTATTTGCAAGCCAGGAAGGAGACAGAGAAAAAGCCTCCTGTGATAACTAGATCTTTCATGGCACTGCCTGATTGCATAAAGGCACCTGCTTAGGTGATTTTGCCCTCAACGATGCTTTTGGCATTTTCCAAAATGGCACCTAAGTTTCTGTCATATTCTATCCAGTGTGTCACTAAATTCTACTGATGCTTTTCTCCGTATTTCTCAAGTCAGCCCCTTAATTTCCATTTTCATGGTCTGCCAGAGTCCTGGTCTGACCTGACTGAATTAATTACCGCAACTGCATTTAATAAAGTCAAGTAAAGAAGACAAAGTGACCATCTTCGCATGTTGTTGTGACTAATCCTGAAATCCACAAATAATTACTGGATGCCTGTTAGGTACCCAGCCCAGGGCTTGGTGCCTTGAGAGCAGGCAAAGAATAGCAGGCAGTTTCTACTCCCAAAAAGCTTATGATTTAATTAAGGAGACAAAAAGTCAAATATTATTAATGAGGAAAGGCAGTTCTTGGGAGGTACAAAATAAATCGCTTCACTAGTGCATGGCATATGAATTCAGAGGAGAGGTCATTGCTGAGGTTTTTAGTTGACTCTTCAATTTCTTCAATTTCTTAGCCTTTAATCTCCCTGTTGTTGCTCCAATAAAGCAAACCTACTTTACATTTCCACACAGAACTCACTCTCTCACATACGGGGATAATACACACTGTGTGTAATGCATCCTTCCTTGAATACCATGTCCACTTCTCCTTGCTAAATCTTCTTCTCCCTCAGAACCTTTCACATCTGCTTCCCCTTGTCTGTGGGAATGCTCAGTCGTCCTTATCAGTTCCAGATCTTTACACTGACTCCAGTAACATCACGTGATTTATATTGTGGGCACTCTGTATGTTTATGCCTGTTTCTATACAGCTATGAAACTTTCGAAGTGTTTTTCATCAATAAAGATAAGTGTGCCGGTGCCAGGTTGGTGTGTGTGTGACTTTCTTTGTGCATTAAGTTGGCACAGAGCTGTGGACAGAAAAGCCTTCGTTAATCATTTCCCACAGCACCTGATATGGCTGTGTTCACCCCCCCGCCCCCCCCCAACCGCCACGCAGTTCACACTCAGTACGGTTGGCTGCCTAAATCCTGATTCAATAGGGTGGATGGTAAATGAGTGCCTGTAGCTGCAATTTAAACCCAGCTCTTGCAAGAAAGCTTCCTCCACCATTCCTACTTAGCTCTTCCTGCCCCTCCTACAACCCCCTTTTTCCTGGAGCCATAGGCCCTTTTGGCAAAGCATTTCTTAAGCAGAATCCTTTTAGACTAACCCAGATGAGAATCGCTCTTGAGGCTTTCTTGTTTTGTCCCTAAGAATCCATGTACCTTTGACCTAATAGAGGTAGCAACTCTTCCTCACTCTGCTCTCTGCGTTAGCTACGAGACAGAGCTGCTCAACTTTGCAGTAGATTCGTAGACAGACGCCAAATTCTCATAGTCTCCTTAAATGCTCCTGACAGTAGACACGAGTTAAAAGGTGGTAGCGTCTCCTTTCTCCTTTGTGGAGCAGGTTGGACTCACATTCCAGCTACATCTCTCTCCCGCTAAATCCGCATTTTGATCTGACTCACATGTCTTTGGTATCTGATATATCTTTGGTGCCTAAATTGAAACTTCCAATCTAGTATCCTGGCACCCTAGCTATATTAAAATGCAAATTAGTTTAAACATCATTCTGCAAGCAACAGGGAGCCACTGAGAAAAGTTAAGCAAGAATATGACTTTACCAGATATGGACCGAGATAAGGATATTGAATGGTTTTAACATAAATGCTGGCTAAGTTTACAAAGTGTTAGACACACCTAGAAATACATAAGGCGGACTGTCTGGGGGGTTGGCTCACACCTTGCACAGACTCCGCCAGTAAGGTAACTCCTCTTTCTGGGATTTGACAGAGAACTGGATGGCATACCTGTAATCCCAATGACTGCCCAGAGTAGACACAGCTAATCTGCAAGATGCCCCCTCCTACTCCCTACTCCCTGCTTCTCTTCCTAAAAGTTCAACAGAATGTGTGACAATCCCAAGTTACAAACCTGCCTAGAAAGCTGCAGTCCAATGCTACAACTTTTCCTTTCTCCTTACATAAAAGTGCAGTTTGGAGTGTGTATTTGAGTGTAAATGATCTAAGCATAATTTCCTTAAAATAGTACTTCAGGATGTAATGAAGCCCAGTTTGGCAACAATCGATTTGGAATTTAGGACTCAGAGAAACTGTATGTTAGTGTGTTTGGTATTTTGTGCAGTAAATTACTAGCACTGAATAAATATCATTAGCTGTAATAAGCCACAATTCCTACAAACCACTTCAAAGCTTACAGAGTTTGTCATAATTGGTTTATAGAATACATGCACGAGGTTAATTCACTCTTTTAATAACTTTTTTCAAGCTATTATAGAATAACCATAACCACTGGGCATTAATTTTTAACAAGGTATCTATAGTCACCTATTTATCATTTATAACATGGATGGCAAAAGCGTTATCAAACATTTATTGAGCATTTATAAATAATTTTATCCTACTTCTAGCATGTGTTATAAATATATTATTAATTCTTTCTAAATTATTGATAAGGAATCCTTGAAACTGAATATGAGAGTAACATTTTTTTTATGGAAATGACATTTTGTCACCCTTGAAATCCCCATCCTAGGCTAACTATATGAATATCTGTGGAAGCCATAGGCAGAGGTGAGGAAATAACATTTCTTGTGGAAAAATATTTAAGTTAGCACTTGACAAGGCAGATGCATCTAATATAAATTTCATTGAACGATATTTTCTCCAAGGTGAAAATTCTATCACTTGACCAGGTACTTTGGGAAATGACTGGATTCTCTCTAATCACTAAGTAATACTGACTACACAATTTAGTGCACGAAATTGCTTATTTGCTTATGGAGTACATATGACATATTCTCACACAGGAGATATTACTCACTGCACTAAATAGGAAAATGATGCATGTTAAATCTTCCACGGCATATGAGCATTACTAAGACATAAAAGAGTCTATACACTTTGAGGACATTACCTGAAATACCTAAGGTATCTGGAAGAACTGACTCAGCATTTCTTCTCTTGGGCTACGGACTAAGTACCATAATTGGTGACATGAATATCTAAGTTAGGATGCTACATTAGAAATTGAGATGGGAGAAACATGGCCACCAAGTTCCGAAACACAAATGTAAGAGTTATCAGGACTGGAATTACAATCATTGAATTCTAGGATGACTTTCATGGATTTTAAGCACTTGGAGCAGTTTTAGACTGTCTGGTTTTTTGTTTGTTTGTTTCGTTTGTTTTTTTCTTTTTCTTTCCAGACTTCTACTTCATGCATTCCTAAGAAGCCACGCAGAGTCAAGAGAAGTCTACCACCCCAAAACAGAAGACAAATTAAGCCAATGCCCCAAAGATTTTAGAAACTTACAGTGAAGGTGTATATCAAAGCAAAAATAATACATTATCGGATTCAAAATTCATTTTAATAGGAAGCATTTATTGTCATGCCTTTCAAGAAGAGTGATTTCTCTAGAAATGTAAATACTTGTTTTCTAATGGTTATTGACTTATTTCTGCAAATAATACACTTTACCTTCTCATTGTTGGTACATTATTATCTTCATTCTTTTTGCAGAGAAGTGGGTAAGGAAAAGTGGGTAAAAATATCCAAAATATCCAAAATCATTGGAGCAAATACGATTAGATAAACTAAAATGAAGACTGAAAAAAGTCACCAATTAATCTTCAGATTGAACGATGCTCATTATGGAATAAAATAACTCAAAAATGCCTGCAAATTTTAGAAATACAACTCCCTGAAAATATAACTTCACAAAAGTTATTCTCTGATTCCAGGTTGGAAATCTCCAGTAAGATACCCTCATAGTGGTCCTGCTTTTTAGTTTTTACCTGGTTCTATGTAAACTTTAGTTTGTTTGTTTGTTTTGTTTTGTTTCAAATGTTGGGTAAGGTCAAGGAGATGATGAGACACCGAAGTCCTTCCTTTTCTTTACCTCACACACATAGAACAAGTCACTTCACAGTATCATCAATGCTTATTGAAGAGTAGACAGTATTTGATGCACAAATTAACATCACATAAAGAAGGCAGCAAACATCCATGTGCATTTCATAAATACTTACAATATGTATGTTGTCCTTCTGGCAATACCTTAGACCCTGTATTCACTGTGTTCACTTGTAACCAGTATCAGGAAGGAAATGTCACATTTTGAGTACCAGTGAGTTCTTAGTGCAGTTACTCTAGATAGATACATGATACATAAGATACAGCCTCCTTTTGAGAAGCCACCTTGTGCTTTGGAAACAATTGTGCAGAGAAAGATGACGTGGCTTCCGATAGGTGATGTTGGCCAAGTCACTGAAACTGATGTTCAGCTCCATTTTTTGCAAAATAGTACTGCCACAAACACATGTCCAAACTTCCATACCAAATGGTCTTTTAAGATATGTGATTGGCCTTCTTTTACCTGTTCTTTAACAGTAACCCTATATAAGCCTAACTTGGATAATTCTGGACCAGGAGTAAGGAAAGTGGAAGATGACCAAACTTACTTAAAATAAGAGGCACTGAAGAAGATGGAGAAGCAGAGACAGGAGTAAGCCAGCCTGGAGATTTCCCCCCGCCAGAGGGTACGTTTTGCGGGATACCAAACTGGGAAGCCATGGTGGTGTGCTTTCTTATTCTGGCCAATAGCAACACTGTAAATTAGATGAAGATCATTCTAAGTGGGTTCCTTTCTTTCCACTGTTACCGATAAGGTCACCCTAAGCTCTGAGTGCTCAGTCGTCTGTATTTCAGGCAAAGCCTCTGCTCACATGCTCCCCATTGAGCTCTGCCCACCCTGGGTCACCAGGTCCTAGAAATTTGACTCTCTTCTGTATTCCATCAAAATACTCCATCCATGTCTCAAACTCTTGGCCAAAAATTGATAAATTTCAACAATGACAACAACAACAAGCTTATCCTACTTCATCGTATTAACTTTTTAACAGACCATTCTTTAAGAGGCAAAACCTTCAGCAGGGGAACAAAAATCAAAACTCTCAGGAAGCCTGGTGAGCTAACCTCTCTTTAGATCCAAAATTTTATCTCTAGAAACTAACTTCAATTAGTATTTGGCAGTTTATGATAGGATGTGAGAACTCAGCAAAACATACATGGTACGCTATGTTTTAAATAGCTAATCATCGTGCATTTAATATAATGCCCTCCTAAATGAGTGTACAGTTAATGTTGACTCTCACCTGCAAGCTGGGAGACAGCAGGCTTTGCTGTAGTAGCAATGTTTTAACAGTGTCCATGCAAAAGAACAAAATAAATGTTTTGATTTGTAATTCTTAAGAATACCATAACTGGTTATTTGCAAGTTCAAGTTGGATATAACATTGCCTTCAAACATAATGTAACAGCCCTGAGTAAAGTGCTATCTCTTTCTCATTTCATTGAATTGTGGTAACACATTCTTGAGGATGAAGACATGGTACTAGAGATACGAGAATGTGAAGTCCACTTTGACTCCAAATTTCACATTTACTGGAGATGAGCCACTGTGCCAGATCATGGCAGGAAGTCATGGATTCTTTAGAAACTTCTGGGAAAGTGTTTGAAAATTCATGCATCAACATTTATTCCAAACATCCTTACAAATCTCCTTAGACCTACTGCACTCTTACTTCCCAATTTCCTACATGATGGGACTGTAGGCAATTTTCTTTCAGTATTCTAAGTGTACTTACTTTATACCACAATGAATATGCCTTTACAATTCTTCCTTGAAAAGTCTAGAAAATTCTAGCTAGTTCAAAAGATAACTTCAGTGGTGTGAAAACCTGCAGCGAACCGAGAAACTAAAAGCTACTCAAAACTATGTTATACTGTTTCTTTAATGCAGAGCTAGAGAAAAATCTAGAAAATTTTCATTTTGATCAACTTTACATAGTATTGTCTTTACATGTTCTTCTACGTATTGTTTTAAATATAATAATTGATATAGTATTTTCAGCATGGTAAGAACAAGCACATCTTGATAGGAATGCAGATTTTAGTTCCCCAAAATTAGTACATTTTTTATTCAGTTGTGCAATAAAGGTTAATCTTCATATTTTATAAAGGAAACATAGCCGTGAAATGAGTCAGAGCAGGTACAGAGGTAAAGGAAGCACAATTCATAAATGTATGACAGGAGACCAATAATACTAATTAATTTGGGGAAGAATGCAGCCAGATCATATGTATGGAAGACTTAAATCTTTTAAAGGCTGGCAAATAGATGGCAAAGGTCACCCAATCAATGTAGATAAATAATGAAAGTCTTCAGAAAAAGCCAAAATGTGACAAGTGAAAGGGTGGTCATGTCATTCAATTTGGGGAATTTCAATATTGAAAAGTCAATTGTTTGGGAATTAAATTTAAATGACCAGATTAATGAAACACGGGGATGAAAGAAAATCTATGTGTTCCTCTGTGTTGCATGCCAGGATCCCCAGGACCTGAATTGTTCTCTGGCGATGAATTATGCATTCTGGTTTGTGCATAATCCCTGTCACATCCTTATAAAACCCAGTAACAACATCACAAAGAAGGAAGAGCTGCAGAGTAGTAACCTTATTCAAACTCCTGCCTCCCAGATGACAACGGGGTCAGCGGATGTAAAACAGGGAACCCCGCGCTTGCTCCTCCAAGTTGTCTTTACCACCCCGAGGCCTGGCATAAAACCCGATGTATGAGTTCAAGAATGAAATCTTATTGTTTATAGAAACAAAGACAATCTGATGAAATGCATCTCAAAAAAATCGGATAAAAACAATTAAAATTATGAATATTAACAGTAGAGCGTTAACGTCAGAACGCAGCCCAGATCTATTCTGCCACCAGGGGGCACTGTGAGCACAGATGAAGCCGAGGGCCCCCGAAGACCTAAGGGAGATAAAGCTTCCATTAGGAATTTAGGATACCCTTTTCCTTCCTACACGACGATCCTCCACCTATAAAGGGAATAAATAGAAAAAAATACATATGGAAAGATGGAAAATGAAGTCTCAGAATTTATAAAGCCTGGAAGATTCATACTTTGAAGAGGGCCCATCAGGGAAAAGCTGTATTTTACCAGATTTAACCGTGTGTTACAGTCTTACCACATTATTGCAAAGTTCCAGTAGCCTACCACTGTGGACACACATGGAGTCCCAACACTATTCTAGTCAGCCCACAAAATAAACAACCTTCTGGCTTTTGCCTATTGTCTCTTTCAACAAGTTCTTCCTTCCAATGGGTGCTTTTCTCCTGGAACAAAACGGAGGACTCCCTTGACCTCACACAGAAACTCAGTGTGCAGCATGGCCCACGCGATGCAGAATCCCTCCGTGAGGAGATGGCGTTGATGTGGGGGTCACTCCTCAGGAAGAAATTGCAAATGTTTACTCCCCGACTTAAGCACATGGAGGAGCAATGAGTCTTCCCACCAGGATTTTCTCAAAATCGGCTTTATCAGAGTAAGAGTGCACAAGAATGTCAAATAAAGAAGAAAGTTTAGATTTGGCATATGCAAAAATGTTTAGTCAGATGTTTACCTATTTGGGCCTGAATTTTAGTACGAGGAAAGTCATGAGAAGTAGGAAGGAATTTCATTGATTTTTTTTTTTTAACTCCAAATTGCAGATACTGCACTTTGTGTGTCAAAGAAGGTGATAAAGACAGTCTGAAACATGGAAGTCTGCCAAAAATATATGAAATAGGATACTACAAAGTTCTCTACATAGGGATCCAAGAGACTACTCCAATTATTATTAGGATATTTCCAGAAAAGACTTTATAATAATCTACAAAAATTATTCTAAACCACACAAAAAGTATAACAGCATAAAATGCATCCTTCTAAACATAGCTATTTCTGTAAAGGCTAATGTAAAAATATTTTAAATGAATACATTAAATAACTCACATGGTGAGTCCCTTGGTACTCTGAGATTTAAATCAGATATGCTCATTTGCTCCTTAAACAACAACAACAACAACAACAAAAAAACAGATTTAAGCTTTGTGATTTTTTGTTGTTTAGAATAGTTTTTAAAACAGTAACACCTCTCAAGTTTCTTGTTTGTATGGAGGATATAAAAATATCCTCCATAAAAACACTTCCCTAGTGAACATTTTAAATTAAAATAAAATTAGTTGAACCGCAGGGTAACGTGAACTACTTACTGTGTTGAAAATTTATCCAAGTGTTTTCTTTAAAAATAAAAGCAAATGCAAGTGGAAATATCAGAGTTTGATGTACAGAGTAAATCATTTAGTACAGATATGCTTGTCCTTTGGATAAAAGAGACATGAATATCAGGATGCATGAGGCGCTTAGAAACCTAACAGTAAGCCAAGCTGGAACATGAATAACCATAAGTGTGTGACTACACTGCCACCTAGTGGTGTTAAGAATCAGCCTTCTAATAAAGATGGATGACTTCCAGGTCAGAGGCAATTTTATAAATGAACGTTTCGTTTGCAAAAATAAAAGCAAATTTTATACCAGAGGGCTGAAAAGGCCTAATAAGAGCTGTTATCTCCCTTCTATGTATTCCTTCGCCAAAGCTTCATGATTCTCATTGATAAAAAACCTCAGCTGCCGGCCGAAAAACTCTGCAAACAGCACCCCAGGCAGGTGGGGATGGTTTTAAAACAACCTTCCTGTGTCTTGGAATACAAATATTGTTCTTTCTCACTGCTTTAAAGCAGCCCCTCTTTTATAAAGTCATCTTCCGATTTAAATCCTTTTCCTTCTCTTGTTGGAAACCAAAATAAAAAAACAAATCCCTTAGACAATGTTTCAAGTACGTCTTCCTTGCCCTCAACTGCCAGCCTTCTAGGAATGAAATCTTCCAACTTGTGATCAATCCAGGACGCAAACTGTTGAAAGGTACGCCTTCTAACACTGACACCTCTATTACAGGCCATGATGATGCCCGATTGTGTCTGCAGATTAAGGTCATTTTAAAGGTCTAGGGAAAAAGAAAATGCCTTGCGAGGCATCAAATTCTTCTTTGAGAGAGGATTAAAGGAACTATTGCTATTTACTCATTGTGGGTTTGTTTTGGGGGGCACCAAGCCATAGGGGGAGAGAGGCTGCAGACAAAATTTCAAGGAAATAACCACCACCACCACAACTAAAAAAACCACAGAGCAGACACAGTGTTCGTGATGCATGATGTGAACTTCAGAACAAGTTCATGCATCCCACTTCCCAAACATGGTTTAAGTAAACTCAAGGGCAAAGATAATTCTTCTGCAGCAAAGATAATTCTTCCCTATAGCAGCATTTGTCTGATTGGCCAAGAATATTATTTTAATTTTCATGCTCAGGTAAAGGCTTTACTATTGTGTTAATATTTAAGCACAAATGAATGACTAATTAAAAACAAATTTCCCGGCGCCTGGGTGGCTCAGTCTGTTAAGTGGCTGCCTTTGGCTCAGGTCATGATCCAGGGGTCCTGGGATCGAGTCCCGCATCGGGCTCCCTGCTCCGTGGGAAGCCTGCTTCTCTCTCTGCCTCTGCCTCTGCCTCCCTCTCTCTGTCTCTCATGAATAAATAAATAAATAAAATCTTAATTTTTTTCAAACACTTTCTTCTAGATATGTATTTCGATTATAATGTTTCCATGATACAAGGCATTCATTTCACTCCATATACAATCCTCTTGATTCTCCCATGAAGGCACTCATCTGAAAAGTCCATTTATAATCATTTAATGTAATCCCTAACTTCACCCATGCAGTGATAGGACCAGAGAAGTAAAGGTAGGGTGGGTAGACAGGGATGAGCTAGGGACCAATTACTCCCTCGTAACTGGATTCTCACTATATCCTATCATCTCCTGGTAGAGGTGAAGGTATTTTACAGTTTTCTAAGGAATGGCTGATAATTTCAACCATCTGAAATTAAACAGCACAGCATATAGTACAGGTGGTGTTTTAAAGCACTTAGTAGTCGCTATTACACTATGCTATTTTAATAAATACAAAAGGAATGTTTATTCACTTTAAAGTCATGACATCTATGAAGTTAAAGGTTTTCACAGCAATGAGCAATTAGTTAAATATCACACATGGTAGCAAAACAGCAATTTGTAGACTTCTGTTGCTCAGTGCCTTAATTACTTATATTGCAACTTGTTTCAGACCACTAAAGACAGGGCTATCTAAAATCCCTAGGCAATTAAGGACAAAGCGTGCTCAAACATGAACAGCTCTTGAAGAAATAAATTGAAAGACCAGGTTTTATCTATAATGTTATTAGGTAGATAAATCACTGGGAAGAATAAACCAGTGGAAACAAAAATAAAGCACAAACTTAGATTAGTCCTTTAAAAATCTCCTTGGAGATTATGCAATTTTCCCCACGAAATCAATATCAGTTCAATTGAAGATAAATTACAAGAGAAATCAAAAGTGGACACTTCATGAGCAAGTAATAATAGTATTGTTTCCCTTCATTACATAGTAAGATCTGGTCACAAAGCACAGGTGGAGGGAGAGAGGATAGTTTATATTTGTTAGCTTTTTTCTCATGAAATGACACTTGGCTTTTGGGGACGTTATTGTCAGAATGTCTTGTTGGCACTGGATTGAGTGCTTTTTGTTTTGTTTTGTTTGTTTGTTTCAACAAATTTCTTGATTTCTCATTTAACTAAAAAGAAAATTGGTATTTTGATATTTTCTATTTTCTCTGGTTGAAATACTCCGATCATATAGTATTCATATTGAACATTTTAGAACTTTCAAAAGTTGTCAGTGGATGTCTAGAGAAAATAAAAAATGTATAAAATATTCTGTTTCCTTTTCATTGTAAAAATATATTTTATTAAAAAAACACCACCAAACCAATATCAATAAGCCTACCAAAGAAATGACCTCTATGCACACAAGTACATAAAATAACACATTTACATAATACATTCATTGCTTGTAAATGGAAATAAACCAAAGCAAGATTTAGGTGATACAGATTTTAATAAGCTATTACGATAAAACCACAATTTACTGTGTAACCCTAGCATTAATTGGTCTTTAATATGACTTCTTATATGACAATATATGACATATAACGTGTTATTGTTAGAGTCTGTTAAAGGCATCCTTCTGAATAAGTCTTAGGAACACAGTTTTCTGTCCCCAAGCATTAAAAGAGATTGGTTGCCAAGCAATTTCTTTCTGGAGCAATGAAAATCACTTACATAGCATGTGGCTGCATGTGGTTTTCAATTACAGAGAACCAATCAAAGTTTTAGAATTGAGCATGTCAAGAAAATTGGAAAATATCTATGTAAATGTCCTAATGAACTTGTTTTCCCTATTTTCTTTTAATATATGTGAAGTCAAATCATAAAAACATACCAAGTTAGGCCCAGGAGTGGCCTTACACTCTAATAATCAATTGATTTATAAATGAGGAAATGGAGGCACGGGGAACATATTTAATGACATTTCTGCAGAATTCAGAAGTGTCTCGATTTACCCCTTGGCTTCAAAGTCTGGAACAGATGCTGCATGTGGATCAATGATGAACTTGTCAAAGAAAGTCCAGATGCCACCTTTTAAAACAATTTTTGAGTCCTTTAGTGTTGGAGATTAGTCAGATCAATATTGCTAGAAGGTGTCAGACAGAGACTTGTGAGTACTCATCTAATCTACACAATGGAAGTGTGTGCGTGTGTGTGTGTGTGTGTGTGTGTGTGTGTGAAAACACAGGCTAATTATTAGAGCTTCTCAATGGAGAAATGAATGCATAACCACAGCGCTGGATTGGGAGACAGGCGCATCAAGCATGTCTAGGACAGCACTTCTGATTTTAAATCTTACAAAAGGGATCGTATTCTTTGAAGAGAGTGAATGGATCCCAAAAAGAAGGTGTCCTGGAGAGGAACTTTTCAGGTTACTTTTCTTAGTGTGGAGGGTGGTTGGCTTTTCCTTATGCGTGTGGGTGACCTGCGGTTGAGAGGCAATATGCTCGACAGATGAGAACAAGTATACACATTTTGAATGGAATACTGATTAATACAAGTTTTCTATCATTTCTACTACTACACAGTTTACACAAGTACACGCTGTTATTTATTATGTCTTTTTATAATCTAAATATGCCATTAGGTCATTATTTTACATACAGCCAGATACACAAATAATTCACTTGAAGAGTCTAGTGTTAAAACAAGCAACTGAAAGCCACAGGTGTGGAACAGAAAAGGCACAGGTTTATGGGGTTTGTGCATATTTGCAAGAAGGTACGAGCAAAAAAATAGTGTTATTTTTCCAAGGTGAACTTTTTTAGATCCTTTGTAGTAAACCAAGAGAGACATCAGCAATAAATGACTTCTTTTGGTGAAAAGCAATAGAGCACATTAAATAACAGAAGAAACATTGAAGATTTAAGCACCGAAAGTCAAAAAATGTACAGAATTAGGAAGTGGGAAATGCCTTGCAGGGACTGAGAAATATATTTGGCGTTTTCATTAGCGTGAATCACCTTTGAACAAGGAAAGAAAAATTGGATGGACCATTAAAAAGAAGAGGGAGGGCAAATTAGATGGTTTCAAGTCTTTCAATGACAATCAAGCCTGATATTCATGGAAATTTCCAGAATCAAAGAACTAGAAAGCTATAGGATACAATTGACAAAAGCTACATCTTCCTTCCAAATATGGCAGGTATCCTGTATCCGACCTTTTAAGCCTTCTGACGGTACTCAAGAAAAGCTTCTGACCAAAACATTTGTTCAGAATTTCTTATCTAATGAATTTCCCACCCACCCACGCACACAAAATCTCTAAGTAATTGCAATCTGGTTGGGACCCTATTCGCTCCTCTGATTTGAAATACTTTCTAAATACTCCTAAGAAGAAGTATAATACCAGTGAAGCTGAGAAACCAGAGACCAATGTCCAAATGTGTGTAAAAATGCTGATGATCTTCCACGAAGACCTACTCTCACGAGGCACATCAGTAGCCATAAGAAAGCTCACCATTCTCTGTTCAGTTGCTCAGAAATCCGGGCCTCATACTTATCTCTTCTTTCCTGACCTTCATCTCATCAATTGCTAAATCTTGCTAACTTTCCACCTTGCTTTGCTGTGACTTGCGTATCAGCCTCCTAACGAGTTGTCTCAAATTCCTCCAATCTTTACAGCATAGTCAGAAGGATTTATTTAAAATACAGATATTCCCATTACCTTTTAACCCCCTAAGATCACTCCCTTTTGCCTCGTAGGGAATAACTCCAAACTCCTTTATCAGTCCTGTTTGACTTTGCCTGATTTGGCTCTTGCTTATCTCCCCACCAACATCTAAGCCAATTTTCTGCTCTCGTTTCAACACTTCAAGCACACTGGTCTTATTTTTATTTCCTGAAACATCACAAACAAGTTCCTACCTCATGAATTTAGTTCCTATTGCTCGTTCTCATTTTCTTTTTTCCCAAATATTGACTTCTTTTTAATCATTTCTCCATTAAAGTTAATAATGGCCCTGAAGCAGCTTTCCTTGACCCCCGAAATCCAGATCAGTTCTCCCAGGCATGCAGAAAATATTTTATGCTTTTTCACGGCCTTCATAATGTTTGTAATGGTTCGAATCTATATTCTCTCCCTCCTCAGGCTCCTCACACTAAGCATATTCCCTGGTCCAGATGAGGTGCTTCATAATGGCTTTTAAATACACGAAATTAATATCAGATGTAACAATGCTAAACATAATAAAAAGTGATGCTCATCTCTTGCCCATTTACTTAATGAGAACAAACCACAAAGATATGAGGCATCGAAACCTAGAGCTTATGGACTTTGGCAGGATTACCTACATAACTAGTTGTCTGGTATATTGACAGTTCAAGACAATCCTGACAATATTATAATAGTTGATAATATTGAAAATGCATGACAACACTGATGGTAAATGACAACAGTACGATAGATGCCAGAGTCGACTCCGGGTTTTCATGGTTGCTGGGTGACCTCTAATATCCATGACAATATTAACGGGTGATGGAGACTGTTACGAGCGAATTAATGACATAATGCGTAGCCAGCTCCTAGTAGAACTATGAATCAGTGGCATCAGGCTTCTCTGTGCCTCCTGTGCTGGAGAAGATCACTAAGTGAATGAGTAAACCCTTTCAGTATGGCCACCACCACCGGCACTGCAATCACAATCTGAGACTTCACCATCGTGTTGGCAATTCTGTTCAAGCACCAAGAATGTAATGACAGTGGGCAAAGTGATGAAGTAATTGATATTAAAGACTCAAACATGGATATTGAAGACTCAAACCCTCTCATCCCCATTATTCTGACTCTATTTTTATATTCCTTCACGGTATTTAATATTTATTTTCTTACTTTGTCTATCACCACAATGAGGTAATTTTCCTGAGGGCGGATTCAGTTTCGTTTCCCCAGTGCCTTGAAAACTGCTTGCACAGAAGAGGTGCTGAGTCAGTAAGTGCCAGTGAATGAATCTGTGAACAGACATGTGTTTCTAAGAATCAGCAGGCATGTGCGGGCCCTCCATAGCTCAGTTCTTCTGAAGGTGGGCTGAGATATTTTGCAGGATGTTTTAAAAGCTGACTCATGATAGGAAGGATTCGGGATGATGAACAGCATGTTGTTTATGATACACATATTATGCCCCATTCTCTAAATCATGCCTGCACACTCCAGGGTTAGGACCTAGGGGCAGAAGTCTGATGTTACATGAAGCCACGTGACCAAGAAAGACCCAGAGTGGCCATTTCACTGATTCTAAGGAAACCCACTCACATGTGAACATTGAGCCCTAAGGTGGAACAATAAAGACCGTGTGTGTGTGTGTGTGTGTATGTGCGTGTGTGTGCGTGTGTGTGTGTGTGTGTGTATTTCTGGTAAGGCATTAAGGTTATTTTTCTTCCCCGGCAGGACTGGAACTCGGGAAAGGTGAGTGAAACACTCGCCTTAGATACAAAATGTAAGGAGGTACTACACGCACACACACACCCTTAGGAAACAGGACAGATTATATTTAAAAAATTCAAAATGAATGCATATTTTTTGAAATTTTGATCACTATAGATATCTTCTTTTTTTAAATTTATGATACTACATTAAAATGTTATTTATCTCAATAACTGAGTTTTTATTTTTGCAGATCCCTTTCAGTTCTGTGTATCACTCACCTAACCCTACCTCTGTCCTGTGTGGTAACTCCTGAAGTTGATGAGTGGCAGATAATACAGCACAACTTTGTTGGAGGCCTATATCTACCTCCCGGAAGGGGTCTGGAATGGCATCCAAGGTCAGGACACAGTAAGGAGCTCCTTTCCAGAGTCCACAGCCACACACCATACAGAATCCAATCGGCCACTACCTACCTGGGCACTCATTTGATGGCCATAATTGGCGACATAAGGCCATTATCAAGAGATTCACTCAGAAGAAATCCACACACACTTAGAATGACACAAAAATTAAATGAAAGTTTACAACTTGTAGCTTCAACTTGACACAGTTACTTGTAAAGAAAGTGAACACCTAACATTTTCTCTGTGAGGGCCAAAACCCTGGGGATGGACTCTTGTTTTATTAAATAGTAGCCTTAGGTTAGCTTAAGACCTATGTACTTTGCCATCTTATTATTATATTTTGCTCTCCTTAGGTAGACTTATGGATGTGTGATATGGCACACATCCATAAGTCTTTGCTTCCAAAACAAAACAATGACAACAAGACTCTACCTTTTTACATATTTCTTTTATAAACACACCATTTAGCCACACACACAACATGATTTTCTTCGTGCCATGGAAATTCAAGCAACAAAGTCTGTCACGGAATATATGAATGTGGGAGAAATGAGATTATGCATATAAATTCCTCTTAGGTGCTCTTGAGCTGAACCCAAGAACATAGCACCACATCAGGCAGATGTATGTTTATACAGTGTGGTCACAGAAGAGAATTGCTGTTAATAATTCATTAAGAATTATTCCTCTCTCTTTCAGCAAACTTATTCACCACTTCAACCATTTTCATCAAGCTTTATAATTGGGTGTGGAGAAAGGGCATGCATGATTTTATGAGCAATAACAACTAACACTTGTACAGCATTTTACAATTTGAAAGCAGTCTTCATAGACATAATTTCACTCCCCACAGCCACAGTAGTAGTTAGGTGTTATTAAGATCATCTACAATTTACTAATGAGGAATGTGAGTTAGCAAGATTATAAATTTGGAATAGGGCTGTATCAGTAAACTCAAAATGTCTGGGGTGCACCAAAATTTATTGTTTACATAACAAGTTGTCCAAAGTTAGCCAGTGGCTAGTGCTTGCTCATCAGTTCAATGACGTTGGCACCAAAGTCTCCCTGATTATTTTTCTTCACGACCACAGGATGGCTACATTCCAGCCATAAGATGGTCAAAGAGGACGAAAAGGGAGTGACGTTGCATCAGGAAAACAAAGCCTACCCAGCACTGTGTGGCAGACTCCCGCTGGTCTTATTTACAGACTGAGTCCAGTGGTCACCCGTCTGGAAGGCAGCCAGGGAAAAGGGATGATAAAGGAAACTGGGTAAGTCAACTGCTAGCTCTCCTACAGGAGAATGCAGACATTTAAATTTCTTTTGTCTTACTCTAGAGCTCATTCCCCTCTGTTTCTGTCAGACAGCACATGGGAAGGGAGAACGTGTATGTGGCTTATGCTGTGCATATGCCTACATGGTGCAAATAACTGAAATTTATGATATATAGAGAAGATAAGGAATTTCCTAAGAGTATGAAGTATTTACATACCGGGTTTCAAAAAAATGAGCCATTGTTTACACGTGACCAACTTTTACTCTTAAACACTCATGCCTTTGAATCATCATTTGCACTCAGACTCTCAGTATCATAGCTACATAGTTAGCACTGAAATATGTCTATCTTGATCTTTTAACTATATCTGAATTCCAAAATTCCAACTGGTTGTAGAAAGTTTCCAAGTGAATGGCTCATAATCACAAATTCAACATATCTGAAACTATGCCCCATGCTGTCACGTTCGTCTCCAAATTCCCTTAGCCTTTCCATGATGCCATTATTTTCATAGTCTTGGATCTAAAAGTGAAGTCACATTGGCTGCTTCAGTATACTTCATCCTTAATGTTCAAACACTCTGTTCTCTTGCCAATGTATTCATTGGCCACGCACCAGGCTGTGCGTTAAGGTGCTATGACTACAATGAAACCTGGCTTAACACATCACAGATTCAATATATGGCCCTCCTTAGGTCCTCATTTCAACAAACCTGTATAATTGCAAAATGTTGCACTTCCTTTTATCCACTCCACATACTAATAACCAACTTTCTAAAAAAAAATTGCATCCATTATGCTTGCTCAATTTCAGTAAATTATAGAGTGTCCACGATGCCAGCTGCCTTGACTTGAAATTGGTATGCCATCCTGTGTAATGAAAAATTAACTTTAGTTAGAGAGAGGTCTGGCCTTTGACCTCAGCTGCTGGGAGGTGACCAGTAAGCTCCTGGGACATCCTGCCTCACAGAAGAGTCTGATGCCTGGGACCTTTGGCCATAGGACAGTCTAACAATGTGATTTATAGTGGGGGCTTTGAGATAAGCCATATAGGTTCCAACCCCATAGGAGCTGGAGACTAAAGGTATTAGCTCCAAACTCCAAGAAGGGCTAGAAACCAAAGGTTGGCCAAGCAATCAGTACTTGATAGAGTGCCAATAAATACTCTGGACACCAAAGACTTGGGTAAGCTTTCCTGATTGGCAATATTGTATGGGTACTGTCACACATAGTGACTTGGAGGACATAATGCTATCCACGACTCCATATAGGGAAGACAACTAGAAGCTCCATGTTTGGGTGGATCTCTCCTCTATCCTGTTCTATGCATCTCTCCCTTTCCCTGTAATAAATGTAACTGCAGATATAATTTAAGTGAGTTGTGTTGAGTCCTTTTACTGAGTTATTGAATCTAAGGTGGCCATGGAGACCCGTGAATTTATCACCTGCTGGTCTGAAGTGACTGTGGTCCTGAGGATTTCTGAACTTGAGACTTGTGTCTGAAGGGAGGGCAGTCTTATACAGACTCTTCCCTCTGGCTGTGTGGTGTGCCTAGCAAATTGTACAACCTTTATGCTAACTTATGGTTTTCCAAACCAAGCTCCATAATTCACTCTTGCCTTTATTAATGTCTTCCTCTTACCCTGGGTTATTTCTTTTTTCTTTTTTTAAATTTTTTATTGTTATGTTAATCACCATATATTACATCATTAGTTTTTGATGTAGTGTTCCATGATTCATTGTTTGTGCATAACACCCAGTGCTCCATGAAGAATGTGCCCTCTTTAATACCCATCACCAGGCTAACCCATCCCCCTACCCTCCTCCCCTCTAGAACCCTCAGTTTTTTTTTTCAGAGTCCATCGTCTCTCATGGTTCGTCTCCCCCTCTGACTTACTCCCCTTCATTCTTCCCCTCCTGCTATCTTCTTCTTTTTCTTTTTTCTTAACATATGTTGCATTATTTGTTTCAGAAGTACAGATCTGTGATTCAACAGTCTTGCACAATTCACAGTGCTCACCATAGCACATACCCGACCCAATGTCTATCACCCAGCCACCCCATCCCTCCCACCCCCCACCACTCCAGCAACCCTCAGCTTGTTTCCTAAGATTAAGAATTCTTCATATCAGTGAGGTCATATGATACATGTCTTTCTCTGATTGACTTATTTCACTCAGCATAACACCCTCCAGTTCCATCCACGTCGTTGCAAATGGCAAGATCTCATTCCTTTTGATGGCTGCATAATATTCCATTGGGGATATATACCACTTCTTCTTTATCCATTCATCTGTCCATGGATATCTTGGCTCTTTCCACAGTTTGGCTGTTGTGGACATTGCTGCTATAAACATTGGGGTGCACGTACCCCTTCGGATCCCTACATTTGTATCTTTGTGGTAAATACCCAGTAGTGCAATTGCTGGATCGTATGGTAGCTCTATTTTCAACTGTTTGAGGAACCTCCATCTTGTTTTCCAAAGTGGCTGCACCAGCTTGCATTCCCACCAAAAGTGTAGGAGGGTTCCCCTTTCTCCACATCCCTGCCAACATCTGTCGTTTCCTGACTTGTTAATTTTAGCCATTCTGACTGGTGTGAGGTGGTACCTCATTGAGGTTTTGATTTGGATTTCCCTGATGCTGAGCGATGTTGAGCACTTTTCCACGTGTCTGTTGGCCATTTGGATGTTTTCTTTGGAAAAATGTCCGTTCATGTCTTCTGGCCATTTCTTGATTGGATTATTTGTTCTTTGGGTGTTGAGTTTGATAAGTTCTTTATAGATTTTGGATACTAGCCCTTTATCGGATATGTCATTTGCAAATATCTTCTCCCATTCTGTCAGTTGTCTTTTGGTTTTGTTGACTGTTTCCTTTGCTGTGCAAAAGCTTTTTATCTTGATGAAGTCCCAATAGTTCATTTCTGCCCTTGCTTCCCTTGCCTTTGGCGATGTTTCTAGGAAGAAGTTGCTGCGGCTGAGGTCGAAGAGGTTGCTGCCTGTGTTCTCCTCTAGGATGTTGATGGACTCCTGTCTCACATTTAGGTCTTTCATCCATTTGGAGTCTATTTTTGTGTGTGGTGTAAGGAAATGGTCCAGTTTCATTCTTCTGCATGTGGCTGTCCAATTTTCCCAACACCATTTGTTGAAGAGACTGTCTTTTTTCCATTGGACATTCTTTCCTGCTTTGTCGAAAATGAGTTGACCATAGAGTTGAGGATCCATTTTTGGGCTCTCGATTCTGTTCCATTGATCTATGGGTCTGTTTTTGTGCCAGTACCATACTGTCTTGATGATGAGAGCTTTGTAATAGAGCTGGAAGTCCGGAATTGTGATGCCGCCAGCTTTGCTTTTCTTTTTCAACATTCCTCTGGCTATTAGGGGTCTTTTCTGGTTCCATACAAATTTTAGGATTATTTGTTCCATTTCTCTGAAAAAAGTGGATGGTATTTTGATGGGGATTGCATTGAATGTGTAGATTGCCCTAGGTAGCATTGACATCTTCACAATGTTGGTTCTCCCAATCCATGAGCATGGAACGTTTTTCCATTTCTTTGTGTCTTCTTCAATTTTTTTCATGAGTATTTTATAGTTTTCTGAGTACAGATCCTTTGCCTCTTTGGTTAAATTGATTCCTAGGTATCTTATGGTTTTGGTGCAATTGTAAATGGGATCGACTCTTTGATTTGTCTCTCTTCTGTCTTGTTTTGGTGTATAGGAATGCCACTGATTTCTGTGCATTGATTTTATATCCTGCTACTTTACTGAGTTCCTGTATGAGTTCTAGCAGTTTTGGGGTTTTGGGGTGGAGTCTTTTGGGTTTTCCACGTACAGTATCATATCATCTGCAAAGAGTGAGAGTTTGACTTCCTCTTTGCTGATTTGGATGCCTTTGATTTCTTTTTGTTGTCTGATTGCTGTGGCTAGGACTTCTAATACTATGTTGAATAGCAGTGGTGAGAGTGGACATCCCTGCCGCGTTCCTCACCTTAGGGGAAAAGCTTTCAGCTTTTCCCCATTGAGAATGATATTCGCTGTAGGTTTTTCGTAGATGGCTTTTGTGATATTGAGGTATGTACCCTCTATCCCTATACTCTGAAGAGTTTTGATCAAGAAAGGCTGTTGTACTTTGTCAAATGTTTTTTCTGCATCTATTGAGAGAATCAGATGATTCTTGTTCTTTCTTTTGTTAATGTATTTTATCACATTGATTGATTTGCGGATGTTGAAGCAGCCTTGCAGCCCAGGGAAAAATCCCACTTGGTCGTGGTGAATAATCCTTTTAATGTACTGTTGGATCCTATTGGCTAGTATTTTGGTGAGAATTTTTGCATCCATGTTCATCCAGGATATTGGTCTGTAATTCTCCTTTTTGATGGGGTCTTTGTCTGGTTTGGGGATCAAGGTAATGGTGGCCTCCTAAAATGAGTTTGGAAGTTTTCCTTCCATTTCTATTTTTTGGAACAGTTTCAGGAGAATAGGTATTAATTCTTCTTGAAATGTCTGATAGAATTCCCCTGAGAAGCCATCTGGCCCTGGGCTTTTGTTTGTTGGGAGATTTTTGATGCCTGGTTCAATTTCCTTAGTGGTTATAGGTCTGTTCAGGTTTTCTGTTTCTTCCTGGTTCAATTATGGTAGTTGATACATCTCTAGGAATGCACCCATGTCTTCCAGGTTATCTAATTTGCTGGCATAGAGTAGCTCCTAATATGTTCTTATAATTGTTTGTATTTCTTTGGTGTTGGTTGTGATCTCTCCTCTTTCATTCATGATTTTGTTGATTTGGGTCATTTCTCTTTTCTTTTGGCTAAGTCTGGCCAGGGGTTTATCAATCTTGTTAATTCTTTCAAAGAACCAGCTCCTAGTTTCGTTGATCTGTTCTACTGTTCTTTTGGTTTCTATTTCATTGATTTCTGCTCTGATCTTTATGATTTCTCTTCTCCTGCTGGGTTTAGGCTTTATTTGCTGTTCTTTCTCCAGTTCCTTTAGGTGTAGGGTTAGGTTGTGTATTTGAGACCTTTCTTGTGTCTTGAGAAAGGCTTGCATTGCTCTATACCTTCCTCTCAGGACTGCCTTTGCTGTATCCCAAAGATTTTGAACAGTTGTGTTTTCATTTTCATTGGTTTCCACGAATTTTTTTAATTCTTCTTTAATTTCCTGGTTGACCCATTCATTCTTTAGTAGGATGCTCTTTAGCCTCCATGTATTTGAGTTCTTTCCGTCTTTCCTCTTGTGATTGAGTTCTAGTTTCAAAGCATTGTGGTCTGAAAATATGCAGGGAATGATCCCAATCTTTTGGTACCAGTTGAGACCTGATTTGTGACCTAGGATGTGATCAATTCTGGAGAATGTTCCACGGGCACTAGAGAAGAATGTGAATTCCGTTGCTTTGGGATGGAATGTTCTGAATATGTCTGTGAAGTCCATTTGGTCCAGTGTGTCATTTAAAGTCTTTATTTCCTTGTTGATCTTTTGCTTAGATGATCTGTCCATTTCAGTCAGGGGGGTGGTAAAGTCCCCCAGTATTATTGTATTGCTGTCAATGTGTTTCTTCGCTTTTGTTATTAATTGCCTTATATAATTGGCTGCTCCCATGTTAGGGGCATAGATATTTACAATTGTTAGATCTTCCTGTTGGATAGACCCATTAAGTAGGATATAGTGTCCTTCCTCATCTCTTATTACAGTCTTTGGTTTAAAATCTAATTTGTCTGATATAAGGATTGCCACCCCAGCTTTCTTTTAGTGTCCATTAGCATGGTAAATGGTTTTCCACCCTTCACTTTCCATCTGGGGGTGTCTTTGGGTCTAAAATGAGTCTCTTGCAGACAGCATATTGATGGGTCTTGTTTTTTAATCCAATCTGATAGCCTGTGTCTTTTGATTGGGGCATTGAGCCCATTTACATTCAGGGTAACTATTGAAAGGTATGAATTTAGTGCCATTGTATGGCCTGTAAGGTGACTGTTACTGTTTATTGTCTGTGTTCCTTGCTGATCTGTGCTGCTTTTAGACTCTCTCTTTGCTTAGAGGACCCCTTTCAATATTTCTTGGAGGGCTGGTTTCGTGTTTGCAAATTCCTTTAGTTTTTGTTTGTCCTGGAAGCTTTTGATCTCTTCTTCTATTTTCAATGACAGCCTAGCTGGATATAGTATTCTTGGCTGCATATTTTTCTCGTTTAGTGCTCTGAAGATATCTTGCCAGTCCTTTCTGGCCTGCCAGGTCTCTGTGGATAGGTCTGTTGCCAATCTAATATTTCTACCATTGTAGGTTACATGTCTCTTCTCCCGAGCTGCTTTCAGGATTTTCTCTATGTCTCTGAGACTTGTAAGTTTTACTATTAGATTTCGGGGTGTTGACCTATTTTTATTGATTTTGAGAGGGGTTCTCTGTGCCTCCTGGATTTTGATGCCTGTTTCCTTCCTCACATTAGGGAAGTTCTCTGCTGTTTATTTGCTCCAATATACCTTCTGCCCCTCTCTTTCTTCTTCTTCTGGGATTGCAATTATTCTAATATTGTATCGTCTTACCGTATCGCTTATCTCTCGAATTCTGCCCTCGTGATCCTGTAGTTGTTTCTCTCTCTTTTTCTCAGCCTCTTTATTTTCCATCATTTGGTCTTCTCTATCACTGATTCTCTCTTCTGCTTCATTTATCCTAGCAGTTAGTGCCCCCATTTTTGATTGTACCTCATCAATAGCCTTTTTGACTTCGACTTGGTTAGATTTTAGTTCTTTTATTTCTCCAGAAATGGTTTCTCTAACAACTTCCACGCTTTTTTCAAGCCCAGCTAGTATCTTTAAAGTCATGATTCTGAACTCTAGGTCCGATATCATACTAATGTCTGTATTGAGTAGGTCCCTGGCTGACGGTACTACCTCTTGTTCTTTTTGCTGAGGTGATTTTTTTCGTCTTGTCATTTTGTCCAGAGAATAGATGAATAAGAGAACAAAATGCTAACACGTTAACAACGTCCCCAGCAAATATACTGTATACAAATCAGAAAAGACCTGAAACCAGGGGAAAAGAAAGGGAAAGAAAGAAAAAAGAAAGAGAAAAAAAAGATAAAAACAAAAACAGAACAATACAAAAAAAGCAGAATATGATCAAATATGATCAGGCTAGTGCATAGATCAGTGCCACACACTAGATTTTGGGCATATTTTGGTCTGTTATCAAAAAGTTCCTCCTAAGATTTTAAAGGAAGAAGGACATATATGTACAAAATAAGGGTTGATACAATGAAGGGATTGAAAATGACTGTAAAGATGAAAATTATAAAAGATTTTATAAAAGGAATTGATAAGCTGTTTGAAAAAAGAAAGAAGATTTAAAAAAAAAAAAAAGGGAGAGAATGTGATCAGGCAGGAGACTAGAACAAAGCCATACACTAGTGATTTAGGGTATTTTGATCTGTTAGAAGAAACTGTATCTCAAAATTTTAAAGAGAGAACAACTTATATATATATGCCAAAAATAAGGGTAACTACTATGAAGGAATAAAATATGACTCCAAAAATGAAAAATAAAAAATGTTTTTTTTAAAAAAGTGATTGATAAGATGTTGGTTGAATAAGGGAAAAAGAAAAATTAAAAAAAAGTTAAAAAAATTAACTTTGAAAAACTAATGAATCATGGTAAAAGAAGCCATGAATTCTATGTGCAGTATTCCCCTAGCGCTGGAGTTCTCCCGTTCTCCTTGATCGGTAAACTTGGTCTTGGCTTGCTGGCTGTTCCTGCTGATCTTCTGGGGGAGGGGCCTGTTGCCGTGGTTCCCAAATATCTTTGCCGGAGGCGGAATTGCCCCGCCCTTGTCGGTCCGGGCTAAGCAAGCTGCTCGAGTTTGCTCTCAGGAGCTTTTGTTCCCTGCAAGCTCTCGGTAGAGCTTTGGAGGACCAGGGCGAAAATGGTGGCCTCCCAATCTCCGCCCGGAGGAGCTGAGAACTCGGGGCCCCGCTCCTCAGTGCGCCCCCTGAGAAAAGCAGTCACTCCGGTGTCCCCGGTCTCCGGCCTCACTCCGTGCTCACCCGGCCTGTGACCGAGCGTTTCTATCTCTGGCACCCGACCCCGTGTGGAGTCTCCAAACCCAGCAGATCCCTGCGGTGCGCTCCCGCGCCGCTCCTCCCGGGGGAGGAAGGGGAGTCTCCCCGATCTTTCACTTGTTGGGTCCCTGCTGGAGGAGCAGTGGCCCGACTGGGCCGCGGATCACAGTTTATGGCAACCCGGAGCTGAGAACCTGCGCCTCGGCTCCGTCTCTGCAGCCGGCTTCCCCGCTCCGATCCCTGGGAGCTCTGCCGCACTCAGGCACCCCCGGGCTTTCTGTGACCCCGAGGGTCCTGAGACCACACTGTCCCACGAGGGTTCCACACCCTGCTTAGTCACTGGAGTGACGTCCCTCAGCGGAGCCGACTTCTAAAAGGTCCGATTTTGTGCTCCGCGGCTCTAGCACTTGCCAGAAGCGGCCGACGGAGGCCCCCTCCCCCGCCGTCTATCCTCCCGAATATCGCCTCGGATTCACTTCTCCGCACGTCCTACCTTCCAGTAAGTGGTTGCTTCTCTGTTCAGAGAGTTGTTGCTACTCTCCT
>NW_027397079.1:12350468-12365060 GCF_003265705.2 Callorhinus ursinus | reverse complement strand
TCTTTGATCTCCTGTTGAGTTCGTAGGTGTTCACAATGGTTTGATCCCTATTCAGCTGAATTCCTGAGACCAGACAAAATCTAGGTCTCCTACTCCTCCGCCATCTTGCTCCGCCCCCCACCCTGGGTTATTTCTGATTCTCTTACTCTCTCCCCAAATCTTTCACATCTTCAAGGAGAATATCAAGTTCTGCCTCTTTCATTGAAGGCTTTTATATTATTTTTCACCAGACTACCTAATTTACATATATGCTATTTCAACTAGCAGGTGAGTTTTTAATCTCCTAGATTGTGCTTTGTCATTTGATCCCATTAGAAGCTTCATAAGATGAAGGAACTTCTTAATCAGTTACAGAACCATCCTCCCCATTCCCCCACAACCCTAGGGAGGTATTCTATCAGTAATCATCACTTGACTCCACATTTTTAAGTACCAAGTGAAGCATGTCCACCTTCTGTCCAAAAACAGAACATGTCTACTCAGACATGCAATAATTTCCAGTCATGAATGATAGTTGTTAATAAGCTAGATTTAATAGGAAAAAAATCTTTCCTTGCGTCACCCTCCATGACCCCAGAATAGAGTTACAGGGTTGTTTTAATTTTTCTTCTAGAGATTACTGTAAGTAAACTAATGGAAACTACCTGCTCAAGTTCCCTTTTATAAAATCCACTACACATTTGCCTTGCTGCGTGCATTGACTGACCAAGGATTGAAACAAGCTCCCCCATCTCCAAGGCTCTACCTGTTCTGCATCTTAAGTGCTTCATATAGAGTTACGTGTATGCGTGCAAGGGTGTATGTGAATTTAACTTAATTCTTACAAACTTCTGTAAGGGAAGTGCTATCATCAGCCCCATTTAACAAATGGGGGAAACCAAGCACAGAGAGTTTCAATAACTTGCCTGAGGTCAGCCAGCTAATAAATAGAACTGGTATTCTAATGCCAGGAGTCTAGACACATGACCCATGCTGCAATTACTACCCCTTCCTAACCCCTACATATTTGTTCAGAACACAGCTGCACCCTGCTCACATATAATCATGCAAACTTGTCAAATCCCTTCACCACATACCAGTAACCCTTCAAGATGAACGTTAACTACAACTTGAAAACACTTATTTTTCCTGTGTGGAGGCATCACAATAGGGCTTGTCATTAGTGGGAGTGCTATTAACCCAATGTCGGATGAGGTATATAAAAACAAGAAACAGATGATCTTATTCCATGCCAGCTGGGAGAAAGAGGGAGAACAAGCAAAAAGAGGCAGAAAGACATAATAGAATGAGCAGAATCTTTTGGAACTGAACTGTAATCTTTTTATACGGTATGTCATTTAAAGCTTATATTACTACTACTCATTAAGTAGTGGACAGAGGTTACAAATGGCAGGTATGAGGTTTTTTGTTTGTTTGTTTGGTGAAAAAATTTAAATTTAGATTTAGCCAGCTGGGCTCAGTTTAGATGATCCCAATTTTGTTGGCAATATCCAAAGCATCACAGTCAGGAACCAATTGAACATGTGTCTTCTTCTCTGCATAGGGCCAAATCAGGGTGGTGACCTTGGCCACGTCAATGTCAGAGAGCTTCTTCACAGACTGTTTGATCTGGTGCTTGTTGGCCTTGACATCCACAAGAAACACAAGGGTGCTGCTGTCTTCTATTTTCTTCATGGCCAACTCAGTAATCAGGGGGAACATGATGATGCATAGGGGTCAAGCTTGTTTCTCCTGGCGGCGCTCTTTCAGGGATATTTGGGCTACCTTCTGAGACACAGTGTCTTGGGCAGTAGTAAAGGTAGGTGACATGTGGATCTTTGTGTGTGTATGTGAATGTGGGCACCTTCAGCACCTCATTCTTCAAAGACAAATTTCTTAGAAGAGTTAACAGTGATGATATTAAAATCATGGTATGTTCCTTGGTTTGTTTGTTGCTTACTTTTCCTATACCAATGTTCTATAATTAACATAGAATAACGTGACAAAATTTGTTCATTTTTATGTTAGTCTGGTTAGATGAGGTCATTTTTAAATTTTTTAAAATTTTTATTTATTTTTATTTTTGGGGGGATAGACTTCTTTTAATGCATTCACTATGTCTGCATTCTTCAAACAAGCATGTTTATTTTTATGATGGGAAAATGCCTTAATTTAAATAGACACGATGACTTTTTCCTTTTTTTTTTAATGATGTTCAGTTAGCCAGCATATAGTACATCATAAGTTTTTGATGTATGAGAGTTACAGAAGGGAGGGAGTTGGGGGGATGAGGTAACCGGGTGAGGCCATTTTTTTAAAAAAGAACTTTTCCAATTTAATTTTAAAGATTTACAAAATCAATGTTTTAAAACATACATGCATGGGGAGCTTGGGTGGCTCAGTCTGTTAAGCATCTGACTCTTGTTTTGGGCTCAGGTCATGATCTCACAGTTGTGAGTTCGAGCCCCGCATCGGGCTCTGCACTCAATGTGGAGTCAGCTTCAGATTATTTCTTCCACTCCCTCCCCCTCTGCCCCTCCCTGTGTGCACTCATGCACTCTCTCTAAAATGAATAAATAAAATCTTTTAAAAAACATACACACATAAGATGCTATAAGTTTTAGAGGTCTTACCTTTTGAAATACTTGTAAATTATTTCTTACAATGATCGCCACATTGAGCTACGGTAATGAGTTATAACATCAAAGTTTTGGATATCTCTTTAATTCACATATTCAGAGAGAAAAGAAAATTTCATCAATATCTAGTAGACGAGGCCATTCAACATATTTTTGAATGTTTCCATTAAGGGTCATACCTCAGAGATATTGTGGGTTCAGTTCTAGACCACTACTATAAAGTGAATATTGCAACAAAGCCAGTCAATTTCTTTTTATTTCCCAGTGCATATAAAAGTTATGTTGGTCTGCTAAGTGTGAAATAACATTATGTCCAAAACCCCCCAATATCCCAACCTTAATTTAAAAAAAAATGTTGCTGAAAAATGTTAACCATCATCTGAGCTTTCAGCTCCATCCTAATCACTGGTCAGAGATGGCCATGATGATATAATAATAAAGCTTGAAATATTGTGAGAATTATCCAAACATGACACAGAGACATGAAGTGAGCAAATGCTGTTGGAAAAATGGTACCCACTAACCTCAACCCAGAGTTTCCACCAACCTTCAATTTCTAAAAAAAATGCAGTATCTGCAAAATGCAATAAAGCAGAGCACAAGAAAATGAGGTATGTCTGTATCTATCAAAAACTTGTTTCTATGCCGTCTTTTTGTGTCACCAAATTCACAACAGACAACAACAGAAAGATATAAAAGATCTCTCCTCTGGAACATATGTTTCAAACAAGAAAGGACACACAAGGAGCTTGGTAGATGTTGATTTCAAACCATCCAACTATGGAAGTCAAAATTATGATTTTTTCCTCCTTTAGAAAAGATACATAATTGCATACTTACACTCAAATTGAATTCATGATCAAGCTCTACTGCCTAATAAGTAGTTATAGACAGTAATTTAGAGAGCCAGGCATGTGAGATGTATTGATTTAAACAAAAAGAAGCCCTTTGTACTATAATTCAAAAGGTGTGGGTAAAATTTTTACATCCCACTTTAAAACCCAAACCAAAACTAAAAGAACTGTCTTTCACAACAGAAATCCTTTTTTTTATAAATATAGCCCTTCGCATTAAGGAAATGCTCTCTTCATGATGTCATCTTTAAAATTTCATTGCAAAAATCTGTTATAGACGGCGGTACTCAGTTATTTGCTATTCAATACTAATTAAGTTACAATCTCACTCTTTTATGCAGTAGGAAGGACCTGGTACCAGAGGGGTGCTTTTCTACCAGAGCAGCTTTCCCAGAAAGGAAAATGCCTCTATAGGGAAACATTTATCCACCTCAAAGTTGTGTCTGGATGTGGCAATCCTCAATGGCCCAGTGGCATTGCCAATGTCTCAATTCTGTGGTGATGCAGTTGGTGTCAAAATCCCATTTGGACCTGCACAAATACGTTTCTATGATTTACTCTGAGCCCAAAGTCAGGAATTTGTTTCCCAGTGAGGGCGGCTGACACCTGGGAGGAAGATGGATTATAGGGTTTACGGAGATACAGACATTATCGGATCCAGAGAGAAAAGAGACAAGCAAGCACAGTTAAAGGAAACGGAAACCCATATTCAGAGGGTGTCCTGTGTCCTATTCAGTAACACCTGCTACAAATGTTTTGGTATAGCTTTGGCAATTATTGGTTGCAACCCAGTGTTCTCTTGAATATTTATCCTTTATTTGGTTTAGTAGATTGTTTACAGCTTAAGCATTTTCAACATTCTCGAATCTTTCAAAATCTTAGTTCCAGTTCATGATTGCTATTGCTTTCAGCAGCATTTATTACTTTAATTTTTAAAAAGAGAAGCCATTTAAGTCAGGGAAATACTGTGTGTGGGGGTGTGTGTGTATGTTTGTGTGTATGTTTGTGTGTGTGTGTGTGTGTGTGTGTGCGTGTGTAACATTTTGCCAGACAATGACAGTTATCATTTTGGCTGTTCAAATAATATTAATTATAAAAACATTTGACCTCAAAAATTTCATTTCCTGTCAAGTATTAAAAAAACTTATTTACTTGGGAAAAACAAAACAAAAGACCTGTAGAAAAGGTGGAATTAGAGGCCCAGAATAAACCATGTGGATCATCTAGACTCAATAAATTGCTCCTAGAGGCTGTAATATATTTATTTTTAGTAAAATATTGGAATTTCAGCTGGAATGTTAATATAATAGATTTTATCCATGGCCTCTTTTAGAAACCTAAGTCTAAAAAAAAAAGGAAGAAAGAAAGAAACCTAAGTCTTCAGCTTCCTGATCTAAAAAAAAATGTACAATTCCTGAATTTTAAATTATTTGTGAATTCTTATAGAATTAGATTGCAGATGACAAGAAATTTTTGAAAAACAAAAAAATGCGTGCACAATATTCAAACCTACCAACATTATAGTGATGGCAAAAGTGACAGTCATTTTCTCAGGTAGTCGAATATATTAGCAAAATCCTAGGCTTTTCTTATTAGCTAAATCTTGAAATTTACATTGAATATTGACTTGGAAACTGTTCCACTGATTGATTAATATTTATCGTTTGTTGATGCATGTTGTTCCCTATATTCTTGTTACACCTGTAACTTATATATCATGGTTACTGAAGGAAGAAATTTAAAAAAATATCAAGTGCTTGAACAACACGGCTTTGAACTGCACCAGTCTACTTATAAGCAGATTTTTTTTTAGATAAATACAGTACAATACTGTAAATGTTTTTTCTTATTATTTTCTTAACATTTTTTTCTATATCTTACTTTATTATAAGAATACAGTCTATTAAACATATAACCAAGTATGTGTTAATCAACTGTTTATGTTATCCGTAAAGCTTCTGGTCAACAGTAGGCTATGAGTAGTTAAGTTTTGGGGGGAATCAAAAGTTATATGTGGATCGTCAAATGCACAGGGTCAGTTTCCTAACCCCTGTGTGTTCAAGGATCAGCTGTTTTCTGGTAATAACAAATACCAGGGATAATATTTAAAAATAATAATAAATGAAATGACATCAGCCAATATTATAAAAATACTTTGTAGCTTATAAAGTGTTTTCGCATACTTCCCCACCTAATTATCTCCCTCTTATTAAGGGGAAAGCTGCTGAATCTATGAAAGATATACTTCCCTTCTTTTAAACAACTGTGTGACATTTTACAAAAGCCACTATAGTTTACAAATGCTAATTTCATGTTTGCTTTCTTCCTCAAGACCCCTTGGAAAATGAGAAATGTGCACAGGCACATAGGAAAAGTATCACCAGATCTCACTTAGGAGTGGAACTCCTTCAAACACCACACAGTACTCTAACATTTAAATAGCACTCATCAATTTATATTAAATAACATTTAAGGTCCAAGTAAAGTAGAATTATTAAAATGGCTCTAATTAAGCCCATCTTGACCAATTCTTACACTATTCAAACTAATTTAGCTCCCAATTAAAACAGTAATTGCATTCTATAGGATTGCTATTTAAAACAGTATTTTTTTTCAATTTAGTAATAATTTGAGAAACAGTAATATTGTGTACTTTAAAAATGTACTTTAAAAATGTATTAAAATGGAGGAAGAGTTACTATTTTTGAGAAGAGAAAGGAACACCTACTGGCCATGTACCTTTACTCTAAAAGAGTAATTTTTTTAGTGATTTCTTAAGAGAAATTAGTTGTTTTGTTATTTTTACTGTAATATACAAAGGCTTAAACAGTAAAAAGAAACAATTCCGAAGAACACTGTCTGCCTTTTTCCTCTTTTCTACGTAAACTGGTATTTGTTTCAACTACATTAAAATTCTCTTATGTTCACAAATCAGTCTAGATGCCTCATTCTTTGTGTAATTCAGCAAAGAAGGCCTGACTCCTCCATCAGTCCCAATAATTTATTTGAAAAGAACTTTGCATAATAAATGAAAACAGTTTTATTAGTTGTGCTTCATTCAGTAGAGGTAATATTCAACCTGAATAATGCAATTAAAGATGAGAAGAGAGTAATTTTCTGTAAACTGTCTATGGTGGCTTTCTCAATAGGAGTCATACACCTCCAACACTGTTGGAGTAGCAATTGGACATTCATCACTCACAGGTTTTAAGATCACCTTCTTTCCTTTAGTCATCAAAATGACTTAACCCAAGATCCTTCTTTGAAGCGTCATAGACCCACGGCATGGCTACACTTGATAAGAAGCAAAGTTGAAAGCAATATTCAGTGTCTGTCAATCAAATGCTTTCTTATTTAGTGTGGTCCTGTAACTGAAATATTGGAGGAAAAGCTTAACACCTGATTAGTTAGTCCTTTCTATTCAAGACACCTTATAGAAATGCATGGATGCATTATCCTAAGGACTATTCGGGATTATGGAGGTGCTATCAAATAAAAAACAAAACGGAAACATTCTGTTCGATCGTATTAAAATTTAGCTTCAAATTGAATAAAGGGCTTTAAAATGGAGAGTCAAAGATTCTTATAATTTATATTCAAAAACAATGCATGGTAATGATGACGTAGAACTACCAAAACAGCACAGAACTCCCCTCCCAGTTCCATTTTCTAAGCTTTCTAAAGTAATAAAATATACAAAACTCTATCAGATGACTGAAGAGGCTAAGATGTTCTGAAATACGGTGGTTGATTAAAGGCAAATTTGCTCTAATCATGTGTGTGCATTTATCAGCATGAGGTCTGAACAATATGCAGCATACCTTGACCCAAAAACAAACATGAAAAGCCCTGCTCCATACTGTGGCAGATGATGTTTTCTGAGTGGTAATTCTGATATTTGATGTATATTCTTTATTCTTTCTAAGTAACTTTGATTCTGCACCAGCCAAGATAGAGCCCTGAAAAAATACTTCAAAGCACTAAAATGCTGAAAGAATCTCCAGTGTCAAGTAGAAAAGAAAATTGCACCCATGTGCCTCACAAATAGTTTTTATTTCAATTCCATGGAAAACAATGTCTCAGCCCTGTGAAATTTGAGAGATACACAGCTGTCTCTTGGCGTTCCTTTCCATACATGGGATGCTAACTGACAGCATGTGGTTCTTTTTCCAAACAATTTTTTTGTTCAAATTGATATTAAGGAAGTCATAGGAAGATCATCCATAAAAATTAATCAAATTGAAAAAAAAATCAGTATCGCCAGTGAAATGAAGACAATAGGAAAGAATGTAAGGCATGTGCTGGTTACATGCTAGAAATAGGTAAATTTTACATACTTAAATGACTCTGTAAAAGACAGGAAATTGTTGAGAAAATTCAAGCAAAATGAAAAATATTACTTCAATTTACTAGATATTTCTGGCATACATATCTAAGAGCTGGAATCTTTTGAAAATAATAGTTTCTAATTTATACTTTGACTAAAATGTGCTTAATTTGAGACCAAATTTCAAAACATGAACCGCTGATGCTGTACGCTATGTGTTATAATTTGGCGTCCATTATTTGACCATCTTAGAATACCTGAAAACCCAACCTGGAATCGTGCTTTTGGTTGGCATTATCGCAAAAGATTTTTTTTTTTAAGATTTTATTTATTTATCTGAGAGAATGACTGAGAGAGAGAGAGAGAGAACGAGCGGGGGGGAGGGGCAGAAGGAGAGAGAGAAGCAGGCTCCCTGCTGAGTAGCGAGTCCAAAGCACGGCTCCATCCCAGGCCCTGAGATCATGACCTGAGCTGAAGGCAGATGCTTAACCGACTGAGCTACCCAGGCGCCCCTCACAAAAGGTTTCTTAAATCTTCACTGTACCCATAAAGATGTATAGTTGTATGATCTGAACAATGTTACTATTAATTCCTACAAAATCGCATGCCATAGTACAAAAGACATCTAAAAGATACTTTGTCCATACCTCCTCATGCTAGTGGTATTTGGTGATATGATCAATGTTATAATCCAGTTACGCAGGACAGTGGGCCAAATACAATTCAGTGATACTATTAGCTGTTAACAATTTCAGCGTGGTTTACGACATAGTGTAAGATTAGAGGGCAAAAAATATTGGTGCTTGGAGGCAGCTGTTAGCCAGCAAAGGAAAAAAGGAGAAAGGACATGAATCTGTTTGTACACCAGGTTCAACCCGCTTTTCCTGCTGTAGATGTTGCCTGAATTACTCTCCTGCCTGGCCACACACGCGGAAATGAAAAGTACCACAGGTGAGTATTTCCACACCTTGTGTACATAGAATGAACAAGGACTGAACCTGTGGGATGAAGCAAATACCCTTTAGCCTGTTCAAGTTTCCTCACAAGACTGCCAGTTTTACCCACAATTCTCTCCTTGGATAAGGATAAGGAGAAATTAGGGGCACCTGTTTGGCTCAGTCAGTTAAGAGTCTGCTTTCAGCTCAGGTCATGATCCCAGGGTCCTGGGTTCGAGCCCCACATCCGGCTCCCTGCTCAGTGGGGAGCCTGCTTTTCTCTCTAGTTCCTCCTGTTTGTGCTCCCTTTATCTCTCTCCGCCAAATAAATAAATAAAAATCTTTAAAAAGTGTCATTTTTTTTTTAAAAGGATGAGGAGAAATTAAACAAAAATGTAGTTTTAAGGGGTTCTACTCAAATGAGTTGGGATCTCTTTGGCTATTACGTATTTCTGGAAGGGCCAGTGACAGTGGAAAAAGGCAGACACACTTCACAGTTTTGAGCTCCTTGGCGCTGCTGTACTGAAAGTTACGCCGTAAAGGATGAGAACAAAATAAACCCAGGTGCTTTCCTTGGCACAGTACTACCTGGCAACTATTAGAATCTATATTTGTACATCAACTTTTAAGTGCCATTTTCAGCCTTATGAAATGTAACTGTGCTTGTCTCACCTTCTCTGCCATCCCTATCTCACACTATTATAAAACTGAGGGTAAGTTATGAAAAAATACCTTAAAATGTGCAAAGTGCTTTCCACACCTAGGTGCTAAAATAGTCTTCAAATGTACCGCGAGTCCCTTGCGTCCAGTCTCAAATGACTTTTGATCATAAACCACTATTACACCTAGCTAATAAATTTTCAAATGCCATGAATTTATGGTGATTCTACAGTGAAAATAACCATCCGTAGCCATCCACTCTTAAAAAAATGGTGACACCAATTTTTGCTAATTCTTTGAATTTCTTTGTAAGGAAAAACACAGGGAATGCACAAATAATGCATATGGGTGATTTATTAATCCAGGTGCCTACTTTCAAAGGAGCAAAGTCAGCCAAAAAGAAACAAAAAAAAAAAGGGAAAAGAAAGGAAAAGAGACTTTTTTTGTGGTAATATATACTGATGCGAAAAAAATTGCAAAATAATTTAATATAAACATAATGCATGTGCTTCTGAGATATGTGGACAGCATCTAGATATAAGTCATTTCATACTGATTACTTGAAATAATCAAGTCATTGTAGTAATCATTTAACTGATAATTTGAAAATTTTAATATAGTTTTAAAATGTACCTTTATATAAGTCTACAGCATTACTAAATTAAGTCTAAAATAGTACATATATATATACATATATATATATTACTCTTTTATATTTATATTTGATTGGGTTAACATCCAAAGGGAAATCTTATTTATATAAAAATTCCTATGATTCAGAAAGGGTTCAAAATCTAGACCTAATTTCATTGTTATTTAACTATTTTATTCTACTATTTCTATCTATGGAGTCTTTGTTTTTTTCCAGTTTCACTTTTTTCATTAATACTCTATGCAAGCAAAATATCAATATCTGCAAGCAAAAAAATTTTACCCAAAACCTATCAGGGCATTTTCATCCCAATATACACAATAGTCAACAACAAAGAAACTGTGTGCCACCGTTCTCTGGAGGTGAATTCTTCAGAGGCTTTGCACTGCCAATCCCCCAGAATCACAGTCACAGATAGTTTACAATGTTCTCATCAAATCTGGGTATAAAGCACCACACCTAGCTGCATTTTTACAAACAGCATACTTAAGTGAAAACAAAAAACAGCTCTATCACTTCTGCTTTTAAATCCTTACCACCAATGATTTAGCAACATTAATCAATGTGATAAATAATAAAATGACCTAGGAATCAAACAAAACACTGTAATTATATGTCAGCTTTTGTTTTTGGAAGTAATCATAGACTATTTTTTTTTTTAAGATTTTATTTATTCATTTGACAGAGAGAGAGAGCGAGCACAAGCAGGGTAAGTGGCAGGCAGAGGGAGAGGGAGAAGCAGGCTTGCCACTAAGCAGGGAGCCTGATGCCAGGCTGGATCCCAGGACTCTGGGATCGTGACCTGAGCCTAAGGCAGAGCTGAACTGACTGAGCCACCCGGGTGCCCCCAAATTAATTCTACTTGAAACTGTGAATCAGAAAACTTGGAAATAAGACAGAATTAAAAGAAAAAAGCTGAAATTATCAGAATGTGTAGTTTTCCAAATTCATGCTTGCTTGGGGACAATTTGAAATCTACCAGTAATTGGCCCAAATATAACAGGTGACAGAGAAACTGTATGGAAGAAGAAGGCAATAAGTACACAAAGTGAAAGTTTTTCTCTTTAGACAGGAAATGGTGATCCACAGCTTTGAATATCTTGGGTCCTGTTTTCACTCGTCACAAACTAACATGTAAAACAACCATTAGCGTTCAGATTAGCAAAAATCTCTCCTTCAACTTAACCCCAAACTGTTAAGCTTCTTCAAACTAGGAACTGATTTACATCATTTAAAATTATGGACTTCTACTTTATAACTTTATGTATTATTTAAGCCATGGTTTTAAATAAAAAAAAGAGGCATCATTTCTCATTTTAAATATAAATTATGTGAGCAACTTCCCTATTATATTCTGATGTGAAAATTGGCAATAATTATTTGCAACTCTATAATCTCACCAAATGGTGGCACATGTACCATGTTTTCTTTAGGTTGAGACTGTGAAATTCATTCCCAATATGACCAGCTTTAGCTGTTTGAAAGGAATGAAGATTTCCTTGCATTTATAAAGTCAAAGATTAAAGAAGTACTGGTCCAAAGACTAGAGCTATTTGAACTTCTCTGAAGTTTTTAACATCACATTTTTTTTGTTTTATTTCAATCAGTCACTAGTTATCTTTCCTTGAATTTTATAACAAAGTTTGATTTTTATACAGGAATATCAGCTCAGTATCAGCAAGAACACAATGCCAGTCTTTTTTTGCAGAGTAATGAACTTGGAAAATTAGTAATTTTCCTATTGAAATAATATTATGCATTTCTTAATTTACTCAATGTCCATTTATTCATCAAATACTTATTGAGTACTTAGACTGTGTCCAGTAGCATGGTAGAATTTGGGGAGAAAACTGTAATGAAGACATTCACTGTCACCGCTGCAAAGACTTAGGGAAAAGAAAGGCTGGATACCCTAGTGTCAAGGTTGATAAGTGAAACAGAACTGGGTGAGGGTGTATTCTAGTTGGGTTTTCCTTCAAAACCCAACTCATACCTTGGACCCAGACTATGGCACCTGCTCTGTCTTTTGGGAAGTTTTCAAAGTCATGCTGGTAATGTGATCATTCCTACACATAAGGTTATTTCCCTTTCTCCCAGTTTATTTTTGCTTTTTTCAGTTTTGGCTGTGTTAGAGATGAAATGATATAGCTTAGCAGCTTCTCATAGTCACTGCCTCAATACTTTGTATTGGTGTTTTACTTTCCCATGTTCAGACCCGTTCTGTGTGTTTTTTTTTTCCATATGATGAGATTTACCCCAGAATAGGGATTGTCAACCCTATTTAACTGATGAGAAAACTGAGTGTATTATTTGCCTGAGGTCAAAGACCTCCATAAATCCAGGTATTATCACTGTAAGTTTTTCTTCCTGTGTCACATAAATGATGCATTAAATAGGAGGCCACAAAATTTAAAATTCTAAGCAAAATGTACTTTTAAATAAGTAAATGTTTGCCAAAGGTCTAATATGTTCAAAAATGGTGGTTGCAAATAAACTGCAAGGCTTTACATAATTCAATCATGTATTAGAAACATCATTAACATAGAATATCAGGACAACCATTATTTGTCTTGAGAAACCAGCTTGCTTCCCCGCCTCCCCCCATCCGCCACTACTCCTCAAAAGATCTCCTCTGCTTTGTGTCAGCAGGGACAGGGTCAGGAGATGCCCCAGCCTTCTAGCTCAGAATATAATATGCTGGAAGTTTCCTTTCTTTCCTGACCTTTGTAACCAAGAGAACCAAACTGGAGACTAATGGGTGAGGGTATCTTTGGTTCCTACTCTGCCTACCTCAGCCCTCATTCTTCTGATTTCTTTCATCTGACTTGTTCACTATTAATTTTGTGTAAACTAGCATCAGAGATCCATTGTCCAAGGTAGTGGCTAAAATTTCCATAAACCATTTTCAACATGCAAATAATGAAGTATGAGGCAGAGGTAATAACAGGTTTCAGATCCCTAGATTTGGCTTTGGTCAAGTTATACAAACTCTTTAGTATTCTCAGTTGTGAAATAGTACTGCAAGCAAATACTTCATAAATTGTTACGGAGATTACAACAGTAATATTGTGCAAAGCCACTACTGAGGTATATGGCATACAGTCGGCACACAATAAAAGGTAGCTAAACAATTCCACAAAGTCGCCATCCGTCCCTTCCATCCCTTGCCTGGAACAATGAGCCCCTGACTCCTTGCAGGGGTTCTTCAAAGCTGAAAGTCACACTGGAACAAACCAACGTGAGTGGTACCTTTGGTTATGTAGGTGCAAAGTAATTAGATTCCCCAGGAGTAAAAGTAGGGTTTAAGGGTTTTTTTGTTTTTGTTTTTTGTTTTTCGGTTTTATTTTGTTCTGTTCTGCTTTGCCTCAGGCCAAGCCAGGAGCTTAGCTGTGTAGGGAGATGAAGTTGTGTCTCTGTATACCCTTTACTCTGTATGCCTTGGTCTTTGTAGTAAATAAAGGGTTGGTGTTAAATTTGCCTGGGTGTCTAGCACTCTTCAGGGAGGAAAGGTTTCATAAACCAAATCCCTTCTCTTTATATTCATTATGTTTAAGCCTTATTACATCCACCTAAGAGGTCCTGACAGAAGTCAAATGTTAGTAAAAGTCAGGCAGAGTTTAGAATACCCTCAAAAAGGATGAACCATGAGAGACGATGGACTCTGAGAAACAAACTGAGGGTTCTAGAGGGGAGGGGGTGGGGGGATGGGTTAGCCCGGTGATGGGTATTAAGGAGGGCACGCTCTGCATGGAGCACTGGGTGTTATCTGCAAACAATGAATCACAGAACACTACAACAAAAACTAAAAAAAAAAAAAAAAAAGATAACAATTAAACTTACCCCATGGGAACTGGAAAAAAAAAAAAATGAATACCCTCAAAAAGGAAGGACTGCAGACCAGTGACCAAGGATCAGCATGCAGAGACAAAGGAGTTCTGAAGGGAACCTGTGGAGACATCACGTATGCCCTCTGGAAGTACCTTCATCACTCTGGGATACCACAGGGAAACAGACTTGAATGTGTTTCTGAGAAGCTCTATCAGTGGGGGGGGAGCTGTGTCTGTGGTGCTCTAGGCTCACTGAGGTATTAGGAACCCCCGGGAGAGCAGCGGAGGGGGTGTTGTTGGCAGGTTCACGCATGGAATTCCTATTTCTTTTCTTTCCAGTGATAGAAAACAGAATGGACCCTTTGAACTGAATGTGTACTTGGGCAATGTGGGTGGGAGTGGAAGCTTGTAAGAGGAAGGCCAGTTTGGGCCGGTAATGGTAATTGCTAAGTGTGATTGTTAGCTAACTAAGATGACGAAAGAAACATTACCTAACACTACCTATTGGCTATCATTTTAAATACTGGTTTTCCATCTGTTAAGGCTCTAACTTATTTATGTCCAATTGTACAACAAAAAATAGCTTATACTAGTTGTTGATAGGAAATCATTCAAAATATGTTTAAAATACCTTCAATGTTTACAGTACATTAAGAATTTTCACTACTTAGGTGACAGATTAACCTAGAGAAAGTCTTCATTAGGACACACTGAGTACA
>NW_027397079.1:12321517-12350458 GCF_003265705.2 Callorhinus ursinus | reverse complement strand
TGACAGATTAACCTAGAGAAAGTCTTCATTAGGACACACTGAGTACATTCCAAGATTATATATATGTATGTGTATATCTATTATATGTATATATTTATAGAATATGCAATATATAATATATAAATATATAACAAATATAAGTATATTATATATTATACATATTTCACAGAATACTGTGGAAAATTCAGATTTATAGATTTTGGACAATTTTTTTTTCTAAACACAGATTAATTTGGAATTTCAGTGGTCTTGTCATCTTCCATACCTGATTCTATGGAGTGTTGAGAATATACTAGTGTGTGATATTGTCCAGTGTCTGCCATAAATAAGAGTCTAATCATAATTTATCCTAAAATGTGTACTCTGCCATCAGTCTTAAATATGTAAAATATATTCGAGGGGTGGGGGAATGGGGTAACTGAGTGATGGACATTAAGGAGGGCATGTAATGTAACGAGCACTTGGGTGTTATAAGACTGATGAGTCAATGACCTCTACCTCTGAAATAAATAATACATTATATGTTAATTGAATTTAAAGAAAAATAAATAAATTAAATATATTATCTATCAGCATAGAGAAAGACTTAATATTTTTACCTAGGTATATTTCTAGGTCTAAAGACTTGCCCTCATGTCCAGGAACTTGCAGAAGCCACTGGGTAATTTATGTTATTTTTCTCATATTAAATCAGTGCCTTGGGGAGGGAACAATCAAACACAATGCCCACCAGAGGGATTAAAGCTAAAATCTGTGCAGGGTTCAGACATCACGATGCTGGTTCCTCCCAATGCCTTCTACCTGTCTTTACAGCTTTCTCAATGCCTGACTCCTATCAGGTCTGATCACCCTCCCTAAAGACACCTATTCTTTGCTTTTGGTCCTGCAGTTATGAGCAAATGATTCTAACAGTAGTCATTCTGCATATACCCTGATATTGGCAAACAGGCTTATTGGGATTGGCAGTTCTTTCCCTACCTTGAGTGAATTTCGAGCTGCCGGGCGTGTTGCCTATTTTCAATAGCTACTCACAGCCTTGGCTTGTGACCTCCAAAAGCCCTTTAACAATGAATCAGTAGGGTGGCAGGAGGAGCATGAGACCCCTCACAGACAAAAGTGCCCTTGAATGCAGACTCTGTGCCGGGTTCAGTGCTGGGGGTGTGTGGGAGGGGCCAAGGGCTTAGCTGTGTAGGAAGAGCTTGTGTCTCTGGTTGTACACCCAGCAGGACAAGTGAATGAGTTCACACGAGGGTTCTGTCTGTTAAGCCTGCTTTAACAGAATGCAGCAGACTGGGAGCCTTATAATTGACAGAAATTTCTAGGGTCTGGGGGCTAGAAGTCCAAGAAAGAGTTCCAGCACAGTCAGGTTCCCACCAGGGTCAGGTTCTGGTGAGAGCCCTCTTCTGGGTTGCAAATGATCATTTTCTCATTGTATCACCACACGGCAGAGAGAAGGCAAGAGAGTCCTCTGTGGTCGTTCATGAGGGCCTCAAGCTTATGACCTAATCACTTCCCAAAGCCTCCACCTCCTGATGCTATCACGCTGGTATTAGCATTGCAACATAAGAATATTGGGGAGACACAAACATTCAGTCCACTGCCGTCTCCTAGACAAGATCTATCTCTGCAGGTGAGAGAGTCTGCAAGCCTAAAATCAAGAAATGCTAGGTCAGAACAGATACTCATCCTGTCTCATTTTACTACCACAGTATCAACCTGCTGTCTCCTAGGTCGTCTGCAGCCTTGGCATATTTAAGGTCTCACATCCATGAGCTCATTCCTTCCTTCAGTTCTGTCACAGTGCTTCTTCCAAGATAAAAGTTGGTTTATAATTTCATTATATTAACGCGCCTGAGATCTTGGAATATTTTGTTCTCTACTTGATTTAAACTATCCTTACAGAAATCTTATATGTCTAAATTTATTTCTTTATATCACTAATAACTGAAAGCTAGAGTCACTGGTTTTTGTTTTGTTTTGTTCTGTTTTCACTCCTCACTCAGTAGTTTATCTGCAATTAAAAGACTATTTTCTCGCTCAGTGTTAGACCGCTTTATAACACAGGTATTAGGAAAGTATCTAAGGTATTAAAATTCAGAGAATATACAGTAAGGGCTAAAAAAAATAAAATCTTTTCTAATACAGCTTGAAAAAGAAATACAGAGTTTGAAGGTAGCCTTACTTTTGTTCTTGATAAATTTCAGTGAGCTCTCTGATAAGCCATAGAGAGCATTTTTCCTGAGAAGCTCTGCTGTCTCTGTCTCTAAATCATTCTGTATGTCAAGATAAACTTATCTATATATCACAAAGCCTCTCTGAAATACAGCTTACTCAGGAAAAAAATGCTATCTTAATGTATTATGTTATAATTAATCACACACAGTTCAGAAAGATAAAGGGTCTTTTGCAAAACAAGGAAAATACAGAGGGTAAGATCCAATAAAGAATCGGTACTCTCCATGAGTTTAGAATCTGTTCCTCTGATGCTTCTTAATCTAGAAGGCTAGAGGATACTGTTGTAATCGCTAAAGGAATTTTATGCTTCCTACTAGAACTGTTTTTCCCCGGCTAAAGAATTAGGTGATTAAAGAGGTTTACACAGTGCATCGCTGTGGTCTAATAAGGATTTGCACTTGATGCTACTAGTAAATGAAATTCACAGGGGAAAATCTGGCTCATATGGGCTTTTACATAAAGGCAAAACAATCCGTCACTCGGGGGTGGGAGGGGTGTAAGAGAGAGAACTAGTAGTACCAGATGCTGAAAAGCCAAATTACCATCCAGCTGATGGATTTGTTTTGTTTTGTTTTTGTTTTCCAGTGGCTACTTAACACATACACACCCTATTGTCTGAAGAAAATGGACTTTAATCTTTGCACCAGTCTTAATCTCCTGGGGAATAGGTTGGCTCCAAGAGTAGAAAGAACCAGGGCAGAAGGTGGATAAGCCCATCTACTCATCATAACTAAGACTTGATTGAACTGTGTAGTCTTAAAATTGTGTGGGCGTTTGCTCATTCCATCTTTCCTACAGCTACTGTTTCCTTCCCTATCATTAGCATCACCTTTGGCTTTACTGGAATGCAAAGGAAACATACTGGCTAAGTGTGAATGTATCCACCTTTCCAGGCTGACATCCTTGTCTTAACTCTTGTCCTAAATATTTAATCATACTCCTATGTTATATCACTTGCAAATACACTAGCCATTTCCGCTTTTTCTTTTTATACTATGAAGTCCTCAAGGGAAGGGCTTTTAGATACTACAAGTGCTTCTGCATACTAGGCACTGTCTGCTTGTTGAGAAAATGAATGACCCGATGACATTTAATCTAAAGAGCAAAAAAGTGTACTTCTCAGTTATGAAACACACGTTTTCACTCAGTTGTCATCACGGATAGACTGAAATATGTCCCATGATTCTATTTATCTTGCCTTATTTCTAAGAGCTTCAATTGCTAGAAGGTTGTCAATCAGCACATACTTCCCGGAACACGTTTTCTAGATAGTGTTGTATCTAAGCTGCAAACTCCCCCATTTGACTTTAATTTCCCAGCACATAGCTTACTACCCAGCATGCCATGTGTGCTTCTGGTTAAGTTCAATTTGTAACCTAATGAGCGGATACCAGGCATAGTGGTTAATATATTTGTCAATACGTTGGAAAGTAATTCCTAGCGCATGAAGTAGTCATATGTCCAAAAAAAAAAAAAAAAAAAGACTACTACTAGCTGTTCAACAAGTTAACTAATTTATGTCATACTGATTCCATTTTAGGTGCAGTAGAGTCAGGCATGAGAAGTCCAGTCACGTTATAAAAGCTGCCCTTACAAGTGACAGGATCTTCGGTGATAGTACTCTAACTAGGGAAACTTCTTAGAGTAGAAGCCCGACTCATGGGGTCCTGCATTGTCAGGCTCCTCCCGCAGTGCCTCAGATCTCTGGACTGATCCCGAAACACGTGGGTCGAGCCAGGAGCAGAGAGCCATTCAAATGAGTCTGCTGGTGTGTGGAAGATCAGTGAGTGTGCCTTTGAGTTTTGTTCTGCCCACCTGCCTCCTGTAGAAGGAGGAGATCACAGGCACCGCAGGATCAGTGAATAGCATCCCACGTTATGGGAAAGTCAGAATCTCCAGGAGGGTGGGTACTGGTAGAGACAGTTAAAGATAGGCACTTGGGAAGTGATGAAGTACAAAGGGGGGGGGTGCTGAATCTGCTTTGTTGTTTAAAGAGGAATTTGGTAAGATCAAAATAGGTTGGGAAGCTAATAGATTGGCCGAGTATTACTGAGGAAGTGTTGGGGAAGTATTGGGTAGAGGGTATCTGGCCCAATGATGACAGCATGGATTCAAATCCCAGCTCTGTGACTTGTGAGCTATGTGGCCAAGGTAAGTTACCCCTTCATGCTACAGTTTCTTCAACTGTGGCAGGGAGAGAATAGCAGCTGCTACTATCATAGATCCCTTGTACAAAGTCAGTCAACATTTATCAACTACCTGGAACAATGCATGGCATGCTGTAACAATTTGCATGAAGGGTAGCAAACATTTCCAGGTTCTTAATACATTAAAGAGACAGTCAAGAGTATGCCTAGGGGTTTGACTGACTTCATTTTTGCACCTCCATAAAGTGATGTGACAGAATCTTCTACCACCAGACATTTGCCCGACCATAAGGAAGAACATGCATGTTCACTTGAGAGGGCTGAAAGAAAAAGCTGGGCACTGAGTCACAACAGATCCGATTAAAAAGAGCCAGAATCAAAGGCAAAACACTAAGTACTTTCTCTTAAAGACACTTGTGAATTATCATCAAAGATGTCAAAAGAATATAAAGGTAGGAAGCACAACACTGAGCCCGTAGGGTCCATCGCCAGCATCAATAATCATCCCTCATGGCCACTCTTGCTTTCTTCCATTCATATCCCCCTCTCCTATCTACCAGATTACATTCAGTATCTATTCTTAAATGAAAAACTATTTACGAACATATTACCATTAAAATATCCAAAATTAATAATAACTAATATCATCAAGTATCCAGACACCTTTTTAAAAAATTATTTTTTAAGTGGGAGAAGGGAGGTGACCTCTGATCCTGTGCTTGCTTACTATTTACAATTTGGGTGTTGACTTATTTGGCTCCTGCTGTTTTCTAATATGTGGTATCAGTATATAGCCATATAAAATATTTTCTCAAGTTAACTAATTATCAGGTTGGAAGGAACAGAGGGTGGAGATCTAAAAATACAGAAAAAATATTGCAATCTGATAGGGGACAGGGAAAGCAAGCATAAGGGGGAGGAAGAAGCATGGGACTGTGGCAGGGCCGGGCAGTGCGCAGAGGTGAGAGTAGTGGGCTGGGGCAGGAACATCACAGCTGGATGACCTCCACAAATGACATAGGTCTGGCATTGGGAGAAATGGCGAGTATTTGGCTGGGGAGAAAATTAGTAAGAGTTTCCTAAATAAGAGGCAGATGTTCTTATTGGTTTTTGTTGTTGTTTTTGAAGAAAATGACCAAAAAAAAAAAAAAAAAAGGTATGTTACCATTAATTTAAAATTACTCGATTTTTTTTCATTAAAGGAGTTATCGGGGTATAAAAATGACATTGCATTATATACAGAATGAATAAAGATAGGTTATTACTATAATTCTACATGTGTATGTATTTGTAAACATTTGCATATATATTTACAAATGTTTGCAAATGTTTGTATGTTACAAACCATATATTTATATATAAACACATAGTTTTATTTATGCTTATAACATTGGCATATACTATATTTAAATTTGTTATATATCTATAAAAGATGCACAAACATTTATATATAGACACACATATGTAGAATTAAACTGACCTGATTTGGAATCCCAAGTTCCTTAATTGCTATATGGTCCTGAGCAAGTGATTTCTAATGTTGCCTGTTTCCTCCATTAAAAAATGGGGATAGGAGCAGATTATCTGCAAGATTGCTGTTGGACTGAATGAGGTAACAAAAATCTAAGTGCTTAATTCAGCGCCCAGTCCAGATAGAATAAAAATATTTGTCAGAAAGCAGGAACGCCATTAGAAGTTGAGATGTAGTTGTGGCTCATACTGCTAGTATTTCTCTACCTTCCACCCAGCTTCTCTCTGCCTGATGCCACCTCAGAAGAGAGAAATGGAAACCGGGGGCAAAGAAAAGGTTAACAGAAACAACGACCAGATATTCTAAGAAGGCAGTGGGGACCTTGAGAAACAACAGGAGCGAAGGGATGGAGCAATTATGTGGGCAGTGATCTTCGGTCGGTGCCTTAACCCCGTGCCTCTCTAGAAGAGAAAAAAACTAAAATAAAACTATATAAAGATTTTCTTCTTTTAACAGAATTCCCCATAAAGTAGATTTGGAGCAAAGTGCAGACAAAAAGAAATCACAGAAAGAAACTTTGTTGAAATCACCCTTAGCTAAAAGTAGGCTCCAAAGATTGATCTGAAAGGAAATATCCCAAGAGATGGAAATCAACAATTAGTTGGGCATGCTTTTTGTTTTGTTTTGTTTTGTTTTGTGTAGGCACACAGTACTTTACTTCAAATAACTGGATTAAGTAAAATAATGTACTCCTTGAAACTAAAGATTGTAAAGCATATAATGCTTATTAAGTGATGTTTCTAAAACGTATAAAAGGTGACAGATGGAGGTATTTATAACAGCAGGATGACCTAATACAGCCATTTTCTCGGGTTATAACGGTGTTCTTATTTAGAAAAGAGATTAATTTCCAAAAGATGAGGAAAGCGGCCCATGCAAAATGATGCATTTTGCAGAGGTTCCATTTATAACTTGTTAAACTTTGAGAGAGAACCATTTAAAGACCAGAAAATATCATGAACATGCCTTAATAGTTCATTAAAGCTCTGGGACTGGTCTAGAGATCCACTTGTATTTCAGTCAGTCCTCAAGATATCAAGTAGTGGAAGGAGGAAAAACTGCGATAACCTTGAAAAACCTCAAATAAATCGAGTCTATAAACTTTGAGGCCTCTTTCATGGAGATTGCAATACTTTTTCCTCTTTCTTCCTTTTTAATAGATGGCCTGAGTTCGAAACAAAACGGAAAATGGCTGATTTATCATGTTTCTGAAGGCAGGAAGATTGAATCCTTTGGTGAAAAAAATTCAGTGTAATGCACAGAGACTAATATTAATTACTAATTTTATGCAAAATGACATGCCAAATTAATTACTGGTGAGCTATTTTAGTGGAAATATGCCAGGATTCAGACTGTTTTGGGCCGAGTGTCTTGGTAATAAATATATAACACACTGTGGGATATTCCGGTTGCTCTGGTCAGTCGTTCATTTCATTTGATCCCAGGAAACTAATTTTTGTTGCAGTCAGCTGTAACTGATTGCAGACAGTTTTTTTTTTTTCTTAAAACCAGGCACCCCTAATGTACATTTTCCTATTTGCTTTCCATCTGATTGTACCTCTATCAGAGAAATCAGTAAGCTACAGTACCTGTGTTTGTTGCCGACCGCTTGCTATCTGCTAATCACTTAGATTTAATCTAATCTGCCTGAGGTTAACTGTTTAAAATATGACATTTCTATGGTGAAAAATCACTTTGAATCTCATCTAAAAGCAGTGTGGACTATATTAAAATTTCCCCCATTAACAACTAAACTGTTCCATTCAAGTACAGTATTTTATAAACCAGTAACATGACTGGTTTCCTGAAGTCTTATCCTAAAAGACTTCTTTTCCTGCTCCCAAACCTGGGGTTTCAGAATAATGTAAATAGGATAGGTTATGAATTTTAGTATGGAGTCACAGTTTATTACTATATTATTCAAAATATACATGGGTACCTAGCATTATTTTATTATATTAATTGTGGGTAGAATTTTTAAATAGCAGAATTCCTAAGTTACAGTAGCTTTTAACACTAAAAAGAGTTAATGATTTGATTTTTTTTTCTTTTACAAAAACACCATGGATTACAAAATGAAATCACATAATCTATGTCCAAGCACAAATTCAAACCGATTTCAATAATACACTTAAAAATGCATGCAAAATGTTTAATTGTTAGGCTGAAATTAAAATGGGTAACTTTCAAAGACAGTTTTTATAGAATCTTTTAGCATTACATTATCCAATGGTAGCCACTAGCCATCTAGGGCTATTTTAAATTTAAGTTAATTAAAAAGTTAATTCTTCAATTGTGCTAGTCACATTTAAGCAGTCAATAAGCCACAGGGGCTAGTGGTTACTGGACTGCACAGTTCAGACTTACAGAACATCTCTATCATCGCAGAAAGTTCTACCTGACAGCACCATCCTAGAACATTACTTTGTTTTTGTAACGTTTGAATTATAATATACACTAATCTGACACTTATAACACTCAAAATAAAAGTGACCACTTATTGAGGACCTGTATGCCCTGTATGACAAGTATTACACTTGGTGTAGTAGCAGGACGCCCAACTTAAGATCAGTTGGACATTTGTCTGCTTAAAAACTGTCTTAACAAATGACTTCATTTTGAGAAAGACCAATCATTTTTTTTTCTTTGATAACCTTTAAAGAGAATTTATTTAAAAGCAGAATTCTAAAGAATGTGGCAAGGCCTTCGATCAGGGCTCACATCTTACTCCACATCACAGAATTCATACTTGGAGAAATCATACAAATGTAAAGAAAGTGGCAAAGCCTTTAACTGGAATCCAGTCCTTACTCATAATCCCAAAATGGACACTGGATTTAAACCCCACAATTGTAATGAATGAGAAAAGACCTTTGTTTTGTTTTTTTGTTTATTTATTTTTTGTTGTTTCAAGTTTTTATTTAAATTCTGGTCAGTTAACATATAGAGTAATACTGGTTTCAGGAGGAGATTTTAGTGACTTATCAGTTACATACAACACCCACTGCTCATCATAAGTGCCCTCCTTACTATCCATTCATTTAGTCCATCCCCCATCCATGTCCCTCCAACAACCTTTGTTTTAAACAAGACCTTTGTTTTAAATATATACTTTAGAAACTACCAGAGTACATAAGGGAAAGTAATTTTGAAGATGTAAAAATACAGAACAGTATTTAATTGAAAATCAAATGTAAATAAAAATTACAGAATTCACAATAAAAAAAAGAATTTTCAATACCAAAATAAGAATGTTATGTCTACCCAGTATAAACAGATTATGATAGTCTTTTATCTGTATGTATATTAAAATCAAAAGCTAATGAAAATTCCACAAAACCACAACTAGGAAAAAGACAATAACAATTAGATTGAAATAATAATAAACTAGTGAAGTGAATAGAATACCTTCCAAGGATTGATTATATAAGTGTGTGTGTATGTGTATGTGTGTATATATATATATGTGTGTGTACCTATATGTATATCTATATGTATATATATGGATATCTATGTGTATCTATATGTATCTATATGTATAACTATGTGTATCTATATGTATATATATGTGCATCTCTATGTATATCTATGTGTATCTATATGTATATATGTGCATCTATATGTATATCTATGTGTATCTATGTATATATATGTATCTATATGTATCTATATGTGTATATATGTGTGTATCTGTATGTATATCTATGTGTATCTACATGTATATCTATGTATATCTATATGTATATATGTGTGCATCTATATGTATATCTATACGTATATATATGTGTATATATGTGTGTGTATACATATATAAACACACACACAAAGGATTATAATTTAATTTCATTCTACCGTACAACTTTGTTTTCACAAACTTTCTAATTAGACCTAGTTTTTTTGTACTTGAGAATTGTTTCATTAAATATTCTTTCTCTTTTATATGTCTCCACGTCTTTCTCTCTCTACATAATATAGAAACAATAAACACACTAGGTTTTCAAAGCAAAATTCTAAATGACACCAATTATCATATACTTTATTTCTCAGTGTGCTATATTTAATACCTTATAATGTTTAAACATCTAAAATATATTCACTTTATAAGAACCATTTTATAAAATATTTCATATTTTTAATATGCTTCCTTTAACAATTTATTTTTTTGTGTAACAAAGTTAAAATAACCTAACTTAAAATATAGGGCCGATATATCTGTGCAAGTTGGCACCATACAATTTATAGTTCCTGTGAATGGCACCTCCTAGAGGTATGCAGTGCAAAGCTGGGCAAAGCCACTCACTTCTGTGCCCAGCCACTGAAAATATGTCCTCTTCTCCTTTAATTTCATTTATTTAGCATTTCTGGGTGATATGGCACTCTGTGTACTAGGTATCAAGAACAAAATATGCTCATTAATGAGATACACTGGTCTTTAGTTCTGAAGCTGAAAGTCTGTGGCAGGTATATTTCCATGCCTGGGATCCCACTACATTTAAGTGAATATTCTGGAGTACCTCAGAGCAACCTCATTTATGTATTCATTAATTTATTCATTTAAAAAGTATCTGGGTACTTATCATATACTAGGTTTTGGTCTAGGAGTAGAAAGAATAAAATAGTTCTTGCCTGAAGGTTCTTAGAGAATAAGAGAACAGAGATACAGAAAGAAATGATTAAAAGACATTACTACAACTTCAACCAAGTGGACATGTGCAGGCTATTAAGGAAGTACACCGTAGGATTGCCTAAGCCATTACAATGGATAATTACATAGGTGTCAATAAAAGTTTCTTTGAGAAATATTTATCTTAGAGAAATACCAGAAACCAAGCAGGAATTAGCGTATAAAGTGTGACTAATTAAGAGCTTTCTAGAAAGATGTCTAAGCCTAGACATGAAAGAGAAACATGGCACTGTTTTTCAAGGTTACTCTAGACTACAACAATTTATGTTAATTATTAATCATTATGTCTCGTTTATTTGACAGGAAGTCCTCTCAATACCCATTTGTTTCCTCCTTTCTTTATAAAATGGAATCTTAGACAACCTAAAAGAAAAGGATAAATTCCTAGAAAATTACAACCTACCAAGACTGAATCATGACAAAACAGGAAATCTGAACAGACCATTTACTAGTAAGGAGATTGAATCAGTAATCAAAACTTCCCAACAAACATAAGCCCAGGAAACAGCTTTACTGCTGAATTCTGTCAAATTTTCAAAGAATAACTAAGACCAATCTTTCCTGAACTCTTCTAAAAAGTAGAAGAGGAGGAAAATCTTACAAAACTAATTTTACTTTTTTTAAAGTAGAGCTATATTAATTTTTTTTAAAGATTGTATTTATTTATTTGAGACAGAGAGAATGAGAGAGAGAGAGAGAGAGAGAGCACATGAGAAGGGGGAGAGGGTCAGAGGGAGAAGCAGACTCCCCGCTGAGCAGGGAGCCCGATGCGGGACTTGATCCTGGGACTCCAGGATCATGACCTGAGCCGAAGGCAGTTGCTTAACCAACTGAGCCACCCAGGTGCCCCACAAAACTAATTTTATAAGGCCACCACAACTCTGACTCAAAAACCAGACAAGGATGCTATAAGAAATGAAAATTATGGGCCAATATCCCTAATGAAACACAGATGTGTAAGTCCTCAAGAAAGTATCAGCAAACCAAACTCAACAATACATCGAAATAATCACACACCATGACCAAGTGGGATTTACTTCATGGATACAAGGATGGTTCAACATCTGCAAATCAGTATAATATAGCACACTAGCAAAAGATAAAAATAATATGATCACCTCAATAGATGCAGAGAAACATTTGATAAAATTCAACATCCATTTATGATAAAAACTTTCAACAAAGTGGATATAGAGGAACCATACCTCAACATATTAAATCACATATGACAAGCCCACAGCTAACATTATACCCAATGAGAAAAACCTTGAAGCTTTTCCTCTAAGATCAGGAACAGGATGCCTACTTTTACCACTTCTATTCAACACAGTATTGGAAGTCCTAGCCAGAGCAACTAGGTAAGAGATAAAATGCATCCAAATTGGAAAAGAAGAAGTAAAACTGTCACTAACTGCAGATGACATGACATTGTATATATTTAGAAAAAAAAAAAAAAAAACAAAACCCTAAAGACTCCCTTAAAAAATCTGTTAGAACTAATGAATTCAGGAAAGGTGCAGAACACAAAATCAATACACAAAAATCTGTTGTTTTGCTATATACAAATAATCAACTAATAGAAAAACAAACAATATCCCAATTTATAGTTGCATCAAAAATCATAAAATACCTACAAGTAAATTTAACCAAGGAGGTGAAAACCTATATGCTGAAAACTACATGACATTAATTAATCAAGGATGACACAAGTAAATGGAAAGCTAGACCATGCTCATACATTGGAAAAATCAATATTGGTAAGATTTCCATACTACCTAAAGTAATCTGCAGAACAACAGAATTCCTATCAAAATTTCAACGGCATTTTTCAAAGAAATACAACAAATAATACTAAAATTTGTATGGAACCAACCACAAAAATCAAAACAACACCCAAAAGCCAAAGTCATTTTGAGAAAGAACAAAGCAGGTGGCATCATGCTCCCTGACTTCAAACAATATTACAAAGCTATAGTAATTAAAACTGCATGATACAGGCATAAAAACAGATACACAAATCCATGGAACACAATGGATAGCCCAGAAATAAACTGACACTGTATGGTCAATTAACTTATGACAAAGGATTCAAGAGTATACAATGGGGAAAGACCATTTCTTCAATAAATGCTGCTGGGAAAACTGGATAGCCACATGCAAAAGAATGAAACTCTTACATCATACACAAAAACTAACTCAAAATAGATTGAAGACTTGAATGTAAGACCTAAAACCATAAAACTCTTGGAAGAAAATATAGATGGTAAGCTCCCTGACAATGGCCTTGGTGATGATTTTTTTTTTTTTTAATCTGTCACTAAAAGCAAAAGCAACAAAACCAAAAATAAGCAAGTGGGACAACATCACACTAAAATTCTTTTGTACCGCAAAGGAAACTATCAACAAAATGAAAGATAACCTACTGAATTGAAGATATATTTGCAAATCATATACCTGATAAGGGGCTAAAATCCAAAATATATAAAGAACTCATACAACTCAACAGCAAACACAAATATACAATCCGATTTAAAACTGGGCAGAATATTTTTTCCAAAGAAGACATACAGATAGCCAATAGGTCCATGAAAAAAAAAATGTTCAGCATCATTAATCTTCAGGGAAATGCAAAGTAAAATCACCTCTCACCTGTTAAGATCACTAGTATCAAAAAGACAAGAAGTAACAAGTGTCGACAAACGTGGAAAACCGAGAATCCTTGTGCACTGTTAGTGTGAATGTAAATTAGTGCGGCCACTATTGAAAATATTATGGAAGTTCCTCGGAAAATTAATAGAACTCCTAGATAATGCTGCAATTCCACTTCCGGGTATTTATCAAAAGAAGGCAGAAACACTACTTGAAAAGGTACGTGCACCCTCACTATCACTGAAGCATTCCTTATAATAGCTAAGACGGGGAAACAACATGAGTGTTCATCAATGGATGAATGCATAAACTGTGAGATATTTATACACACAATTGTGAGATATATACACACACACATACATATACACACACAATGGAATATTCTTCAGCAATAAAATAGAATAAAATCTTGTCATTTGCAACAACATGGATGGACCTCAAGGGCATTATGCTAAGTGAAATATGTCAGAGGAAGACAAATACCATATTGTATCTCATATGTACAGAATTAAAAAATACATAAATAATAAAAAAATAATAAAAAGCTCATAGATACTGAAGAGACTGTTGATTGCCCAAGGTGGGGATAGAGAGTAGAAGTAATGGATGAAGAATGTCAAAAGGTAAAAAGAAAAAGATGCAGTTGATGTAAAACAGACGTGGAAATTTTGAATCATGTTCAAAATATTGACTCTATTAAAAATATGTGGAAGGTAACATAATTACTTTTTCTTTTCTTTTCCATATTTTTGCTTTTGGCTCAGTTTTGCTCTTCCCTTTCCTCCCAAAAACTTAGAATGCCTTTGTAGTGTACTTTCTTTACCTTGCTCTGAGCCAAGAAAAGCTACTTTTAAACTTCCCCTAAAAAATAAAATGGAATCTAAGATTTTTACCTGGCCACATGGCTGACCATTTAAAGAGTACTAATCTGTAACAGCAGTGAATAAGCCATTGAGATCTAACACACAGTATGATAAATATAAATAATATTGTAATATAATGATGTGATGTGATACACGCTTCAGGGGCAATCATATGACAACATACAAATGTGTCAAAGTAACACACTGTACACTTTCAATTTACAAAATATAACACGCTAAATTTATCATATAAAAAATTTTTCAAAAAATAATAAAGACTATCTCTCCCAGACCCCCTTGCAACTAGGTATGGACACAGAACTAAGTCATGGTCAGTGGTATATGAGAAGTGAACTGTGGAATTTCTAGGCCATATCTTTAAAGAGGGAAGGCATGACTTTTCTCTCTTTAATGCCATCTGGAATGCAGAAGGATGGTCATATGTGGTGCAGCTATCTTAGAATCATTAGATTAAAGCTGCACATTGAGGATAACTGAACCTTAAGTTGGAGGGAGTCTGGGTCCTCACCACTGCACACCACTAGGGCGGCACTGGTCTGCCAAACTCCGACTGTCATGTCAGAGAAAAATTGGATTTCCATCCTGTTTAAGCCATTATTGACATGTTTGCAACAGCAACCATTTATTTTAAATTTTATTTTATTATGTTAATCGCCATACTTTACATCATCAGCATCCATTCTTGATTCCTAATAGATGCAAATTCTTTTTTAAACATTCTATTTTAAAATTTTTTTTTTAGATTTTATTTATTTATGAGAGAAAAAGAGAGAGAGAGAAAGCACAAGCCAGGGAAGAGGCAGAGGGAGAGGGAGAAGTAGACTCCCTGCTGAGCAGAGAGCCGGACGTGGGACTCGATCCCAGGACCCCAAGATCATGACCTTAGCCAAAGGCAGGTGCTTAAACAACTGAGTCACCCAGGTGCCCCTAAACATTTTAAACAATATTTCACATTTATCTTTATATTATTCCTGTTACAGAATTAGAATTCCCATTGTACGTTTGGACTACAATCTCCACTGGCAGGTACATTACTTTGGGGATTGTAAGGTGACCCTAAGTAAGTCTTGGGATGCTAAGTCCATGTTAGCTGATAGACAGACCTTTTGAAAAATATACATCGATTCTGGGGCATGAGGCAGTTAATTTTATAGAACTTTAAAAAAATACCTTGGGAGTGTAAATTCTTTTAGTGACAATTCAGCCATATTTTTTTACTACTTATTTTTAACCTTTTAAGCATGCAGGATCATGAAATGTACTATAAAAACATCTCATAAAGGCACAATTTGATAGAATTTTCATCTTTATACCCAAAAAGTTTTACACGATGTACATTATTCTTGAAAACTACATATATAGATACAGGTATTACAAATAAATCATACTGCAGTATGACTAAAAGCACTGACTTTGCAAAGTTAGTCACTTATAATGTATTCTTAATTAGGAATGCAATGCATTTTAATGACATAAATGCCACATTTATTATTTCAAATACAATTGTGGCTGATCTATTGCATGCAAGACTATGCTGAACACTATATAATATCAAAATAATTCAATCTAGAATATGCACATATTACAGTTCTTTAGCTGAAGAAGAAATTTCACTAGTCATGATGCAAAAGCCATTAAGTAGCTATCTCCTTTTAAAAGACTATCATCAAGCATCCTCAAGCAATGAAAAAGGAAGCACGGTTTCAAATTTTCAATTACTAGGTTTTCTCTATAAATCATTAAAACAGTGTACTTTACTGAATGTTACTTTCAGTACCAACATGTGGTCTTATTTTATGTTAAGTTGATAATAATGCATTGCATGTTTGTACTTTTTTTTTAAAAAAGATTTTGTTTATTTATTTGAGAGAGAGAGAGAGAATGAGCAGCGGGAGGAGCAGAGGGAGAGGGAGAAGCAGACTCCCCACTGAGTAGGGAGCCCGATGCGGGGCTCGATCCCAGGACCCCGGGATCAGGACCTGAAACGAAGGCTTAACCGACTGAGCCACCCAGGTGCATGTTTGTACTTTTGATACATCTTGTATAATTACACACCATTTACACAAATGACATTATAAACATTTTTTTCTTACAAACAATATTCTGATATTTCAACTGATTTAACCTCAGTTGTAGAGACAAAATTAGGTACCATTATGATAAAATATCACAACGCTAGACTTCCTTCTCTGTTGGCCACAGTTACAGTTAATGAGACATCAATATCTAGATTAAACTGAAACTCTGGATGAGAGGTTTTTCTAAATTTTGCAATAAAAATTTAAGTGTTTATCTTTCTCAGTAATTCTGTGATGAGAGGGAAAAAGAAGACAAAGCAGGCAAGGCTGGGAAGGTCCCAGAAATCCTAATTTGGAAGCTGAAATGGAAGGTAGTCTCTAATTGATAACTAAACAATAGGCTAAACTTTTGCCAAAAAGGACTTTCCAGCCACTCAAATATACAAAACCTGATGGTTTCCTCCCCAGGAGTCACTCCTACTCACATCTCCCTCCCATGGTGTAATGATATTTACAGCATCTTCTTTATTTACATTTTCATACTTGAGGAAATATCATAGGTCTATTGTGCCACTAGTTGTAAATGCTAGACTTGGGAATTTTTTTTTAAATAAGAATCATATCCAAAGCAAATTCAACATTAAATGACAAGGCAGAATGATCAACTCCTGCTCGTAACAGATCTACTCTTCCTGCCCATAAGCATTATGCGCTATGACACGGAAATTTGCCGTCAATGTATTTGCACTAGAGAGGACAGTGTAATACCTAGGAGAGCGTTCTGGGGGGAGCTGAGAGATGAATTTAAGAGAAGGCACCAGAAGTGCTATAAAGCCACAAATTCAAATATGACATGGCAGAGATATGAAATGTTAGCAATCAACCATGGCAGTCAGGCTACTGCTCTCTCAATTGGGGTAGAAATGCCCCAAATAGAGTCACAAATGTTTATAGGTCCTGAAATATTGGCTGCAGTGCTGATGAGCACTGAGAAGGAGTAAAAAGAACCGTAAGGCTTATTAGGTCAGCATAACAGTATTTCCAGAAACAGCACTTACAGACTGGTAGTCTAAAGGAAAAGATACTTGATTTCATATATGAATGTTTAGTCAGCATTTTAATTCTACAAACTACTGATTATCAATAACTCTGTGAATTACCAAAATGATAAACTGGAATCACTTGATGCTACTTGAACTTATGATGCATTGACTGTACTCTAGTTTGAAATAAATTAAACATCCATACTACATTTTATATATATATACATGTATGTGGGTGTATGTGTGTGTGTGTGTGTGTGTGTTTGTGTGTATCCTCAAGTTACTACAGAAAAGCACCCATTTGTTGAAACCCCCCCCTCAACTTGTTTGTTTAATAAAAAACTACACGTAATTCCTGTAGGGAAGTAATGTAATTTCACAGCATAAACTGGCTTGGCGGTTAAAAATATAAATTGTTCAATGGAAATGGAGCATTCAGGAACATATTTTAAACAGTTAAGAGCCCCTGATTTATATTTTGTACACTAAATAAGAAATGTCAGTTTAGCACTCTTAAGTTATTTCAGTTAAGCAAACATTTATTGAAACTCTAATATTTGCCAGGCACTACACTAGGCCATGGGGGTGTGAAAAGAAATTATACACTGTGTTAGCTAATTCTAAGTATCATTCTGGCTCATTCTAATAACTTACATACATTTTATTTCAGTGTAAATACAGTCCTCCCACAAATATATTGAAATACTCAACAACTCAATCAATCCAAAGCTAAGTTACAAACATACGTAAGTGTATCCATATATATTCATATCCATGACTCTGTGTATGTTCACCTAGTTGTAGTCACAAATCTTTGCAGGATGAACAGATAGAGAGATCATCCAGTCATTCTAACCAAGACATTTTTCATGTTCCCTTTATCTTCATCAAGATTTTCTATACTTGAAGTTTTAAATATTATCAGGAGTGATTACTGGATCTCTAGTGTTACAAACATGAAGAACATTCTTAATACTAGTTGTGAGGTGAGGTGTGACAGGTAGTCCAGTAGGGAGAGTAAACATGAGGGCAATAAAAACAAAACAGGGAGGGATTCTAAGGCAAAGGAGATTCATTCTGTGACCCCGAGGTTTCTTATCTTCCCCAGGTCCATTTCCTCCTTGACTTAGCTATTCCTATTCCAAGACAGAGAGCGGAATTGGAGTCCTGCTCAAAATTCTTTACTGTTTGCACGATCTTCAACAATGTGCTCAGTTCACCTCCTACTTTGCAGTGTCTTATCTCACTGCTATTCTCACTGTCAGACACTTGACTTGTTTCTGTGTTTACTTACTTACGCATTTATTTCCGGCAAACTGTGATAGCACTTTAGTTTACTAAATGAGTAAGTGAAGTTAATAATAAAAAAAAAAAACCTGTAAGATGCTAACAGAAGATACATTCTTCAAAGACCAGTATGAGTCTTTCAGGAAACCAACAAGAAGGTCAGCACATAGAACAGACACATCTCTGGGTCTTCTCAGCCCATCCTATAGCAAACGACGGAGAAAAAGAACAAACCAAAACAAAAACAGTGACCCTTGCAAAAGCATAGGATACGGTTTTGAAGTCAAGATCCTTGTGATCTTCTAAAATGTCTGAGACAGTCTAGCTCCTGAAACCTGACCTGTTTTGCTCATTTTATGCCTTATATTCACATAGATGATGCTGCAGAAATTTTAAAACAGATCCTTTGGTTTGGGGTCTTTATGGCTTTTGATAATGGTAAAATAATGGAAATCCTTATGTAAGCCTAATATTCTCCTGCTGATATTAAATACAAGTAAAGGTTTTCCTTACACATCATTGGCAGCATAATCAAGTTACACTAGAGCCAATTTTATTCTCTGAGGTAAAAAATAGAGAATACATGGGGGATCTACTACCTGATATTAATACACTAATGTTAGTTTTTGGATCACCCATTGTTACATATAGACTTACAACTTCAAAATAAAAGCATAAACTTAAAAGTAATATATATAGAACATGAAAAATTGCTAGTATGATTTATTTGTAAATACAGATATAGGGGGTTTACTGTTTTATAATGGTCTATGAATTTCTCACCTAAGAGACAGTGACTACTGAGGGCAAGGATTTTGCCTTATACATTTTTGTATCCCCAGCACCCAACACAGTTCACAGTATAATTTTTAAAATACGTTTAATTAGTATATACTTAATATGCTACTATTAATATATATGTAAGCATTTAATATCTTTCATATAGTATAATTCATATTCTATACAATATACATGTAGTGTATTTCATGTAAAATATGTTAAAACATATCTGTTGGATTAATAAATGTAAAAAATGACATGTTTCATGAATCAAACAAACAGTGGAGATGGAGGTATATGAAGTTCCAGGAACAGGTATGGACTCTATCTTCCCAGGACGACAAGGCTTGGTTCTCAGACATTCCCTGTCTCCAACCTCTCCTATCCTCTCGGAATTGCTTACCTTGCTCACTCATCGCGCTAAGGCTTTGAAAGCACAAGTCAAATGAGATCTGAGGGTGGTAGGACCCAAACCATCATTAACTGTTAGAAATTTACCCCTACTGAGTGAATGAATTAATGTAAAAATGAACAAGTGATCATGAAGGAATGTTCCCAGCAGCACTGTATCACTAACCAGTGACTTAACGTGGCTGGTACTAATTCTGGAGAAATTGCTATTGCTATGCGTTGAACTGTCATCCTCAAAATTTGTATGTTGAAGCCCTAACCTTCAATGTAATGGTATTTGGAAATGGGGGTCTTTAGGAGATAATTAGGTCTTGAGGATGCAGCCTTCAGGATGGGATTAGGGCCTTTATAAGAAAAAAACACGAGAGATCTCTCACATGGCAGAGTGGCTCTGCAAGCCAGGAAGAGGGCTTCACCAGAAACCAGATTGGTCGGCGCTTGGATCTTAGACTGCTCCGCCTCCAGAACTGTGACAAATAAATGTGTGTTAATTAAGGTCCCCAGTCTAAGCTATTTTGTTAAAGTAGCCCAAGGAGACTAAGATAGATACCTAGCAGAACCCAGAGAGAATGACTAGTTTCCTTGAGGATGCAACTAGTTGAGGCCTAGATCTTGACATATGTTTCAAAGGAGGGGGATGGAGATGATCATATTTGGTCCTGAATATTCCACAATGAAAGAATGACATACAGAGAAATAGAGAAGGAGAATCTCAAAAAATAAAAGCAATGTGATTTATTGTTTATATATTATACACACATAGGTATGCATTTGTATGCACATGTGTATATTGTGTGTGTGTGTGTGTGTGTGTGTGTGTGTGTGTGTATGTAGGAGAAAATTTCTAGATGTAAGGTCAAATTTTGTTCATGCCTTACACAAAAGAAAAACAATGAGTTAATAAGAATGTAAAATGAATTTGGGTTAATGATATAAACACAAACATATACATACTTAAAATAAGAATGATACAGGACTTCGTTAACTGAACAAAATGTAGAAAACACATAGTAGTATTTTAACTGGGCATTAGGCAGCCCCCTATAATCCACCCATAAGATTTCTAAAGAAAAGTGATCTTAACTGTGAGAGTCTGAAGGTCACATCTTGGAGTACTGTTAAGTGCTGAAATATGAAGTTCATTTTCTTCACCAGATGAAATAATACATGCAGATCTAATTTTATTTTCAAGAATAATTGGGGTGTAAATATAGGTAAGCAGAGTTGCCGACAGATTCAGCATCTTGGGGAAATGTCACTTTCACTTGGTTTGACTAATGTCCCCAGTCAAGCTAGAGAAGCATTAATTTTAAACTATCACTATTAAAAAGACAGTGCAACAGTGGGAAAATAACAGTTGTTCCCACAGTCTCTTTGGAAATGCATTTGTAATATAGAGGGCAAGTATGAATTCAATCCAAAGACATCAAATCTCAATGGACAATAATAAAATCTTATGTTTTGATTTGGTGAAAATAACATTTTGTCACATAGAAGTATATGCATATTTTTTCAACATGGGGATTGGAAAAAGGGCATTTGCAAATACTTATACAGAGTTTATTGCTTTAGTGCCCGCAATAGCAAAACTATCTTTGGGAATGAATCAACCAGGACATATAGAAATATTTGATAAAATTTGAACAATTTCACACACATACACATGGCATTATCATTTCCAAGGTAAAATTCGTTCTCAGAATTTCCTTAGGTACACAATCAAAAGAGTTATAAAAGATGTTTATCTCTGTTGTATAGGTGTTCAACATAATTGTAAAGGAAGGCAATATAGTTATGTTTACCCTGGTTTCTTTAGAAAATTCAATTTCTCCATCAGCATACTTAACACTTATCAAAAATTTTAATAATCAACTATTAACTAATCATTTAAATAGTCTGTGTAAATGTTAGGAATATTGATGAATACATGTGGGTGATCCTGTGAGTCTCTAAAAGATACCTGACTTCTGATTATACTTTAATCCCTTCACTTTGGAGTCTTAACATGACTACAAGATTCAATTTGGACAGTGTCTACCTAAATCCTTAAACAGCAAGCCACTTTGTCAAGACTTCGTGATCCCTCCATTGATGTCATCCCATGTAGTCATTTATAAAGCCTTCTGGATTTATATCAAATCTCCTAGTCTACACTCTCTGTAAATATATCTAAATAAGCACTACTGTTATTCCTGCTTCTACTCATTAGATAAATATTCACTTAACCCTAGAGGGAACACAAAGATACATGTAATATGTTCTAGTCTTGAAGGAGTTTCTAGTTGAATGCGACCACTTAGGCTATATATTATATCAATGGTAGGAATAAATACTTTACCTCTCCCGTTTCATAGATTGACTTTTTATTTTGTTGATTGTTTTTGCTGTCCATACATGTTTTCAGACGGATGTAGTTTATGTTTGCTTTTTTTTTTTTACTTATATTTGGTGTCAAATTTAAAAAAACAAAAATAATTTCCAAGACTGTCCAGAAGCTTACCTCCTATGTTTTCTTTTTTTTTTTTTAAAGATTTTATTTACTTATTTGAGAGAGAGAGAATGAGAGATAGAGAGCATGAGAGGGAAGAGGGTCAGAGGGAGAAGCAGAGTCCCTGCTGAGCAGGGAGCCCGATGCGGGACTCGATCCCGGGACTCCAGGATCATGACCTGAGCCGAAGGCAGTCGCTTAACCAACTGAGCCACCCAGGCGCCCTCCTATGTTTTCTTCTAGAATCTGTACTGTTTCAGGTCTTACATTCAAGTCTTTCATTTTTTTGAGTTGATTTTTGTTAAGTCTTTGTGGTCTAACATATGATCTATCCTGGAGAATGTTTCAGGTGCATTTGAGAAGAAGGTGTGTTTTGCTGCTGTTGGATGGAATGTTCTATACATGTCTGCTAGGTCCATTTGGTCTAAAGTATAGGTCAGGTCCAATGTTTCTTTAATGATTTTCTTTCTGGATGATCTATTTATTTTTAAGAGTGGGGTATTGTAGTCCCTATTATTTTACTCTATTTCTCCCTTCAGATCAGTTAAAATTTTGCTTTATCTATTTAAGTGCTCTCACACTTTGCCACATAGATATTTACTACTTTTATTTCATCTTGCTGAATTGACATCTTATCATTATGTAATCACCTTCCTTGTCTTTTATTACAGTTTTTGACTTAAAGTCTATTTTGTTTGATTTAAATAGAGGTACCTCTGCTCTCTTTTTAGTTTCCATTTGCATGGAACATCTTTTTCTATCCCTTCACTTTCAGTCAGTGTGTGTCTTTAAAGCTGAAGTGAGTCTCTTGAAGTCAGCATGTAATTGTTTTTTAATCTATTTATCCATTCTGTATCTCTCTCTCTCTTTTTCTTTAAAGATGTTATTTATTTATTTGACAGAGAGAGACACAGAGAGAGAGGGAACACAAGCAGGGGGTGTAGGAGAGGGAGAAGCAGGCTGCCCGCTGAGCAGGGAGCCCAATGCGGGGCTTGATCCCAGGACCCTGGGATCATGACCTGAGCTGAAGGCAGACGCTTAACATCTGAGCCACCCAGGTGCCCCCATTCTGTATCTCTTGATTGGAGAATTTAATCTATTTACATTTAAAGTAACTATGGATAGGGAAGGCCTTACTATTGCAATTTGTTACTTGTTTTCTGGGCATTTTGTAGATCCCTTCTTCCTGTCTTGGGATCTTCCTTTGATATTTGCAGGGGTTCTGTAGTGGAGAAGGCTGTACTGGCCACTGATTTCCTCAGCAGCAAATGCCACTATGAGCATTTCACATAGAGGGGTCTTCTATGGAGCGTCTGCTGGGGTCCATGATAGAGTCCTCAGTGATGAAAGCTGGGGGGGGGGGTGGTCCATGGTGTCCACAAGGGAAATTGTGGTCATTTCTGGCAAAGGCTGCTAGGTTCTCTCGAAAGCAGTCCACTGGGACCCATGTTCACTCCTGCATGGCTGATATTGGTAGCCTTGCCCTTTTTCTTGTTCCTAGAGTCTCCAGATATCTCAGATACGCTGGTCTCTGAAACTGAAGTGGGTCCTTCAGGCAGTGCCCGGAAAGCCTGACAAATCTGTTTCCCTTTTCCCAGTGAGGGGAACTCTCTTGGACTGAGGAGTTCCTTTTTGCTTTTGAGCAGTGCTGGCCTGGGGCATGGGATACTACAGGCAAAATGGAACTGTTCGTCTTACCCTTTATTGTGTAATTAGTCTCCAGTGTTTTGTTTTGTTTTGCTCCTCTGTGTTGCTGAAGCTTCGAAAGTGGACTCCTGAGCTCTCCCAGAGCTACTTGTGTTCATGGATAGCTGTCTCAAAAGTTGTTCTTCACTGGGGGGACAGAGGCTGGAGTCTCTTACAATGCCACCTTGCTGATGTCACTGGTTGTGAGATTCCAGTCTATTTAAATGAAATCTCAAAGTATGACAGGCAGACTTATTCTTTTTTAATTTCTGAGAGGGATGTGGGCTGATGTCAATGAACTAGGTGAGGCAGAGAGTGTAACTTCAGAAAGAAAGAAAAATAGAAACCTCACCATAAAAGTCAAGAGTTCATTTTTAATGCTCTTCCAAACTCTTTTCTGGTAAAATTCGATTTGATATCAAAGTGCAAAGTGTAGCTTCTGTTTGGCTCTCTAAAGGTTTTGCATTTCAAACTACCACATGGGGTCACTATTTAGGATTTTGCATAAACTGGTTCCCCAATGAAAGACAGGCACCTAGTGAAATGTTATCTTCCTTCAGGCGAGAGGACTGGTTGGAAAGACTCTTTTAGAAGTGAGATTGTCTGCATCTGCCAAGATCATTGGAACAGTTGGCCCTTGTTTTCTCTACTGGAGGACTGAGTTTTAAAAAAAGGATTACATTTACATGAGGACTTTCAATCAGCAACATTAGAGGAACATAAGTGGACTAGAAACATCTTTTATGCCTCAAATCTCAGTTCTTTTCAGTCACTTTGTATTCTCATCTTAAGTATGTGCCATTTTAATGCCATCTCATTGTGCCCTACAAAAACTCTGCTTCATTATTTCCTTCTTTTTTTTTTTCTTTTATGATAATGTGCCTGAAGACAGGAAAGGGTTCTTTGAAAAATGGTATTTAATGACATTAGTTCTCAACCTCAGTGTCTTAAAAGGGAGGGTAACATAATGCCTTTTCAAAAATGAAATACTGTTACTTTGCAACAGTAAAGAGATGCTTCCTGTGTAGTATACTAGTGAAAATGAAGATCAAATTTAAAAACTCATACACTAAGAAGAGAAATAAATAGGAATGGCACAACAAGCAGATCCAATAAATGGTGTAGACAACATTTTGACTGAGTTGTTTCCCTATGTCTGTATGCTGACTTGCCAAGTTTCAAGAAGTAAAAGTGAACCCCAGCCCTACACTATTTAGAATACACAGGGTACATTTCCCTCAGCTTGTAGCTACTTGAGGCAGCAGGTTGATATAATCCCAGTAATTTTAACACAACTAGCTAGCTAGCACATTTTTCTCTATGCCCAGTCATGGATAAGTCAAAGCACACATATGGCATCCAGGTCCAGAGCACCTCTAAATTCCTGACCTTTCTAAAGGAATTGTCTAAACAGTAGAGAGCCTTCAAAATTTTGTTGGATCAACAAGATGCAATCTCCTTGTCACACAACCATCGTGACAACTAACACTTGTCACAAACCATGTGTCAAACATTAAGTATTCCACAAGCTTATATTTTTGATTATCTCATTTAATCTCACAGCAACTCTATGGTCAAGGTACAAGTCTTAGCCCATTTTACAGATTAAAAAAATTGAAGCAGAAAATTAAATGAGCGGACCCAGCTCACCCAGCTAGCCAATGGCAGAGCAAAAATGCATACTCAGCAGTCTGTCTGTGGGTCTTTGTCTTCCTCATTCCTCTCTGCTCTGCTTACTAGACCAGAAGTTCCCTCTTTCAAGATAAAGTCATCTCCTCCATCTGCAGCAGAATGGAGCTCAGGGATGTTTAGAAAGGTCCTCCAGGAGACTCTACACTGATTTTAATTGTCCCATTAGTTGTTATGAGGGGTCTACAAGGGGGCAGCAAGGACCAAAATAAGTGGGGAGTTATGTCTTTCATTATTTAAGAAATCAACAAAGACTGCTCCTGCCACCAATCATAACCCTTCCTTCCAAATTTAAGATGTATTACTGTTCAACTTGGCTATGAGGAAAAAAAAAAGTTATTTATAATCCTTTTATTCCTTAATTGCCAAAATGCAATCTAAAAAAAGGGATACATATAGACACACATTTACTTTACTACGGTTTCTCTGTTCTTCCGATGAAATTGTGTAGAACTCAAAAGTATAATTTGAGGAAGAGACAAATTGCTAGTTCTGTAACTGCAAAGTTTATCTTTTAAATGTGAAAACTGTTTGCTTATACCTATTGAATGCTGCTTTTCTAGGGCCATTTGCATGGATTTATTCATTTATTTATTCATTTTTATGTTTATTTACTTTTAAACAGAGATAGCATTCAGTGGGAAAGGGGAAGAAAGGATTTCATTCTGCTCTTACTGTAATCATCTGAATTCTAGCCTGTTTATTTTTTTGTTTGTTTTGGATGCCCTCTCGTCATATATTTTGCTACACATGTAGAAAAAAAAATATCTGGAGGCAAATAAAACAACTCAATTCAGGCATAGTTATAAGGTCAAGACACAGTTCCAATAGCAATTAAAATATATTACCCTGAAAATGATGTTTTATATAAGGCAGGACTGGATCAACTGTTACGATAGTCATTGGAATTTTTCAAAAGCCAGAAGACAGATTTCATTTTTTTTAACTGTCTATGCAGTCATGGCACTTGCTTAGCTAAGTACATTTATAAGATTTATACCTACTGTGATTTATAGGCCATATCTTGATATTATCCCCATACTATTTAAATTTGCTGTTTCTGGGGCACCTGGGTGGCTCAGTTGGTTAAGCATCTGACTCTTGGTCTCAGCTCAGGTCTTGATCTCTGGGTTGTGAGCTCAAGCCCCACACTGGGCTCCACATTGGGCTCCACACTGTACATGGAGCCTACTTAAATTTTTTTTTTTTGAAATTTGCTGCTTCTATTTACTCAGATTCAATATTAGGTAACTAAGAAAAATTTCAAAAAAAAAGGAGAAAAAAAACAGAATATGGTTCCTTTAGCAAATCTATGATAAAGATATTGATGATGATGATGGTGGTGGTGATGGTGGTGACAGTAACCATTTATTGAGTTTTGCTGTAGTAGGTAGCTATTTAAATACTCCCTTATTCATCTCCCTAAAAACCCTACAGATTAAGTAAAATTGTCCATTTTCACAGGTGAAGAAAATGAAGCTAAGAAAGATTAAGTCATCACCAAAGATGGCCCAGTAAAGGAGTGGTTCAATCAGGATTCAAATCCAGGTCTTTACACCCCTAAAGCCCTTGGTCTTTACTATCACAAACTACCATTCATAATTTAAGATTCATGATATTAATTTCTCCAAAATAGGGTTTTTTAAAAAATAAAATCACTACCAAATGATAAATGAAAGATACAGGCTGTCATGGAAAACATTCTACCATATACTGAAATCAGGAATTGGAGATCCAATGATTTAGCTTCAATGTATTCAACAATGTTTTATAATGCCAAATAAACTTTTTAAAACTAAATTATAGTAACAAACTCATTTACAAAGTTACTGGATTATTTTCTACCGAACCTCATAGTACAAATAGGATACCCAAAATGCATTTCGTCTTCCTATATATAACACAAGGCCTGTAAATTTTTCAATTCAAGATTGAAATTTTTGTACAAAACTTAAATATCTTTCAACATGCAAGGTATTATGGCTGCAAAACAAAACCTGCGGGCATGTCTGTCCTATTTTTCTATGTCTTTTTTCCTCTGAAATCAATTGCTTTGTTATGAATCAATTAATGTATGAATCAATCATCTCATTAAGATTTTATGTTATTCATTAAAAAATTCATTTGCATTGCTCACACACAATATATTTCTTGCAATGTAATTCTTCTTTTCAACAAATATATTGGGATGGACGAGGGGAGTTTTATGTTATTTGACAATTCCAGAGGACTTCCATCCACTTCTATGGAACACGGCCACTGGTGGCCGAAGGTTTTCTGGAGTTTGGATGCAGAATTCTTAAACTTCACTCAAGCTTGCTTATATGTTTTAGCTGCTGGCATGGAGCCATGTGCATCTTTGCAATTCACTCAATTCTTTTCCCCCAAAAGGCATATATAAGCAAAATATTCTAATAAATCCAAGAACTATGCAGAGAGAGGGCAGTGTCAGGTTAATCAGAGCCGTGTCAATGTCAGCATGCAAAATATCCATAGTTAATGTAAAAGAAAGAACAAAATCGGCAAAAAAATTGCACATTGGCTTTATCTGTCAAGGGAAAATGGGACTTTATTTTCTATGAATATATAGTGTTTTAAAATCTGAATGAAAAAATAAACTGTAATATAATAGAAATTTCAGTAATCATGAAGTCTTAATTTTGACTAGTGATTTCTGTTTCTAAAATCATTTGAACAATTCTGTCAATATTCACAAAGAGTTTAAAATTTAAAGAAATAATTATTGTATCTATAAACTATTTCAATAGAATACATATTATGGCTTAAAAAGATAGTATTCATCTTGCTTTCCAATCTTAACTTATTTTTTTTTAATTCGAGAAAGGAAATAAAGACCTTGAGTTACATGAATTATTTTTGAACACAGGAACCAATGTGAATCAATGAGTCCAGGGTTTTCTCCCTTTCTTAAAGGAAAATTTGTTTTCCATTCTGCTTAAGAAAAGGAATTATGACAGTTCACAAAAAGTACGCAAACTACAGCAATCCATAATAGGTAAGACAGATAAATTGAAATAGGGGAGATAAAATAAGGTTAACAGTAAATACTCTGAAGTAAGAAACGCTGACTGTGATTAATGCATAAAGATGCATTATAGAATAAATAAAATATAAATAGTTTGGAAAACTCCAATCTTTATCACAATGTTATGTCCAGAATTTCCCCTATTTGGTAATATAGTCAAATACTTCCAGGGGCACCTGGGTGGCTCAGTTGGTTAAGCATCTGCCTTTGGTTCAAGATATGATCTCAGAGTCTTGGGATAAAGCCCCCCGCTGGGCTCCCCACTGAGCGGGGAGTCTGCTTCTCCTTTCCATCTGCCACTGCCCCCCCTCCATTCATGCTCTCTCTCTCTCTCTCAAATAAAAAAAAAAAAACTTTTTTTTT